>NC_081407.1:917819425-918419425 GCF_030272615.1 Cryptomeria japonica
TTTATTATCTTTTGACATCTTAGATAATATCAACTAATAATTGCACGTTGGTGTGCAATGGGTATGTCAAAGAGTTGTGGAAGCTCAAGAAGGAAAAAAATTGATCTCTTTTTTGTATAAATTTGTGTTTGAAGTCATTTGTTAGTTTAGGGATAGAGACAAGGAGAGATATAGGGTAGAGAGAGATGGATAGATAATGAGATTAAGATAGAGGGAGATATAGAAAGTGAAAGGCAAAGATAAATAGGTCTAGTGAGGGAGGGAGAGAGAGAGGGGTGGACGGAGGGAGATATAGAGACAAGAAACATAGAGTGAGACAAACAAAAAAAGAGATATAGACAAATAAAGAGAAGTAGAGATAAAGATATATAGGGAGTGATAGAGAGGGGGAAAGAGATATATGGGAAGAAAAAGGGAGAGATTAGTAGAGATAGAAAGACAGATTGGGGACAAGGAGGGAGTGATAGAAGGAGAGATGCAGAGATATAGCTCAAGAGGGGGAGATTGTTTTTAATTCTCTAGTGCAGATAAAAAAATATTTTTTAATCCACAAAAACTTGAGATTTTATAACTTTCCATTTTAAATGAATAAGACAACTTTTTATCCTTTAATTCGATAAACCTTGTATTTATTTGTCTATAGTCTTATAGATGTAGACATTAATTGAAGAAGAAATTTTTCTCATAGGTTGCCTACCAATAGTAATGTCTTTAGGCTCCATTGAAGATTGAGATCAACTTGGATGCATTATACGAGTGAACAAACAATCTCAATCACATCCCAACACATCAATTGTGTATTAAAATTATAATAGTGCATATAACAAGGTCCTCTTTAACTCAAGTCAATAATATGGTATAGCATATTTACATACCTGTCAATGCATGTGATGTGAAGACTTTTTACTAAAGTTTGTTACTAATTATGCTTTTATGTTTATCTATGTAGGATTTGATAATACAAAGAGAGCCTATTATGGAGCTAGTGGGGGTGCCTACAATTTTGTTTTTGTTACCAATGGAAAAGATGATTCAAGTTATATTAGTGGTTAAGAAAAAACATCATGTGTAGATCCTAGTAAGTACATAAATGGAGATGACATCCATTTTATGGAGGCCTTGAATGATGTTATTGCCAGTATTTTTTATGCAATGAGAATTCACCAACCCTCCTTTAGTCAATTGTTGTTTAAGAAGAAATGTTAATTGTAAGAGACATATTTGAGAATTATAGAATGAGTAATAGTGAAGTGGTGAAGTGAAGCATTGGTGTAAAAGAGAGAGTTTGTTTATAAAGTATTAGATATTTTAATTTGATTTTTTTATTCAAATATTATGAAATTATAATTGAGTTAAAATCAATTATGTTTTAACATTTTAAGTAATTTTAAAGGGCTGATTTTTTCTATAGTCAATCATTTGATTAGAAAATGATTTCTAATTTTAAAATACTATACAATTTAATTTTTTAGAGTCTATTATATTAATATATGCACATTGATAAAATAATTTAATCATGGTGAAAGGGTTCGTTATATTATTAAAGACATATTATTTAAGTGGATTAGTGGGACAATTGAATAGAAGTTTTAATCATGATTTGATCTCTCTCATATTGAAATGCTAGTTAAAACTGTAGCGTCCTAAAATTGCGACACTTGCAATTTCGACTGCATTTCGGTCTTCACGATGGCGACGCAACACGCACCTGAATGGAGACCCCAAAACTTGCTCACGACACTGAAAACTGCATTTTTCAAGCACCATTGGCCTGAACCTCCTTGCACCCCGCTGTCCCGGAGGTGGGACCAGAGCGCCCAGCGCCCTGGTCCCTCAGGACCAGGGCGCCTGGTCCCTGGGTCCTATTTTGGGCCCAGTTTCCTAAGTGATATCGGGTCTTTTTGATTGCAATTTGGAAATATACTTTCCCTGGTCGGCCTAAGGTCGGGAAAATCAGTCTATGAGCCCTAATTGTCAAGTATATAAACTACATTTTTCTCTCTCATTTGGCATGAAGAGGATATGTGTACAAAGCGTGGAAATTATACTCAAGCACTCAAGCATTCAAGCATTCAAGCATTCAAGCATTCCTTCTAAGTCTCCATTCAAGGCTAAGTGTTGCATTCAAGTCAAGGATTCAACCATTGAAGAGGAGATCACTTATTACATGCTACATACTACAACATACAACATCTAAACCTTTGCACATAAGGATACAAACATCCTTAGAACAAGGTATTAGTACTTGTTTTACATTACAGTCATTTACATTTACAGCACTTGCTCATTTCTTGGTTAATTCCAAAACTGGGGTTTGACCTAAAGGCAAACCCCTAATCCCTAACCCCCCAATCATCTTCACTTTTCTGTGTGTAGGTTGCAGGTACGTGGCTGAGATTGGAGATCTGGAATCCTTGTGCAGAGACGAACCGATCCCCCTTCGTTTCGCTCATTTGCAGGACAGCACCGTATCGACATTCTACTACTAATTCCAGGTCCATAGCTTCATCCTATAACCTAAACTCAGTTTATAAGTGAATCTTTATGACTTTCTATGCATCCTTAGCTTAATTTCCTTAATCAACATTCTTTACAAAAGAGGGTAGCTTTGCTTTCCAAACCCTTGAAATTCATTTAGCATCCAATCTTACATTGTGTGGGATTGAATCTTATGAGTTTCAACCCCTCTTTTGAATGTAAATTCTTCCCCCTAAGTGAAAACCCATCGAATCCTAGCGAACCTCCCTTCTCTCTCCTCGGAGTTAGAAGAGGGGAGACCAACTAGGGTTCGACCGCGATTTTCCGCTTTACATTTTGGTGAACCCGACGTGAACATCCTTTCTGATTTTTCATGCTTAGATCTGAAAAAATTGATTACATTTCCATGTTTGATCTTTTGCAAAATTTTAGAGGTAATTGCATAAAAACCCTAAATTTTCTTTTTGAACATTGAACTTGCGAAATGTTTAATTGTTAATGCTTGCTTCAGATCTGCTTTTCTATTATAAATTATCAATTCATATCTGTACTTTAATTTTGAAAATTAAGTGGTTAAATGTAAAAACCCTAATTTTTGAAACCCTCTTAATTCAACCTTTGTTTGACAATATGACCGATCAAAACATCTCCAAATCAGCTGTAACTTTGGATTCTGCAATAAAATCACAATATCTTTCATCCCTGAAAATTTGGAAAAAAGTTGCGAGGACCGTGTTGCACTCTGAGCGCCATCATCCCCGACATTTTTTTCAAAATTTCGGGAGCGAGATCTTGTTGTATTTTCCTGCTAAAATCCAGAATTTTGGCTGATTTTGTCAATTTTAACACCTTCAAAATTACAGTCAAAGTTGGTCTTGTGATTGCTTGGATTAAGGCTTTTAAACATTCAAAAATCATTGAAATTGAAATTTTGTGTCAAAATTGTGTTCTTACTGTCCTAAATCTGAAAATTGTGTTTGCATTCATTCAAAATTTCAGTGCTTTATTCAAATTCTTGCATTTTGTGACTTTTGAAATTAAGTGCCTAATTACAACAACTTTGATTTCCGCTTTCAAAATTGAATTTAGCGTGAAATTGAGTCAATTTTTAAATTTCAAAACTAGCTTTTGACATTCCCTCTAAAATCATAAAATTCAAAATTTCAGTTTCCCTCTCTTTTTCAAAATTCAAATTTTGCATTTTTCGACAATCTTGATAGGGTTCAATTTTGAGATTGCAACTTTAATTTGGCCTATCTACAGATCGTAAAATCCCTCAATTTTTTCAGATTAGCTCTAAAATCATCATACCTTTAATCCCTGCAAATTTCGAAAAAAGTTGCAAGGACCGTGTTGCACTCTGAGCGCCACGGTCCCGAACATTTTTTCCGAAATTTCGGGAGACTGTTGTGATTGCATTTAACAGCTTAAAGCTGGAAGATTGGCTGGTTTTACTGAAAATTGCTACCTCTAAAATCAAAATCTTCTCTCTCTCTCTAGTGCATGAGTTTTACAACAGTAAGCCCTACTTACACTATTCCCGTTAGACGAAGCCATAGAATTAAGTCCTTCCGAGGTTTAACTACCGAGGAGATGGAACCTAATTTGAGTAGCCTTTTTAACGAGGACATGGGTAATTCCTCTAATCCTCCTAATGATGAAGAAGCTCCCCATGAAGTTTCTGTTGAACAACTTTCCAAATTGGATAACCAATTTGATGATTTTCACCAATGGATGTCTCATGAGTATCCCGATAGTCAAGCTCTTCCTTTAATTGAGGGTCTAAAACGTATGCTTCAAAGTGATAAGAATGGAATTGATGTTTTACGTGGTATCGCACACATTGTGGATTCGAATGTGATGCCTATGAAGAGTTGTGCTGAATCTTTAGGTTATACACAACCTCCTACACAAGTCAATCATTCTATTCCTTTGACCACTCCTATTGCTAGTATACCTACCTTTACATCAAACATCATGGCTACCTCTATACAAGACATTCCTCCTGTGATTACCAGTCATGGGGGCAATCCTCCTTCTTCAATTAACCCTATTCCTTCATTTAATCCGACTTCTTTATACATTCCTTCAATGAGTTTTCCTATTACATCTTCACAAATGAACATGACACAAGGGGGCAATTCATTTAACCATTCCATTCCTCCTTGTAGTGTTCCTCCTATTCAATCATCCCCTATGGTTGACTATCGTAGGGTCCCACCACCTTACTCTTTACCTTCTTTCAATAACATCACACCTCCATCTCAATCTAACACACCTAATATGAACTCTTCGACTGAAGCTACCATTAATAATCTTGCACAAACTGTCTCTTCTTTACAGCAACAAATTGCCTCTATGAATCAATCTAAGTTTAGTGTGCCCACATTTGATGTTGCGAGCCCACTTTCTCTTGACATTGTTCGAGCTATCCCTCCTAAACATGTTGAAATCCCGCATTTGGAGCTTTATAATGGTAAAGGAGATCCTCTAACACATGTTAAGACTTTTCAAACAATTTGTACTGATTTTGCTTATGACCAAAGGTTGCTTGCAAAACTATTCACCAGAACATTAAGAGACAAAGCCCTACAATGGTATTGCTCGTTGCCTTCTTATTCTATTACTTCTTTCGAACAACTTGCAAATGCTTTCATTCAACAATTTCAAAACAATATAAGTCCTAAAGTTACTTTGATTGATTTAATGCATTGTAAACAAGGTGTTAAAG
Source organism: Cryptomeria japonica (assembly GCF_030272615.1). Lineage (NCBI taxonomy): Eukaryota > Viridiplantae > Streptophyta > Pinopsida > Cupressales > Cupressaceae > Cryptomeria > Cryptomeria japonica. Next base: position 917,824,635 of record NC_081407.1, read on the forward strand.
AAAAAGTGACTGATTTCATTGGTAGATATAAGCATTTGTATGCTCAAATTTCTTTTCTAGTGCCTGATAATGATATTCAAAGAATCTTTATTTCTAATTTGCAAAAAGATATTCGAGACAAACTTCTGTTTTCTGAGTTTACTTCTTTCCAACAGTTGTGTGCCACTCTTCACAATTATCAACTGACTGTGAGTCAAATGGAACAATCACATCCTATGGCTCCGAGTGATAAGGGTGATAGCAGTCAACAACCATTTGGGAAGTTTAAACCGAACAGAGATTCCATCAAATTCAATGAAAACATCATCAACAACAATGTGAATGCAGCATTAGGTGTGCCTCCTATTTCTAAATTTTTCAGGAAAGAAAGAAAGTATACTCCTTTGAATGAATCATTGCATGATATTATGAATAAGTTATTGGAACAAAATGTGCTTACTCTTCCTCCTATACGAAAAATTGATCCTGCAAAGATTACTTCACCTTATTTTGATCACAAATCTTTTTGTCACTTTCATCGTCAGCCTGGGCATGATACTGAAAAATGTTTTTCTTCAAAGGGTAAAATTCAAGATTTGATTGATAATAATACTATTTCTATTTCTGGAGTGAATGATAAAGGCAACACATCTGTAGCTCCTCCTAACCAAAATCTTCAGATTTTTACTGATCCATTACCTTCTCATACCTCTCATACCTCTAATGCGATTGAGGCTAATGATTCCTCTTTCTCATCTGATGGTCTTGTGTCTATGACTCCGAATGTGATTAACTTTGTAGAGCAGCAAGAAAACCCTAAAGAACCTTCCATCACATTTGATTCCAATGAAACCATTAGGGCACCTGATGGTCCTTTATACATAGTTGCAAAAGTCAAAAATACACCTTGCCATGGAGTGCTTATTGATCCTTCGTGCATGGTTAATGTTATTACTGAAGAATTTCTTTTTACTTTGCAATTGAATCAAGTGATCTATGACAAAACAGATGTGATTGTGAAACTATTTGATGCATTTTCTTCTCTTGCAATTGGTTCTATTACATTGCCTATTGAGGTCCATAATAAATCTCTTGATGTGAACTTTGTTGTTATTCCTTCTTCCGAACAATTTCGTGTGAAGCTTGGCTATCCTTGGCTATCTTCCATGAAAGCTATTGCTTCTCCTATTCATAAGTGTTTAAAATTTCCCCATAATGGTGAAGTTGTTACTGTCAATCATAGTCTCTTTAAACCAGCCGAAAGAACCTCTAGTGTTCCTCTTGATTACTTTTGGCCTAAACAATTCCAATCTCTTCCTCCACGAAGTGATCATCTTTTTAAATCTTATCAAAAGTGGAAAACAGATATGATCCTATCTCTAAGTGAACCTAGAACACCTAAACTTGACATTCCTATCATTCTTGAGAAGGAAGTTCTTCCTTTGAAAGATAAAACTAATGTCTTTCCTCAAGAAGAATCTCAACCCATCCCTATGGATGTGACTATGTCTATGCCTAATAAATCTTCTAAAAATAGACCTATACCTCCTCGTCATGATGGACTTGGTCTTCTTCCTAAACCAAAAATTCCTCCTTTATATGGAGCAGTTCCTCCTCCTGCCTTCTATAGAGAGAAGAGACCTTCTTCTTCTCCTATTATCCAGCCTAAGAGACCACAACCTAAACATCCAAGTGATAAGGATAAGAACATTCCTCCTCCTCTATCTTCTACACTTCCTACTAAGACTAGACGTAATCGTTCTGCACGGGAACGCCGACGAAAGCGTCGTCTTAGGGCTCAAGCAGCTGCTTCTCAAACTTTACAATCTCCAAAAACACCTTCAACAAGCATTATTCCATTTTCTCCTCAGCCGGATATTGAGCCTAAATTTCCTAAACATAAGATGCATGATGGTCTTGATCCTATGCGAGTTAAAGATCCTATTTTTATAAATCTTGATGATGATATAGATGAAAATGTTATTCCTCTTGCTTCTGATAGTGAATATGAACTTGTTGATGTTGATAACCATTTATCTAATGAATTTTCTAAAGCACTTATCCTAGCTCCTAGACAAGAACAATGTGGCTTGGAACATGAACATAGCCCTTGTTTGGATCTTCTGATAGCTCCATCTGCTGTGTTGGATGTTCCTCCTCTAGCGTGTTCCCTGCCTTCCCGAAACATTGATCAGCAAGATCGGGGGGTAGATGACGCGCTAGACTAGTTTCATTAGCATAGCAGGTTCTCTCCCCCTCTCTTTTGTCACTTCTTCTATACGTTATTCTCATTCTTCTATTTGTTGTCCTTAGTGTTGTCTACTTGAGGACGATGCAAAGCATTGAGATCTCTCGGTCTCTCTCATGTTGACTCAAAAGACACATGTGTTCCCTTCTTCTAGGTGACCTTCCTTGATTGGGGAATGAAGAACAATTATGCATACATACATATGATATATATACATGACTTATCATACAGCATACTGACCCCGAGGAAAGTGAAGTCACCTCGTGCTTTGTGTTTTGTGTCTATTATCCTTGGGTTTATCTCACACTTGGGGGCTAAATCTTTGCGATAACGTGCTCCTTTTCCTTTCTCATTTCTTATGTGTATCACTACGTTAAAACAATCACCCTCGTTGAGGCGTGTGCGATCGCTTTAACGTAGGGGGGCATACACCCTGTCTATCCTTTCAAAGATACTTGAAAATTTCTTGGCAAACTTAGCTTTGTCTTGAAGATTTTTGGTATTTCTTTTGCATGACTCATAGTGAGGGAACCTTACTACTGACAGTCATGGTTCTTCCTCGTGATCTTCCCTTTTACTTTGTCAATCGAAGTTGTAAGATCCTTAGTCCACTGGGGGCTTGGTGTATCTTGCCTCCTTGACGTGGTGAAAGTCTTTCAATGTTGTTTCCTTGTACTTTACCGGAAGTATGAGCATACATACTCCCGCTAAAGTGGGGGCTAAATGTAGCGTCCTAAAATTGCGACACTTGCAATTTCGACTGCATTTCGGTCTTCACGATGGCGACGCAACACGCAACCTGAATGGAGACCCCAAAACTTGCTCACGACACTGAAAACTACATTTTTCAAGCACCATTGGCCTGAACCTCCTTGCACCCCGCTGTCCCGGAGGTGGGACCAGAGCGCCCAGCGCCCTGGTCCCTCAGGACCAGGGCGCCCAGCGCCCTGGTCCCTGGGTCCTATTTTGGGCCCGGTTTCCTAAGTGATATCGGGTCTTTTTGATTGCAATTTGGAAATATACTTTCCCTGGTCGGCCTAAGGTCGGGAAAATCAGTCTATCAGCCCTAATTGTCAAGTATATAAACTACATTTTTCTCTCTCCTTTGGCATGAAGAGGATATGTGTACAAAGCGTGGAAATTATACTCAAGCACTCAAGCATTCAAGCATTCAAGCATTCCTTCTAAGTCTCCATTCAAGGCTAAGTGTTGCATTCAAGTCAAGGATTCAACCATTGAAGAGGAGATCACTTATTACATGCTACATACTACAACATACAACATCTAAACCTTTGCACATAAGGATACAAACATCCTTAGAACAAGGTATTAGTACTTGTTTTGCATTACAGTCATTTACATTTACAGCACTTGCTCATTTCTTGGTTAATTCCAAAACCGGGGTTTGACCTAAAGGCAAACCCCTAATCCCTAACCCCCCAATCGTCTTCGCTTTTCTATGTGTAGGTTGCAGGTACGCGGCTGAGATTGGAGATCTGGAATCCTTGTGCAGAGACGAACCGATCCCCCTTCGTTTCGCGGATTTTTCGGAGGACCGTGGCGCCGGGCGCCATCGTCCCGACAACTTTTGCTCAAATTTGCAGGACAGGGCCGTATCGACATTCTACTGCTAATTCCAGGTCCGCAGCTTCATCCTATAACCTAAACTCAGTTTATAAGCGAATCTTTATGACTTTCTATGCATCCTTACATTGTGTGGGATTGAATCTTATGAGTTTCAACCCCTCTTTTGAATGTAAAGTCTTCCCCCTAAGTGAAAACCCATCGAATCCTAGCGAACCTCCCTTCTCTCTCCTCGGAGTTAGAAGAGGGGAGACCAACTAGGGTTCGACCGCGATTTTCCGCTTTACAAAAACCAAACAATTAAACATTAAATGAAAGATTAATTCACTACCATTACTAGTAAATAGAATTCAAACACAAAAAAAATTAATATAAATATAAATTTTTATTATAAAACAATATTTGAAAAACATATTTAATAATTTATCTTATGTTAAATTATATATGATATATAATAACAAATAGATATATTTAATTTTAATACAAAATTTAAAACTCATTAACAAACATAATTAACAATTTTAGTCATAAATAATAAAATATAGTTTATATTATTAAAAAAAAAAATTAAAATATATTAAATTCATTAATAATAAATATATATATATATACCATCAATATGCGGCAATGAAACAACGACAAAAAGAGCCAAAGCATAATATTTCCTATTTTCTTGTTGGGATGCAATTCTGATCTGCAAGACCAGGCAAATTCTTGAAGCCCAGATAAATGAATGTTTACTAACTGGGATTTGTATTAATAGATAGTATTCACCAAGTCACTCGAGTCAGAGTCTTGGCCATTTGATGGACGGCAATTGCGTGAATCAATTGATCTGAAGACACGAAATTTTCAATTCCAGCTGGCCCAGATGTGACTTGAGCGTCGCTTGCAAGGGCGGCTCAGTATTCACGTCGGTAAATTTGACCCCCGTGCTTATCCCCGTCTTATGCTATATAATTTTATCTCTTCTGCCGGGAATAAATTGGAATTAATTAAATGAATAAATTGGAATAAATTGGAATAAATGAATGTTTACCAAGTCACTCGAGTCAGAGTCTTGGCCGTTTGATGGACGGCAATTGCGTGAATCAATTGATCTGAAGACACGAAATTTTCAATTCCAGCTGGCCCAGATGTGACTTGAGCGTCGCTTGCAAGGGCGGCTCAGTATTCACGTCGGTAAATTTGACCCCCGTGCTTATCCCCGTCTTATGCTATATAATTTTATCTCTTCTGCCGGGAATAAATTGGAATAAATTGGAATAAATGAATGTTTACCAAGTCACTCGAGTCAGAGTCTTGGCCGTTTGATGGACGGCAATTGCGTGAATCAATTGATCTGAAGACACGAAATTTTCAATTCCAGCTGGCCCAGATGTGACTTGAGCGTCGCTTGCAAGGGCGGCTCAGTATTCACGTCGGTAAATTTGACCCCCGTGCTTATCCCCGTCTTATGCTATATAATTTTATCTCTTCTGCCGGGAATAAATTGGAATTAATTGGAATAAATGAATGTTTACCAAGTCACTCGAGTCAGAGTCTTGGCCGTTTGATGGACGGCAATTGCGTGAATCAATTGATCTGAAGACACTAAATTTTCAATTCCAGCTGGCCCAGATGTGACTTGAGCGTCGCTTGCAAGGGCGGCTCAGTTTTCACGTCGGTAAATTTGACCCCCGTGCTTATCCCCGTCTTATGCTATATAATTTTATCTCTTCTGCCGGGAATAAATTGGAATTAATTGGAATAAATGAATGTTTACCAAGTCACTCGAGTCAGAGTCTTGGCCGTTTGATGGACGGCAATTGATCTGAAGACACTAAATTTTCAATTCCAGCTGGCCCAGATGTGACTTGAGCGTCGCTTGCAAGGGCGGCTCAGTATTCACGTCGGTAAGTTTGACCCCCGTGCTTATCCCCGTCTTATGTTATATAATTAATTAATAATTGCGATCAATGCACAGAAGTTGCCTCAAGTCTGATTCTTTGCCCTTTGATGAATATCAGTTGAGCGAATCAGATGGAATTTCATTTCGTTCGAAAGAAATTTAATTATTAACAAAACTTGTCATTTAATGCCGAAACTTCCGGGACAGTTGTACAAATAGACTAAGAAGACCATCGTTCAATTTTATAGTCGCCGTCGACGCAGATGCGGTAATGGCGACTGAGCATTCACGTCAGTAAATTGGACCATTATAACGATTCCGTAAGGTTCATCGGTTCCACCACGGCAGTCCCTATTTTCTCCTCCCAAGAATTTAAAGTTTTAGTCTAGGTCAATTTTTTAAGTTTAACTCTATGTCATACAATAAAAATGTTTATACAAATGTATAATAATTAGATCATTGATAAATAATAGTCTATTTTGACAAATGGATTTGTGATATTTATAAAGGAAATAAAAAGATATCAATATTTTATTTTAAAATCAAATAATGATGTCTATTGGTGAAGATTTTGAAATATTTTCAATTTTTATTTTTGGAAAGCATAATCTTGTTATTTGATAAACCTCTCTAAATCTAACCTTTCTCTATAAATTATTAGAAACTAGGTTTGTTAATTTGGTCTAAGTCCACAACTATGATTTACTCATCCTAGACTTAACTTGGACTTCTATTATACTATTTGTTTCAGCTTGGAGATTGGTTGTATTGAAACACCTTACTCTTAATAGGTTGCAAGGAGATTTTGAAATATTTTGATTTTCATTTTTGGAAAGCATAACCTTGTTCTTTGATAAACCTCTCTAAATTTAACCTTTCTCTATAAATTATTAGAAAATAGGTTTGTAGATTTGGTCTAAGTCCACAACTATGATTTACTCATGTAGACTTTTACTCATCCTAGCCTTAACTTGGACTTCTATTATAATATTTCTTTCACCTTGGAGATTGGTTGTATTGAAACACCTTACTATCAATAGGTTGCAAGGAGATTTCAAACAATCCCTATAACATTAAAAAATATTAAAGACAATCAATAAATGTCCAAGATATGGATTCATTATTGGTTTTAGTGTGCCAAGATCCATGCGCTTTTTCTATTAATTATTCTTTCAATGCTCTAGGATAAGAGATTCCTTAATGATCAAATTGTGATTAGAAGATTAAAGTGAATTGTAGTAAATGTCTTTCAAAACTGGCACATGATTTCAAACAATGCAAGTGTGTGTTTAGTTTGCTAAATCTAGAATTTTGAATTTAAACAAGGAGAGGATTAGTGTGTGCCTACGAGGATATCCTTGCAACTATAGACACATATTGAAGCAAATAAGAGATTAGATTAGACTGCACGACAATGGAATGTATATAAGTCTAGGAAAGGTTCTAAAAGTAAAATAGATAGGATGAATGTATAGAAATATGTGAACATATGGATATGCTAAGCTGTATTATGTATATCTAGAGGTGAGCATATGGAAGTATAAAAAGAATAGATAGATGAGATAAATATTAAACAAGATTGCACCATTTGTCACTATGTCTATGTATCAAGATAATTCCTTAAGATGGAAATAAAACTAAATGGGAAATGACATTGGTATGCAAATTTCACCATTACATTTTCACCGCACTTTGAGGTGCATAAGAATCTTGACCCATCATGCATATCAAATTATTTAGCTCTCACAAATTTACATGTAAAGTAAAAATTGAGACACTCAAAGGATATAAGCACATGGACTATATAGAATACAAAAGTTCATGTGATATTATGAGTTTAAAGCATCTCAACTCCTAGGCATGTAAATAAATGGCCTTGATAGTTTCTTTTTTCTTGCAAGGAATTTGACAAGAGGGAGAATGTTGGAAAGGTTTATCCACTTTGCACCTAATATTTTTTATTAGTGTAAAATAGGTTTTATGGGGGCTTGAAACCCATACAAATAGAAACAAGCTTTAAAGACAAACTAGAAGTGAAGCCACAGTGGTTTAGTAGCAACAAAAACAACAGAAAAGTGGGTCTAACAACCAATAGATTAAAAAATTTCATTCAACATTTGAACAGTCTTAACATTTTTATGAGTAAAAGACCTATTGATATCAGCTAGCTCCTCCATATCATTGGTTTGACCCGCTTACCTTTATCCCTATTGAGAGTGCATGTTGAAGGTTACTAATTGGTTTGGGTTTCGCCTTATGGAATGGACTCCTTCACCTTGCCTTTGCTACACACCAAAATGGAGGGGTAAGCATCAGTGGGAAAGGGGAAACATTAAGAGATTGAACATTTTTGTTTAGCCTCCAAAGGCCCTTCATGCTATTAGTCATGATAGTTCTGCTCACTACAATAGTAGCTCTCAGTTTCTCATTGACCTTATCCATAGCCACCTCTAGGAAAATTATTTTTTCTTCATGACTTTAACATCCATCACGAGTTTCTAATTGAGCTCAAGCAAGTTGTTTGTGTTGTCCAAGGAGGGGGAGTTCAAGGTACTCTGTCCCATTGAAAGATTATTGATTTTTCTTTTCAAACCAGAGATCTTCAGGACCACCCAATTGAAGAAACTAGTTTGTCCTTCCATCAGCACCTTCATCACAACCTCTCTAGCTCCAAAATCCAATGGAGAGGAGCCAGTATCTTTACCCACAAGGGTAGCCTTATCCAGCTCATCTGAAATTTCAATATGAAAGTCCAAATCCTGTTGGTCCCCAACAATCCTAGTGGGGTTTCTAGCCACTCTTTTCTTGGACACTAAAGTAGCTAGAAGATCATTCTTGTGAGGGTAATTTAACCCTCTAAATTCCTTGAAATAAACTTCCTTTCTTCTAAGGTGTGCTAAATAAGCACATCTCCATAAGGGTTTTCTATACCCATCAACAATCCCCTGTAGACTCTCCTGCTTCCTGCACCATTTCAATGACTTCCTTCCAACACTTCTAGCTGGTCCATAGTTAGCTTTAGTTCTATTTCAAGTCAAAACACCCATAGGAGAAACCTTCTTCTTCTGTCTTGGTTTCACTAAAATAAAAGAGGACCCATCATCTAGTTCAAACTCCTCCACTCCATGATATTCAAAATCAAAATTCCTAATACAATTGATAATATATTGCCCTAAAGAAAATGGGTCATCACCCCATACAGAGCTTTCTATATTTTTACATTCATCCCCCTCACTTCGATTAATCATTACTACAAGGAAAACAATAGATGGGTCTATTTTATCCAAAATTTCAACAATTTCAAAATCTTTTCTAGTAGTGTTATTTTCCCTTAGGATCTACAAATGAACCCTCCACCTGAGAGACCTCGGGCTCTTGATTTACAAGATTAGAGCCAATACATACATTACCAAAGGAACTCTCTACAATTTTCACAATCTGGACCTCCTCATCCACAACCATCTATTTAGTCTTGTCAAGCTCTAGGCACACCAGAAACACCCTCTTTCCGACTCACCATTTTATTCTTATTAGACTCTAGCACAATAGAAAAAGTTGGAAGGATATTTCAATCAATCCCTATAACATTAAAGAATGTTAAAGACAACCAATAAATTCCCAAGATATGGATTCATTATTGGTTTTAGTGTGCCAAGTTCCATGTATTTTTTTATAAATTATTCTCTCAATGCTCTAGGATAAGAGATTCCTTAATGATCAAATTGTGATTAGACATTGGTTGTATTGAACCACCTTACTCTCAATAAGTTGCAAGGAGATTTCAATCAATCCCTATAACATCAAAATATGTTAAAGACAACCAATAAATGCCCAAGATATGGATTCATTATTGGTTTTAGTGTGCCAAGATCCATGTACTTTTCTATTAATTATTCTCTCAATGCTCTAGGATAAGAGATTCCTTAATGATAAAATTGTGATTAGACATTGGTTGTATGACACACCTTACTCTCAGTAGGTTGCAAGGAGAATTAAATCAATCCCTATAACATTAAAAAATATTAAAGACAACCAATAAAGGCCCAAGATATAGATTCATTATTGGTTTTAGTGTGCCAAGATCCATGTATTTTTCTATTAATTATTCTTTCAATGCTCTAGGATAATAGATTCCTTTATGATCAAAATGCAATTCGATATTGGTTGTATTGAACCACCTTACTCTCAATAAGTTGAAAGGAGATTTCAATCAATCCTTATAACATTAAAAAATATTAAAGACAACCAATAAATGTCGAAGATATGGATTCATTATTGGTTTTAGTCTGCCAAGATCCATGCATTTTTCTATTAATTATTCTCTCAATGCTCTAGGATAAGAGATTCCTTAATGATCAAATTGTTATTAGACATTGGTTGTATTGACACACCTTATTCTCAATAGGTTGCAAGGAGATTTCAATCAATCCCTATAACATTAAAAAATATTAAAGACAACCAATAAATGCCCAAGATATGGATTCATTATTGGTTTTAGTGTGCCAAGATCCATGTATTTTTCTATTTTTTATTCTTTCAATGCTCTAGGATAAGAGATTCCTTAATGATCAAATTGTGATTAGACATTGGTTGTATTGAAACACCTTACTCTCAATAAGTTGCAAGGAGATTTGAATCAATCCCGATAATATTAAAAAATATTAAAGACAACCCATAAATGCCGAAGATATGGATTCATTATTGGTTTTAGTGTGCCAAGATCCATGTATTTTTCTATTAATTATTCTTTCAATGCTCTAGGATAAGAGATTCCTTAATGATCAAATTGTGATTAGACATTGGTTGTATTGAAACACCTTAGTCTCAATTGGTTGCAAGGAGATCTCAATCAATCCCTATAACACTAAAAAATATAAAAGACAACCAATAAATGCCCAAGATATGGATTCATTATTGGTTTTAGTGTGCCAAGATCCATGTATTTTTCTATTAATTATTCTTTCAATGCTCTAGGATAAGAGATTCCTTAATGATCAAATTGTGATAAGACATTGGTCCTGTGACTACCCCCAGTACCCTGCTCAGACTTGCAGGGTGTACTGCCCTCCTACTGCCGCCGCTTAGACCTCACTGTCAGCATCACCGACCGTTCCCACGTCGCTGTCGGCCACTGCCAACCGCCCCAGCTTTTTGTCAGCCACCGCCGATTGCCGCAGCTATGTTGGCACCGACTACTGGCCACCTCCTGCCACCGGCCACCGACAACCCTCCAACACACCAGCCACCTCCTGACCATCGATGACCCCCGCCTTCCGATTGGGCGGCCCCTGCCACATGGCACACCGTCACCCACGCAAACCCTACCTAGTCAACAAGTTGACCCTCTTGACATGTCATTTTACCATACCTACCATGTCTAATTCCGTATAGTATAGAATCCAATCGCATTTTGCCACGTCGGCATTTTTCCTATGGTCAGCCAATGGGTACGACGACCATTTTGGCGGTCATATAGTCATCAAATTTAACATAGTGAATTGCTGATGTCAGCCTACATCAACACCTTTTTGAAAATTTAGACCCCTCTTCGTTGAGCAGTTTGATTTTTTGGGTCAACTTTGGAGGCCCATAACTTGCACAATTTCGCTCCTTTGTGGGTGCACTTTTTTTGTATTTCGGCTAAATTTTAATGCTCTCCACAGTGGTGTGGGTATTTTCTAATTTTGGTCCATGGGTTTTCCAGAATTTTCAAATTCTCTCAGTAGTACCTATCCAATGCTCAATTTTATAACTTCAAAGGCTTCGTTTGGGCAGATATGACCTCCTTTTCAGGTGCCGTTTTTTTTAAAGTGCATATTTTTTCGTCTACTTTCATAATCTATCATCAATTTGTAGATATTTTGAGTGCGTATTATACTTTAAGATAATAGTTTTTTTGGCCTACTTGATACTTGTAATTTCTTGGATCTTAGTTTAGATCTCTTGCATTATTAGTTTGTGTCTCCTTTGGCCTCTTTGAGGCATTTGTAAAGTTGAAATCAGAAGTCCAATTTGCCATTTTTTGCAAGTGGCCCATTGTACACAAACTAAGTATAAAGTACCAAATCATCATTTTTTGGGGGGGGGGTTCTTTGATTGAGTGAATTTGGGGGGGTGTCTCGTGTGATTATGCCTCTCTTTCCTTGTGCTCTTTCATTTTTGTTGCTATGATTCCTCATAAATTTCCACCTTTAACTCCACATAACTATGCATCTTGGAAAATTAAAGCATGGAGAAAACTAATAGAAAAATGACTCACGTATTACATAGATGGAACAATAGCCGCACCACCAGATCCTAAGGATGGTCCTAATGATCAGTTAGAATGGATCACTAAGAATTGCATGGCTCTTGGAACTTTGCGTAAGTATGTATCAAATGACCTCATTTTTCACATTGAGAAGTGATCTACAATCAAAGAGGCTTGGGAAGTATTTCAGAATTGTATGGTCAAGTTGATGAAATCAGAGGCTACAAGATTGGCAATGAACTCACCAACTTGGATCCGAAGAGTTTTGATACAATCCAAGATTATGTCACCAAAGCAAATGAGCTAAGAGAAAAGCTTAAGGATTGTGGAATTGACAAAAAAGATGGTCAGTTGATATTCAACTTGTTGGAGAAGCTTTCACCTAAATATGCAACATTTATTTCTAGCTTCCAAACTCATCATTTGATAGTGGGGAGTTCCTACACTATTCCTACATTTGATGCTTTCACATAAATGTTGATGTTGGAACAATCTAAGTTGTTGAACATGGGGATTCTCAAGTCTTCAAATTCTAAGGCTTTGGTGTCTAATCAAGGGAGTGAAGCAAGTCAAGGAAAAGATTCCAACAAGAAGAAGTAATCTAAGTCAGAGCAACAACAACAAAAAGGACAATCATCCTCTCCGTGATAAAGGCAATTTTTCATCCTCTTCCAAGAAGGGGACTCCCCCAAAGAAGGATAAACCAACTTGTGCTTATTGCAAGAAGTATGGTCACGATGAGCATTGATGCCACACCAAGCAAGTTGATGAGTTGACACATCTTCCTAAGAATAACAAAATCAATTTGCCATCCACCTACAACAAGAAGGAATCATCTCCTTCTACTTCCTCAAAGTCTAAGGGAAAAGGGAAAGCATTTGTGGCTAAAACAAGTTCTTCACAGCAATGGATACTTGACTCGGGTGCCTCTTATCACATGGGTTCTACAAAGGAGCATTTTTTGTCATTGGAGCCATCAAAGGTACCTCACATTTACATAGGAGATGATACACAAGTTGAGGTTGATGGGAAAGGTTCGGTTGCCATGGATGATGGAACGTTTGAGAATGTTCTTTATGTTCCTAACTTGTCTACCAATCTTCTTTCTATCTACCAAATCACTCACTATGGGATTGGGAAAATGGTTGAGTTTACACTTGATTCAGTTGTGGTAAAAGAACTTGATAATGATGCCTTGGTAGTAGTGGGACAAGTCAATGACAACTCAAGGCTTTATTCATTCTCCCACTTTGTGCTGAGTTCTCCTTGTAGGGACTTGTTTACTCATTCAAATTTAAAAAGTAATCTATGGCATGAGTAGTTTGGTCACCTCAACTACCGCTATCTTCAACGTCTTAGCACTAAAGACATGGTCACAGGTCTACCTTGAATCAGTTTTTTAGAGGGTGTATGTTTAGGATGTACCATGGGCAAGCATCTCGAGGAGAAGTTTGATAAGGAGAAAGTTTGGAGAGCTTTGGAAGTTCTTCAACTTGTTCATAACGATGTAGTAGGTTCATTTCCATCACCTTCATTGATGACTACTCCCACTTCACTGGAGAAGCAATCAAGGAAAGTAGTCAAGATTCTTCACACAAATAATGGAAGGGAATATGTGAACAAAAGACTTGAGGATTTTTGTACATTTGAGGGGATTGATCTTCAGCATTCTATTGCTTACACTCCACAGCAGAATGAAGTTGCCAAACTCAAGAATAGAACTCTCAAGGAAATGGCTAGCTATATGATACATGCATGTTCTCTTGATCCTGCCTTTTGGGCAGAGGCTATCATTTGTGTCACACACATCCAAAATTAGGTTCCTCACAAAGCTTTGATAGGTATTACTCCTTTTGAGGCTTGGGCTGGTAGGAAACTAATTGTGAGACATTTCAGAGTCTTCGTGTGTCCAACATGGCCTTGCATTCCTCCGCAGAAATGCAAGGCATTGGAACCTTAGAGTAGGCCTTGTATTTTTGTTGGATATCCCAAGGGTGTTAAAGCATATAGATTGATGGATCTAGAAACACATGAGGTGTTTTTCGAGAGCAGTGTTCATTTTGGAAAAAATTGTCCTAGCTTAGCCTCCCTTCCTCCTCTACCTTCCTCCATTGTGGATAGTGATGAGAGTGATTTAGATGGCAAGACTCCTTAAAATCCAACTCATAGGGTTATCCATCCATAGGGTGCACTTGCAGTTGAGGATCCTCGCTCTCCACCTCCACCTAGACCTCCTTGGGCTCAACAAACACTTAAGTCAATAGGTTCTCTTGTTGGGGATCCTTTAGATACACGAAGGACTCGATCACAAAATTAAGAGCTTCCACATGCATACATTGCTACCGCTTCTGATACACAGACATTTCAGAAAGCATCAGAGGTTCCCAAGTGGGACCAAGCTATGGAGGAAGAGTATAGTTCCCTGATGAGGAACAACACATGGGAGTTAGTCCCTCTCCCTAAGGGGAGAAAGATGGTTCGATGTAAGTGGATCTTTTGGACCAAGTTTGCATTGGATGGTAGTGTGGATAAGTATAAGGCTCAACTTGTTGTGAAAGGTTTCTCTCAAGTTCTAGGTGCTGACTATATTGAGACCTTTGCACCCATAGCCAAGATGAACTCCACTTGTTTGACACTTTCTATTGCCACAGCTCATGGTTGGGTTGTACATCAGATGGATGTGAAGAGTGCTTCTCTTCATGGGGATCTTGATAAAGATATATATATGGAGCAGCCACAGGGTTTCATCAAGGATTATTCATTGGTTTGCAGACTAAGGAAATATCTCTATGGCCTTAAGCAGGTCCCTAGGGCTTGGTACATCAAGATGGATTCCTTCATTCTCTTAGCGGGGTTTACTAGGTGTCATTCTGATCCGAATGTCTATATTTTGCGACAAGATGACTCACACTTGATACTTGTGCTCTATGTTGATGATTTGATCATTACAGGGAGTACCTCATCCATCATTAGTAGTGGCAAATCTTCTTTGCATGACAGATTTGCTATGACTGACTTGGGTCTTTTGCATTACTTTCTTGGGATAGAGATTTCATAGTGACCTTTCGGGATTACACTATAGGAGGCCAAGTATGCTCTTGATCTACTTGCACACTTTCATATGGTTGATTGTAAGCCTGCATCGACTCCCTTTCTTTCAGGAGTCAAGCTTGAGGCTAACTTCTCTTCTCCACTAGTTGATTCCATATTGTATCGTCAACTTGTGGGTAGTCTCATCTACTTGATTCACACACACCCTTACATTTCATTTGTGGTTGGCATGGTTTCCTGCTTCATGCACAAACCACATGAGCTTCATTAGAAAGCCATGAAATGCATCCTACACTACCTCTAGGGTACAAATCATTATGGGATTCACTATGCAGTAGCCACATGACTTCTCTTGGTTGGATACACAGACTTCGATTGGGTTGGCGATCTTGATGATCATAAGTCTACTTCTGGTTACAACTTCCACCTTAGTTCAAGCCCCATTTGTTGGCAGATAAAGAAGCAACATGATATTTCTCTCTTCGACTGAGGTAGAGTATCAAGGGGTTGTTAACGCAGTGATTGAGACTATTTGGCTTCAGCATATTCTCATAGAGTTTGGGTTCTCTACTCCACGACCGACAATTCTACATTGTGACAATCAAAGTGCTATTGCAATCTCGAAGAACCCAGTTCAGCATCAGCGGACCAAACACATCAAGATTCATATGCACTACATCTGAGGGGTAATTGAGGAGTAGGTAATTGATTTGTAGTATTGTCCTACAGTGGAGCAGGTTGCAAACATATTCACCAAACCCTTCACTAAGAGTAAGTTCCATCAGTTACGAGCTCTCTTGGGGGTGTGAGATGTTTCATTAGGGGGGGTCAGATGACTTCTCCTTCCTCTCTTATGGGGGGGAATTTTTCATCTTTGAGGTTTTGTCCTTCTTCTTTGAGAGTCTCTTTGTACATTTATCTCTCTTTTTTGGGGGATTTTTTTCCCACTGGGTTTTCTCCCTTTCTCTGTTTGTGAGAGATTGTTTTGCATATATTTTCTTGCATTTGTATATTGTACATGGATACCTATAATGGCCTAGTAGCAGGGACCCATCTTGCATTGTTGACTTGAGTCTTCATTCCCCTAAGTTGCACTTAAGGGGGGGTGTTGGTGTAATTATTTATTCTTATAGGATATAATTACACTTTACTTAAGTTAACTTAGGATAAGGCATCTCATCGTAGTTTGGATAAGAGACATTTAGGGAAGTGTGCACATAGGGATGTTTCTTGTAGGATAAATTCCACCTTTTGTGGTCTTATCTTTCTCTTACATTCCACATTCAGTGGGTGATCCACCTCTTGTGGAATATTATATTATTTCTCCTACCAACCCTTACTTTTTCTTACCTACTCGTGTTTCTCATTGAGCCACATGTCATGATTGTGTGCTCACATATCCATTTGGGCTTGCCTATATATGCAGACCTATATTCAATGTATTGGTTAATCTAGTTGATCATTTGTATATTAATGAGAATATAGTTTGTTCTTGTCAAACTATTGTCTCTTTTATGTGCTTTTCATTGTGCCCTTGATCTTGGAAAAATCTCACACATCTCTTGCCCAATTTTGTGTTTCCCTTGTTACCAATTGATCTTTTCACTTTGCTATGATCACTTTCACTTTACTTCATTTCTTAGCATCTTTGCTTAGAATTTGTTTACATTTTTTTTATTATGTTTTTTCATATCATAAATTTCTCAATATTGTCATTGTAAAGATTTAGTTTCTACCATTTTATTAAAGAACTTAAAGAAGACATAGAACGTATTGTGTTGATCAACAAAGTTCAAGCTAATATTTATTTACTTCTTTGTCCAATTTATCTACCCTACTACAAAGAACTTGTGCCTATAATCACAGTGCAAAATTTCTAAGTTGTTAAAAAAAAGAAGAGACCATTGAAAACATGAAGAAAAATTTATAGAGAAAAATGATAACTTAAAGAAGAATCACCAATCTAAAGTCAAGATTGTATTTTGAAATTGTATATGTAAAAATAGACTACTCTATATATTATTGTAAATTAAATTAGTATATCTTTTATGCATATAAAATTATACTCTATTTTAAATTTCTATCAACGTAACCCTTACACCTCCTTCCAATACTAGTACTAGTTGATATTCTCATTTATGTTTCCCTCATACAACACTTCTTGAGTTATGTGGAAAGAAATGACCATATAAAGAAATAAAGCATAGCATGAGGGCTTCACTAGCTAGGCAATATTATATCACATGTATTCATATTGGGAGGTTTAGTATCCCAAAAATGAGGGTACAATATATTGCCTATTGGTGAAAATAGGGGGTTTATAACTCAAACTATGAAAAAAAAAACATTTAGTGAAAATGGGGGGGCTTTTAATTCAGCCTGTGTATTGGGAGGGGGTGACAAAAAAGGAGTTTAGGACAATATTTTTGAAAATAGGAGGATTATTTAGTATGGCATGAACACATGCGCTATAACCAGGTTCACTAAGTGAAGCCCCCATGAAGCATAGAAATTATTATTTTGTACTTGTTGTAGGCAATACTATTGCATTCAGTGAAGCTCAATTAATCAATTAGTTTGCACCAATAAAAAGTGATTATTATTTTTTCTTTCAAAATAAACTTTATTTTTGTAAATTTGAGATTTATATTTTTTATTTTAAGAAATCGTAAAAATTATTTATGTACACTGTGATTGGTTTAAAAAATTTGGTGTTGTAAGAGCAATTTTTTTAATCCATGATAGATTTTTTAGGCATTTTGGGGGATTTCTTTGTATTTTTTAAAAATAAATGTTTATTTTAAATAGTTTTTAATTTTTTTGTTATTTATAATATTGTAAATAAAATATTTTTTCTAAGTAGATATATAAATTTTAATAATTCTTTTTTATCTCAAAATATAGATAATAAAACCAATTATAGAGATTTGATTCAGTTTATATTAAATTAAATGAAAAAATAAATATGAATATTTCTATTAAAAATTAAACATAATTATTATATGCATTCTTTATATTTTTATTTTATATATCTTTTTAAAATCAGTCTACTTTCTAATATCTTTTGAAAATCATAAAAAATTTCACCATTTTAATATATTCAAAATAATTTAATAGCTTTTAATCACATATTTAAATATTTTTATTATAAAAAATATCTATTTTTACTTTAAAAATTATTTATAGTCATTTTATTAAGACCAATTATAATTAATATTAAATAAATATAATTACAATAATATAATATTACACTAGAAAATTATTAAATTTAAGATTAATTATTATTATAATTACAATTATATAATTTTTTTAAATTAAATTAAGAATATGCTTTTAAGAACAATATATATTTTCAAATTTATATTATACTATAATTATCTATACTATTTTATTAAAATAAACGATATAATTAATAGTACATAAATATAATTATACAAATATATTTCAAAACAGATTTGAATACATTGAAACATGAGACACTATTGCTTAGACTTTTCGATGCGTGGATTTAGAGTTGCATTTTATGTTGTAAGTGAAGTCCAACGGACTTCTCCTCTAGTTCCCACCAAACATTGGCCTTTCACCTTCTCTCACATAGCTCTTTTAAGAGTTGTTTTGTATATCATTTATGTTAGTTTTTTGGAGTGAAGCCAAGTTATTGTGTATATAAAATCAGACTTTTGATCATAATGAAATGATTCACCTGCTTTGAGTGTGGATGTAGGCAATCTGTCGAACCACGATAGAATTGTGTGTTTCCTTTTATCTTTGTCTGTGAATTCTTTGTTTAATTTATGCACTTCTAATTCGCATTCAATCCTAACAATTGGTATCAGAGTGAGGTTAGATCGCTATTAAGATTTTGGTGGTTGAAATTATGGAATCATGGAAGAATAGAAGATAGAGAAGTTCTTTGGTTAGAACTTCGGTTTATGGAAGGTGCAGATGGAGTCCTTGCTGATAAAGCAAGACCTTTCACTTGTGTTTGAATAAGCAAGACCTTTCAATTGTGTTTGAAGGGAAAGCAAAGAAGCCAACTACGATGGTTTATGAAGAATGGGAAAAATTAGACAAGAAGGAAAGAGCAACAATATTTCTCTCGTTGTGTCTAACAATATTCTCTTCAATGTCATGGGTGAAGCAACAATGAAATATGTATGGGATAAATTAACAGCCATGTATGAAATGGTGTCGGCTGCAAATATAGTGTTTATCATGAAGCGGTTGTACAAGCTTCAGATGAGGGAAGGTTGTGCAATGGAAAATCACATCAATGAATTTAATACATTGATTAGTCAAGCAACTTGGTGGGGATGACACAAAATGATGAGAGAAATGTTGTCCTTTTGTATTGCTCTTTACCAAGCAGTTGGGATGGTGTTGTAACAACCCTTAGCACATCGATATCTGATAAAAATAAGTTAGTTTTTAATGATGTAGTAGCTACTCTTCTCAGCGAGGATTTGAGAAGAAAAAATGAAGAACCTTCATCCGGTGAAGCCTTAATGGTGGTAAGAACCAAAAATAGAGGTAGAAATAATTATCATAGGTGATCGAAATCAACAAGGAGATTGAAGTCTAGAAATAGAAATGGTGATTGTTGGTTTTGTGGCAAATCTGGTCATGTAAAGAAGGATTGTAGAAACTACAAAAGGGCACAAGAGAAGGTGTGGGACAATGAAGTGAATACTATCTACGACAAGGATGATAGTGTACTAATCCTTTCAACAAACGACACTACTCTGGATTCATGGGTACTTGATTTTGGTGCCTCCCATCATGCTAACTCATGCCTTGAAGTGTTCATAAACTACAAAGAAGGTCACTTTGGAAGTGTTTTCTTAGGAGATAACAAAGCTTGCAAAATTATAGGCAAGCGTGATGTGTTGCTACCATTAGAAGGTGGTAAAACATGGCTTCTCAAAGATGTTCGGAATGTCCCAAAATTGAAACAGAATTTGATATCCATTGGACAACTCTTCGATCAAGTTCTTAATGTGAATTTTCATTCGGATACTTGGAAGGTAATTCATGGTACCATGTTGATTGCAAATGGCAATAAATTGGGTGGTCTCTATATATTTAAGACTCATGGTGAAGTGGGAGCTACAATGGTAGTTGAGGATAGAAAAGCGGATCTTTGGCATCAAAGGCTTGGGCATATTAGCAAGAAAGGGCTCCATGTTATGCACACAAGAAATCATCTTTTGGGTCTAAAACTTGTAGATCTAGCCTTTTGTGAACATTGTCTTTATGGAAAACTATTGGTAAACAGATTTGTCTTTCTTATCTAATTAACTTATAGCAGTGTGAAACACAAGAAAGGAGACAAAATCTTCTACCAATCAGTTGGAAAATCATTTAATTGATAACCTTTGAATTTAGGTACAGCTCCCTCTAGTAAATATTCATTCGGCTCCAAATTACATACAATCAATGGAATGCTTTTCACCAGAAAGCACTTAAAGGAAATTGCATACACCAGTAAATACATAATGAATGTAAGTACTGATTCATATATAATCTTTTATATAAAGACGACAGACTTCATACAATCACTAAAACAAAATGAAAAAGTCTTCAGAGATGAACTTAGCCAGTAGTTTTCTGCACATATAGAAAGTATAACAACCCCTTCCCCAAAATAGACTTACACAGAAATCAAATTTTGAAATCAAACACACAGATTTGAGACTGAAAATAGCTATTAAATAGATTCACATTCACAGATGATCCTCAACTTCCTTCATACACAAAATGTATTTAGCTAGCTTTAAAGATTGTCTTTTTCAAAAACTTAGCAAACCCTTTCAAAGTTATTACATCAGATACTTATAGGTCACCAGACCCAATAGTCTTTTAACCAAAGTAAAATTAACTCCTAATAGTTAATGAAAATCAACCTTAACTACAATAACTGAATTTTAAAGAAAATAACTAGGCTTGCTGGCAAACAACTGCCAGCAGCGCTAGTCATGTAGTCTACTTTGCTTCGATGTGATTGCTCGGGTTAGTGTCTTGAATAGACACCATCACCGCCATAGTCACGCTCCACTCTCGGTGTACTTTTGAAAACTCCTGAATTACCGTTACATGCGGCAAACTGATATGAATAACCCTCTATTTCTAGAGCTCCTTTTTCCTCTTCACCATTTGTACTTTATTTCTATGAGAGTCTAGATGATCGAGACAAATGGAGAGCATTGATTCGAGCTTAGAGATCCATGTGAAGTCTTCCACAGACAAATATTTCTTCATCTTGATCTATCTGATGTGGCTGCTGAACTAGTTAATCATCTCCATGGTGTCCTCCAGCGTTTCATAATCTTCCTTAAGTAGTTGAACATCCACACAGCATAAATCATTCTACATGGTCACTCTCAAGGCTGTTAATTCTCCACGCAGGCTGGTTGACTCATTATAACCCTACTCAATAATCTGATTGCACCATTCAATACTCTCCTTACAAATGAACATGAAATCTTCATTCAAACCTGACACCTCATTTTCAGCTAGAAAGTTCATTAGCCAATAACGTTGAATATCCCGCCTCTCCTTTGAAATCACAGCCCATTTAGATTTCTCCTTCTGCCATGCGACCAAGTCGGAATCTAAGGCTTTAGTAACCTCATTTGCATCCTTAAAAATCTAGACCAAGTCGGTTATGTAATTGGTTGCCTGGCACATGATTGTGGTGAGCCACTCTGAGAAGACTTTAGCGATCATCCTGTTCCGTTGCACCTCATCCAGGAATTTTTGATTGCTAGGTGACTTTGGACTAAAAGGACCTGAATGTTGGGATAATGGCAATGGGCTGTTCTGCAAAGAATGGATATATTGAGCAATTTGTGTTAAACTTTGTTTCAACTTATCCTTGTCCCTCTCATCCTTCTAGGTACGGGAGATGATTCGTTTGATGGAAGTCTTTAAGTGCTTAACATCCACAGCTCTGGTTATGATTCCCAAATCTATTCATTCAATAGCATAATCTGCCTTTGAAGCCCTAGCAACATCTTTGTTGGGCTTGGCTATAGCAATATCCGTAGTCCAATGCTTCGTGTTTTCATCAAAGTCAATCATTGCCTCTATTTTTAACTTTTTGGGCTTTGTAGACCTTCCCAGACATTTACTTATGACGTCCTCCATTGATATTGAAATTGGAACTACATTCCTTTTCCTGGTGATGGAATCATTTAGCCATTTTGGTGCTAGGATTAGCTCTTTTGAAGGCATGGATGGAAGCCCTGCTGAGGAGGGAGACGTGGTATGCTCAATGTGACACTGAATCTCAAGAGTTCCTAAGTCCTTAAAAATTGTGTCTATGTCAATTGAAAGCTTGTCTACTTCAGAAACAGGGGATGTCATCTTGCTCGGTGTTTCCTCTGGGTGCAGATCGAGAATGAAGTGAGAAACTGGCAATTTGAAACCCTTCTTAGATCTCGATCTGGTAACTCGACTAGCAACAAAAAGCTCAACCACGATATTAAGTTTCTCCTACTTAATCCTTCCCTATGCTTTTCCTGCATTAGAAACGGGAATGTTAGACACAACAAAAATTTTATTTGCAGTACTCTTCTTCCCACTTTTGTTTCTTCAGTTGGTAGCTCGTGCTAGGTGAAAATGGCGACCCCTAAGCCAATTTTCTATTCTTCGGATTACACCCAAAGTGCGTGTCTGAACACTGTCACCCATCTTCTTGATCCAATCTATTTCCAGAAGAGGTTCATCATGAACCTGCTTCATAAACTCGAAGTCAAGTGTGTCCTCATCGTTTCTGGTGACATCTAAGGTATCCATGGGTAACTTCATATCATGAATTTTCTTCAAAGTTAGTCTTGACCAACTCCTTCTCTGTACTTCAAACTCATCTCGGCAACCCTCCCAATAATCTTCCAATTGAGGAACATGTTGATCAGGTACCGCTTTCTTTACATACTGAGCAATAAAACCCCTACTTTCAAAGTTATCCCTCTTTACAAAAGACTTCAAATGGAACCTTTTAAATTCAAGTTCAAGGTTCAATGCATCGGAAACTAATCCACAGCTATAATGTCCTAAATCAATGGGGAAAATCCCACTTGTGTCAGAGTCCTCACCATAATCTTTGGCAATGTAAGCAAGTTGTCTTGATACTTTGATCAATATGCAAGAGTCTGAGATGTACCTAGGAAGTCTAAAGGGTTCACCCTTAAATCCTCCAACTCTCAAATAAGTGAAATGGCTAAACTGTATGAAGAAACTGCCATATATGTTGACGAGTTCAACTGCTTCTATGGACATTCTTCTATGCAAATTTCCCTATAACTCATAGGTCAGCCTTCCAACAAAAACATCATTCCAATGAAGATAATCATCAACATGCCCTTTCAAACTTAAACTAGGATGATAATCATAAATCCTCATGCCTTGAACCCATTTTACATGTGACAACCTTGACCACTCTCTAACACAGGCAAGCATGTATAGGAGATAGGATGACATATAAAAATTGGACATCCCAAGATAATTAATCATACCCTCATGCAATCTCTCCACAATAACATTTCCCCAATCAATGAACCGATTTCTATCTAGTGTAACCTGGATGAAGAAATACATCCAGTCTTCCCAATTAAAAGAGTGAGAATTACCCTTCTCAGCAGTATGACTAAATCTTGGATTGTTGGAATTAAATGTTCACGAGTTAAAGGTCTTGGAAGCCTCAAGCCCTCTATTTGGAATTTTACAAGCCAATTCTAGGCAATCACTGTTCTATAATATTGCTTCTTCTCAGAGAAGATCCCATAAGATTTACCAATAGTCCAGTCTTCATAGGGTTCCTAGTGTGGAATACCCATAGCTGCCATTACCGTCTGTCTATCAATAGACAACAAGACTTCACCATCATTTCTCCTTATACACCTATTACCCTTGTCGTAATGATTCATGCATTCTAAAACTAATTCTAGGCAGGGAGCAGCAGTGGGGAAGGTGGCGGCTTCTAACAATCTGCTCTAAGCCACATCTTTCATCATGTCTGGGGTTGAATTCTTTACTCTTTGCAGAAAAACCTCCAAATCTAGTTGAACCATGGTTGTGTCACCCAACTCCGGTAAAGAGCTTACTAGGGAAGATGAGTTCACCAATTTGGGTAAAACGGGCCTCATATTTTAATTCATGATTTTCCCCAAATCAATCTAAGGCGAAGAAGGAAATTGAAAACAAAAAAAAGTAGCTAAAGAACAACTAGATCTTTTAAAACAAATTGCAGCAATTTAGAAAATTGTTGAACATACCTTCCTTTGCTCTCTATAACCCTCTATCGCTACCTATTTTTCCCGCTCCGCGAACACCTTCTCAAAATCTTCTCATGAAAATAATAATTCTGATGAGACAATTACTCAGTTTTAAAGCGGAGAAAATTTGACCCATCATTACTAAAGCTGCCTTCATTACTCCTTATTCGTGTGAAGTTACTTTGAAATGATTACGTTGAGGTACACCTTAACCATTAAGTCACTTCTCTTCTGACATAGCCGATCTTCACACATACTTGCCATAAATGGCAGATTACAAATTATTAGAAAAAGAATATTCCTTCCCTCGGCAATCGTCTATCATGTTCTGAAAGTCCGGGCCAATAGCACGTGGCGAGTCACACGCCTTCCAAAAAAAAACCTAAACATAAAACTCAAAGCCTTGCGCAACCATCACAAAAAGACATTGACAAGATGAATGTTGAACTTGAACCTTGAACCTTGAACCAAAAAAATTCAAGTTCAAGGTTCAAAGAATGCGAAATGCCAAAAAGGCTATCAAAGCTTAAAGTTGCACAAATAAGAAAGACACTTGAAACAACACCCGTTGAACTTTGAACCTTGAACCAAAAAGGGTCAAGTTCAAGTTCGACACAGTGAAACCTAACAAGGACTGAATGACAAGAGTAAAATTTAAGCAAGTTCTTGACCGATGAACAAACAAGCACGACTTCTTATAGGGACGCATATGGAATGAAAATTATATATGGGCCCAACAGTGGCTTTGCATGGGGACTGGATGTCATAAGACACCAAGCAATGAATCATAGAATCTCTGGTTTCATAGCATAATTGACTAAGGATCGACCTACAACAAAAACGGACACACCTAAACTAGTGTGACAAACAAATATGTACAAGCTAATAGGGATACCTATTCACAATTGATACAATTTTAAATCTTGTCCATTATAAGACAGGGGAAGCTCAAAACCATCTTGATAAGCAAGGTTAAAAGAATTGGGCCCTTTTACCTCATAAATCACATAAGGTCCCTTCCACAGCGACTCAAATTTTCCATGAGCACCTTTCAATTCTCTTCTTTTATCCCATAATAACACTAGATCCCCTTTCATGAACTTCTTGGGCCTTGCCTTCTGATCAAAAATCTTCTTAACCCTCATTTGATGTTCTATGATCCTGTCAACCAGTTTTTCTCTTTCTTCTTCAATTTTAGTTAAGTACATGATTTGTTTTTCAAGAGAGCTCTGGAAAAATGCATCTTCTATCACAGACTGCAGTTTAGAAACCTCTAGTTCTAAAGGAAGAGAAATTTGTGTGCCAATACCATAAACTAGTTCAAATGGTGACATCCCTATGGCCCATTTTGGTGAAGTTCGATCCACCCATAGTGCTTCATGTAGCTTCTTATGCCAATCCCTGAAATTTTCACTGACCAACTTCCTCATAATATTGATCAAGTTCTTGTTACTTGATTCCGCTTGACTGTTACCCTGTGGATAATAATCAGAAGCGTGTGCCAGGGCAATCCTGTGATCATAGCAAAATAAGCTTAGTTCTGATGAAGAAAAATTTGATGCATTATCTGTAGCTATTTTTTGAGGAAATCCAAACCTGACAAGAATATTCTCTTTAAGGAATGTACACACAATTTTTGAGGTAGTTTTTCTTACAGGGATAGCTTCCACCCATTTAGTGAAATAATCTGTCGCCATTAATATGTGAGTGTGCCCTACACTAGAACTAGGATTCATAGGGCCAATAAAATCTAGTCCCCACTGCTTAAATGGTTCTTCAATCACCACGGGTCTTAAAGGTAAGGCGGCCAACTGGGGTTTGCCAGTAAATAACTTGCACTTCTCACATCTCGCCACCCAAGCTTATACATCCTAGAACATCCCTAGCCAATAATTAAAATTTATCAGGATTTTGTATGTTGTAACTGTAGAGGAAAAATGACCCCTGGAGGCTTCATTATGGAAAGTTTTCAGTAGAGCTTCCTAGTGCCCCTTGTCCACACACCGAAGGAAAGTGCCATCTAACCCTCTTTTATACAATATGTTATTTGAGATAACATACTTGGTAGCTTTCAACCTTAGATTCCATTTTTCTCTAGGAGAAAGATGGTCTGGACAATCCCCATACGTAAGATAATACGCCACGTTAGTGAACCAAGAATCTTGATGATCAATGAACAAGGTTAAAGGTAAATTGATGTCTTCTTTGGACTCATTTTCCACCATCAGTCTATAGAGGCCTAGTCCTCTAACTATTTTAGTGGGCTTAATATCTAAATTAAATTCTTGTATCTTAAAAACCCAAGATGCTCTATTATTGACGCCAACATCTTGCTGAGTTAAAACAACCTTTACTATAGAATTGGGAACAAAAACAATTGCATGTGAGTGAAGTATATAATACCTGAACTGTTTCATGACTTTAACCACCGCAAAAGCTTGCTTCTCTATCTGTGAATACTTCAACTCATGCTTCTTCAGGGGAGCACTCATAAATGAAATCGACACTTCCTCATTATCTTCCCCCTTTTGAACCAAAATCCTGGACATAGTATGGTCAAATGCATAGCAATAAATAATAAAACCTCTATTAAAGTTTGGATTTACCAGGGTTGGCACATGCACAATTTCCTTCTTAATCTCTTCGAAAGCTTTTCTACCAACTTCATTCCACTTAAAAGCTACCTTCTCACTCATCATATTCACAATGAACTTGGTAGTTTCAGCAAAATCAGGAATAAAACATCTTAAGAAGTTCACCTGTCCGAAGAAAGACCTCACTCCATTTTTATTTGAGGGAAGACTAAGTTGTCGTATCACCTTTAGTCTTTGTGCATCAACCTTTTCTCCTTCCTATGAGACAATGTGTCCCAAAAATTTCCCCTCTGTGACGCCAAAGACAAACTTTTTAGGATTTAGGGATACTCCATGCTCTATGCATCTCATTAGAACCTTCCTTAAGTCCCACACATGATGTTTCATTTTTCTTGAGAATACAGTTAAATCATCTAAATACACCACAATAATCTTATCCCTCAAATGTCCAAAGGAAAGATCCATCGCTCTTTGAAAAGTAGCTCCTGCATTAATCAACCCAAAAGGCATCCTGTTATAAGTGAAGGTGCCCCATGGAATTATAAAAGTTGTCTTGTGTTGATCCTGCTCCGCGACACTTATCTAATTATACCCAGAGAAACCGTCCAACATGGACATCATCTTCGACCCAAAAACAGTTTGTAAAACATGATCCATCGTAGGCAGGGGATAGTTATCCTTCAAACTTGCTTGATTTAAGTTTCTAAAATCAACACAGATTCGAATCTCGCCATTTTTTTTCCGAATAGGAACTATGTTTGCAACCTAGGTAGAATGATGTATAGGATAAATAATTTGAGCCTTCAAGATTTTCTCAGCCTCATGAAAAATTGCTTCTGCTACCTTGGGATTAAAGTTCCTCAACTTCTGCTAGAATGGATTAACACCTGGCTTCAAAGGAATTTGATGTTGAGACTTACCATCCCTAAAGTTCTTCAAAACATCATAACTCCATGCAAATACATCTTTAAACTCTACCAGTAAATCAATGAACCTCTTTCTTTCCACTTCGGAATAGCATTTACCCAAATTAACAAATTTAGGATCCTCATTGGTACCAATGTTAATTTTCTCATACTCCCCAAAGCTCTGAATCACAGGAGCTTCCTTATCTCTTCGCTTAACATACCCATCTTTACTATCAAAGAGACATTCAAGAGAAACTAAACCCTTTGGAATTTTATTTCCCTTTAACTGCAACATCCCATCATGTACTTCCTCTTGTGTATTGGGAGAAAACTCTTTACAACTCTCCGCCAACCCTTCATAAAACAAGGATGTAAAAATGTCAGCACATTGCAAAAAGTTCTGAATCTGTTTATCATTTTTGAACACTTGCCAGGATTCAAAAATTATCTGGCATACTAGGTCTATAAACCAGTTCAACCCTGTAAGTATTAGTTGTGAAATCTGGGTGTGGAACTAGCAAGGCTGCAGATACCACCAAAGAATCTACCTTCGAATTAAATTCCCTAGGAATGGCTTCAATTGAAAAAACATCAAAGGCTTCAATCTCATCCCAAACATGATTTCTATAATGCCTTAATCTTTCATTTTTGACCGCAAATAAGCCCCTCACCTTCTTAACAATAAGTTCTACATCACCCTTCACTTTCAACATTTTGATTTGCAACCTCTTCGCTTCAGCTAGACCTAATAGCGAGGCCTAATACTCGGCCGTATTATTTATGTTTTGGAATTTTAACTTAAAAGCATAAGGGATGCTTTCTCCACGAGGAGATATCAAAATGACCCCAGCACTTGATCCTAAAGATGAACAACTCCCATCAAATTCCATGAACCAGAGTTCATTTAACTTACCTGCATCAAATAACATATTCTCGTCTTGAGGGTCAGTCGTTATCATGTAATTGCCAAAGCCAGAATCTTAGTACAAATTTTGAGCTTTTGGATCATCAGAGGGACTTAGCCTTCATTTTAGGGTGCAAAAGGACTCTCTATTTTCCAACTAAGATTATCGCTTGAGACTAGTCCATTAAAATCTCCCCTCCCATGTCTTAACAAAAATTGCGACTCAACAACATGCCATAGCTAGCAGGAATATCAGCCACTAGGATTGTTAACTTGATTCTCTTCATAGGATGTGCCACTAAGGCGACCTGCGCATCTTTAATTTGCCCCAATAAAGGAATCTACTTGGAGTCCATGGAGTAACACTTGCCAAAAGTCTTTGTTAGGGTTAAACCTAAAGCCTTTGCTACAACTGAAGGCGTGACGTTATCGGATGCACCCGAGTCAATTATGCAATTACTTAACTTGTGCCCATTGATAAATAAGGACACATAGAAAGGTTCTAGTTTATTTTCAAAGTTAGGTTCAAAAGGACCATCTTGCAAAGGAGTAGACCTCGATGAGCTCTCAGGGGTTACTTCAGCAAGATTGACATTAGTGTGCGCTGGTGAATCAGTACTCATGGGTATCTGAGTTTCACTTGCTAAGGCATGGGCATCATCCCCTTTAACAAGTTCAACTAATCTATCTAATTCACTTGGGTTTAACTTCAAATACTCAGCTGAATAAATCTACATGCAAGATGTTTTGCAAAACTCAATGATATCAAAAGGACTAGTACAAGGATTAGAACTTGAAGGTGCACCTCCTAGAACCACTTTTGAAATACCTCCATAACAGGTCAAGATTTCTTTTCCCTTCTCAGAACTGTGTATGGGTGTTGCAGCATCTTGAGATCTCAAATTCTATTGAGTTCAAGTAAGAATTGCGTATGAAGAATCTTCCAAGGATACCAACATGTTTGCTCCCCTCTCTGAGTCGGAGACATATTCCATATAATGAATTTCAGAGTCGCCAGGTATTCCTTGGGAACCTACTTCATCCACTTCTAAGATTGTTTCTCCTTTGTTAATCATTTGAGAAAAATGAGCCATCTCTGGGCATGAAGATCCATCATGTTCATCAGTTAAATTAAATACACAAGAATTTGCCTTGAGTGGAGGCGCCTCAAAAGCAAGTCTCTGCTGAATAGGGGGAAGCTGTAATTGTCTCCCTCCACCTCCTATCTATTGATTAGGATATGTCCTAGGATCATCTTGATATGGCTAAGATTAGGAAGTATTTGCTTTAGGAGTCTGTCTCTTTAGGGAAATGACATTATTTATTAACCGTTGAATGACAGGATCTGAGGAAGTGGCAGGTTGTGCACTGGGTGTTTGCACTTCATGTTTCCATTGGCCCGCAGTGATTAAATCATCTTCTAGTTCAACTGCAAGGGTTTTGGTAGCATTCAAATTAGCAACCCTTTGCCTACGAATCAAGAAACTTATTTCAAAGGGCATTGAGCTAATAAAAAATCATTTGAGATTATCATCTGAAGGTTTCTGGTTGACCGGAATCTTGTGCAGAATTTTATCAAATCTAGCAACAAAGTCTCTCATAGATTTGGGGAGTTCCTTTTTCAACTGAGATAACTAAACCAAAAGGGAGTGCTCATCTTTGGCTACCTTGAATCTAGCTTCAAATCTTGTTTTCAAATCTTGTCAGGTCGCTATCACATTATTTGGCAAATGATAAAACCAATCTGCTGCCACTCCTATCAATGTTTGAATAAACAACCTAATAGCCACATCTTCATGTTGAACCGCTATCACTCCATAGGCTACACTGAAAGCATTCAAATGCTCATCCATAGTGACCATCCCATCTCCACTAAACTTAGGCAGATGATCTCTAGCAACCTTTGGCAAGGGGTTAAGGTTCAAGCCTAGATTCAACTGGCCTACAGTTGCCCCCCAAGGGTTATTGGTTGTCATTGGAAGTATAATATTAAGGGGAGTAGGGTTGAATGAAATGGGTATAACAACACTGTGTAGGACCAATGCCTGACAAATTGGAGACGTAGGTGATAATGACAAAGGAGATGGAGGTCTACTTTTTGCCTTTCGTTGGGGCGAGAAGGTGGATTGGAAACTTAGATTCTGCAATTCCTCAAAAATAGGATCAAAAACCCCCCCTCTCCTCTGGGATCTAGTATATGGTCTGGTGTCCAATGTGGAATAATCAAGGCAACAAACGTCTAGGAATATTGAATGGATTATCAGGGACACGAATAAAGAAAACCCTAGGAACCACTATTCTTTCAATTTCACTAAGAAGAGCACTGATTCTATCATATTCTGCTCAACTTCTTCTATGCCTCCATACTTGAGTATCCAACTCTGAGGTAATGTTACTTTGCTCCTCTTGTACCCAATTTAGATTTGGTTGTAGGAAAGGAAAGAACCCTTCAAGAGGCAATACCATTTATAGAAAACAAAGTACACTATAAAGACGATCTGGTTTTACCATCAGTTATTCTCTTTGTTCCCCAGCAGAGTCACCAAAAATCTGTTGGTAAATAGATTTGTCTTTCTTATCTAATTAAATTATAGCAGTGTGAAACACAAGAAAGCAGACAAAATCTTCTACCAATCAGTTGGAAAATCATTTAATTGATTAACCTCTGAATTTAGGTACAGCGCCCTCTAGTAAATATTCATTTGGCTCCAAATTACATAAAATCAATGGAATGCTTTTCACCAGAAAGCACTTAAAGGCAATTGCATACACCAGTCAATACATAATGAATGCAAGTAGTGATTCATATATAATGTTTTATATAAAGCCGATAGACTTCATACGATCACTAAAACAAAAAGAAAAAGCCTTCAGAAATGAACTTAGCCAATAGTTTTCTCCACATATAGAAAGTATAACAGCCCCTTCCTCAAAATAGAATTACACAGAAATCAAATTTTGAAATCAAACACACAGATTTTGAGACATAAAATAGCTGTTAAATAGATTCACATTCACAGATGATCCTCAACTTCCTTCATACACAAAATGTATTTAGCTAGCTTTAAAGATAGTCTTTTTCAAAAACTTAGCGAACGCTTTCAAAGTTATTACATCAAATACTTATAGGTCACCAGACCCAATAGACTTTTAACCAAAGTAAAATTAACTCCTAAGAGTTAATGAAAATCAACCCTAACGGCAATAACCAAATTTTAAAGAAAATAACTAGGCTTCCTGGCAAACAACTACCAGCAGCACTAGTCATGCAGTCTGCTCTGCTTCGATGTGATCGCTCGGGTTAGTGTCTTGAATAGACACCATCACCACCTTGGTCGCGCTCCACTCTCGGTGTACTTTTGAAAACTCCTGAATTACTGTTACGTGCGGCAAACTAATATGAATAACTCTCTGCTTCCAGAGCTCCTCTTTCCTCTTCACCATTTGTACTTTATTTTTGTGAGAGTCTAGATGATCGAGGTAAACGGTGAGCATTGATTCCACCTTAGAGATTCCTGTGAAATATTCCACAAACAAAGATTTCTCCATCTTGATCTGTCTGATGTGGCTGCTGAACTCGTTAATCATCTTCGTGGTGTCCTCCAACATTTCACCGTCTTCCTTAAGTAGTTGAACATCCACATAGCGTAAATCCTTCTGCATGGTCACTCTCAAGGCTATTAATTCTCCAAACAGGTTGGCTGACTCATTATAACACTGCTCAATAATCTAATTGTGCCACTCAATACTCTCCTTGCAAATGAACATGATATCTTCATTCAAACCTGACACTTGGTTTTCAGCTAGAAAGTTCATTAGCCCATAACGTTGAATATCCCGCATCTACTTTGAAATCACAACCCATTTAGATTTCTCCTTCTGCCATGAGACCAAGTCAGAATCTAAGGCTTTAGTAACCTCATTTGCATCCTTAAAAATCTAGACCAAGTCGGTTATGTAATTGGTTGCCTGGCACATGATTGTGGTGAGCCATTCTAAGAAGACTTCAGCGATCATCCTGTTCTGTTGAACCTCATCTAGGAATTTTTGATTGCTAGGGGACTTTGGACTAAAGGGACCTAAATGTTGGGATAATAGCAACGGGCTATTCTGCAAAGTGTGGATATATTGAGCCATTTGTGTTAAACTTTATTTCAACTCAGCCTTGTCCCTCTCATCCTTCCAGGTACGGGAGATGATTCGTTCGGTGGAAGTCTCTAAGTGCTTAACATCCACGGCTCTGGTTTCGATTCCCAAATCTATTCGTTGAATAGCATAATCTGCCTCTGAAGCCATAACAGCATCTTTGTTGGGCTCGGGTCTAGCAATATCGACAGTCTAATGCTCTGTGTTTTCATCAAAGTCAATCATTTCCTCTATTTTTAACTTTTTGGGCTTCGTAAACCTTCCCAAACATTTTCTTATGACGTCCTCCATTGATACTCAAATCAGAACTACATTCCTTTTCCTGGTGATGGAATCATTTAGCCATTTTGGTGCTAGGGTTAGGTCTTTTGAAGGCATGGATGGAAGCCCTACTGAGAAGGGAGACATGGTATGGTCAATGTGAGACTGAAACTCAAGAGTTCTTGAGTCCTGAAAAATAGTGTCTATGTCAATTGAAAGCTTGTCCGCTTCAGAAATAGGGGATGTCATCTTGCTCGATGTTCCCTCTGGGTCCAGATCAAGAATAAAGTGAGAAACCAATAGTTTGAAAACCTTCTTGGATCTCAATCTAGTAACTCGACCAGCAAGAGAAAGCTCAAACCTAATATTAAGTTTCTCCTCCTTAATCCTTCCCTATGCTTTTCCTGCATCAGAAACAGGAATGTTAGACACAACAAAAATTTTATTTGTAGTACTCTTCTTCCCACTTTTTCTTCTTGAGCTGGTGGCTCGTGCTGGGTGAAAATGGTGACCCCTAAGCCAATTTTCTGTTCTTCGGATTACACCCAAAGTGCGTGTCTGAACACTATCGCCCATCATCTTGTTCCAATCTATTTCTAGAAGAGGTTCATCATGAACCCGATTCATAAACTCGGAGTCAAGTGTGTCCTCATCGTCACCGGTGACATCTGAGGTATCCATGGGTAACATCATATCATGAATTTTCTTCAAAGTTAGTCTTGACCAAATCCTTCTCTATACTTCAAACTCATCCCAACAACCCTCCCAATAATCTTCCAACTGAGGAACATGTTGATCAGGTACCGCTTTCTTTACATACAAAGCAATAAAACCCCTACTATCAAAGTTATCCCTCTTTACAAAAGACTTCAAATGGAACCTTTTAAATTCATGTTCAAGGTTCAATGCATCGGAAACTGATCTACAGCTATAATGTCCAAAATCAATGGGGAAAATGTTGCTTGTGTCAGAGTCCTCACCATAATCTTTGGCAACGTAAGCAAGTTGTCTTGATACTTCGATCAATATGAAAGAGTTTGAGACATACCTAGGAAGTCTAAAGGGTTCACCCTCAAATCCTCCAACTCTCAAATAAGTGAAATGGTTGAACTGTATGAAGAAACTGCCATATATGTTGACGAGTTCAACTGCTTTTGCAGACATTCTTCTATGCAAATTTCCCTGTAACTCAAAGGTCAGCCTTCCAGCAAAAACATCATTCCAATGAAGATAATCATCAACATGCCCTTTCAAACTTAAACTAGGATGATAATCATAAATCCTCATGCCTTGAACCCATTTTACATGTGACAACCCTGACCACTCTCTAACACAGGCAAGCATGTATAGCAGATAGGATGACATATAAAAATTGGACATCCCAAGATAATTAATCATACCCTCATGCAATCTCTCCACAATAACATTTCCCCAATCAATGAACCGATTTCTATCTAGTGTAACCTGGATGAAGAAATACATCTAGTCTTCCCAATTAAAAGAGTGAGAATTACCCTTCTCAGCAGTATGACTAAATCTTGGATTGTTGGAATTAAATGTTCACGAGTTAAAGGTCTCGGAAGCCCTCTATTTGGAATTTTACAAGCCAATTCTAGGCAATCACTGTTCTATAATATTGCTTCTTCTTAGAGAAGATCCCATAAGATTTACCTATAGTCCAGTCTTCATAGGGTTCCTGGTGTGGAATACTCATAGCTGCCATTACCGTCTGTCTATCACTAGACAACAAGACTTCACCATCATTTCTCCTTATACACCTATTACCCTTGTTGTAATGATTCATGCATTCTAAAACTAATTCTATGTAGGAAGTAGCAATGGGGAAGGCGGCGGCTTCTAATAATCTGCTCTAAGCCACATCTTTCATCATGTCTATGGTTGAATTCTTTACTCTTTGCAGAAAAACCTCCAAATCTAGTTGAACCATGGCTGTGTCACCCAACTCCAGTAAAGAGCTTACTAGGGAAGATGAGCTCACCAATTTGGGTAAAACGGGCCTCATATTTTAATTCGTGATTTTCCCCAAACCAATCTGAGGCGAAGAAGGAAATTGAAAACAAAAACAAGAAGCTAAAGAACAACTCGATCTTTTAAAACAAACTACAACAATTTAGAAAATTATTGAACATACCTTACTCTGCTCTCTGTAACCCTCTATCACTGCCTAATTTTCTTGCTCCGTGAACTCCTTCTCAAAATCTTCTCGCGAAAATAATAATTCTGACGAGACAACTACTGAGTTTTAAAGCGGAGAAAATCTTACCCATCATTATTGAAGCTGCCTTCATTACCCCTTTTTCGTGTGAAGTTACTTTGAAATGATTACGTTGAGGTACACCTTAACCATTAAGCCACTTCTCTTCTGACATAGCCGATCTTCATACATACTTTCCATAAATGGCAGATTTCAAATTATTAGAAAAAGAATATTCCTTCCCTCAGCGGCCGTCTATCATGTTCTGAAAGTCCGGGCCAACACGACGTGGCAAGTCACATGCCTTCCAAAGAATACCTAAACATAAAACTCAGAGCCTTGCGCAACCATCACAAAAAGACATTGACAAGATGAATGTTGAACTTGAACCTTGAACCAAAAAAAAATTCAAGTTCAAGGTTCAAAGAATGTGAAATGCTAACAAGACTAACAAAGCTTAAAGTTGCGTGGATAAGAAAGACACTTGAAACAACGCCCGTTGAACTTTGAACCTTGAACCAAAAAGGTTCAAGTTCAAGTTCAAGTTCAAGTTCAACGCAGTGAAACCTAGCAAGGACCAAATGACAAGAGCAAAATTTAAGCAAGTTCTTGACCGATGAACAAACAAGCACGACTTCTTACAGGGACGCATATGGAATGCAAATTGTATATGGACCCAACACAAACAAAAGCGAATCAATTTTTTGAAAGGTGGGCGTGATACGAAGACAACACTACTAGAGCTTGTATATTTGGATGTTTCTAGGCCTACCGAGGTAAGATCCATTGGAGGAGCTAACTATTTTGTCACCTTTATTTATGAGTTTACAAGGAAATTATGGATTTACATGCTCTCTATGAAATCTAAAGTTTTTTCAAAATTTAAAATTTTTAAGGCTTTAGTTGAAAATCATATTGGGCATAAGATTAAGTTTCTAAAAAAAAATAATGGTGGAGAATTTGTTCACAAGAATTTGATGGTTTTTCTATTGATAATGGGATTAGATGGATTAAGGTTGTTCCTTTCACTCCTCAAGAAAATGGTGCAGACGAGAGGATGAACAGGACAATCCTTGAAAGTGAATGTTGTATGTTATCAAATGTAGGTCTAGGCAAGGAATTTTGGGCAGAGGCTTGCAACACAAAAATATACCTGATCAACCGAAGTCCCTCATCTAAATTAGATTTTGGTATTCCTGAAGAGGAATGGCAGGGGAGGAGGATTTCCTACTCACATCTTCATGTTTTTGGATGTGAAGCCTTCTCGCATATACCCGAGGAGAAAAGAACTAAATTGGATCCCAAGTCACAGAAGTGTATTTTTGTTGGGTATGGCGAAGAGAAATTTGGTTTCAGGTTGTGGTATCCGGTTCATAGAAAAATTATTTGCAATAGGGATGTTATTTTTTACATGAGACTTCTTTTCCTGTGCTGCAAGTTCCAAATAAATCAGAAACTGAGTATGTTCCTCTATCGGTTTTTGGAAATTATCCTTCACCAGATTAGAATAATGGTGGTTTACATCAGTCTTCCCATCAAGTGGGAGCTCCAATGCTTATTAATCTACCATTTGATTCCAGTTTATAGTCACCTAGGCAGACTCTCAATGATGAAGAATCTAATAGCACCTCTATTGCATCACTGTTTGGAATAGGGCCAACTCGGCTTCTAACCGATTCCTCATGAGTTGAAACAAGGGAAAATAAAGAGAACCATGGATCTGTTAGTGAGCAACTTTCACGGTATAGCGACAAGGCATCTCCCTCTAGGTTGTTTCTTACCCCACGGCCTGCATCTCAAGACATGGTGGTTGGTGGTATCCCATGGCTTTCATCATAGTCCATGTTGCTTAAGCAACCTTCACTATTAGCAAGACAACTAACACAACTTCCCCTCCTCTCTCCCTCCACGGGCTCCCTACAGCAGCGGTATTCACATGCTGTGGATGGTTTATTCATGGCAGACCACTTATGTGGTCTCAATAAAATAAATCATCTCCTCTATATGCCTTTGACTGATTTCCCCCAAAATTTATAGGTTATGAGATGCCATTCTAAGAAGAAGTGAGCCCACCTTGTTAATCTCTGAACAAACAAAGCCTACAACTTATAAAGAAGATTGTAAAACTGTAAATCATGATAAATGACACATTGCAATGTGCGAAGAAATGGATGCATTATTGAAACCAGACATGGGATTTGGTGCCACTTCTGACAGAAAGGCATTACGTAATAAGTGGGTGTATAAATTGAAGGATGAAGTTGGTGGTCGAAAATAGTTTCGAGCAAGACATCGATTTTAAAGAAATTTTTTTGCCTATAGTCAAAATGACTACCATCCAAGTAGTATTACGATTGGTTTGAGCCTGGGATCTTGAGCTTCAATAATTAGATGTGAGGATGATATTTGTCCATGGCGACCTTAATGAGGAATTGTTTATACATCAACTTGAAGGATTTATCAAAAAGGGTTAGGAACATATCTATTGCAGATTGAAATGGAGTCTGTACGGGCTTAAGCAAGCCCCAAGGTAGTGGTATCTTAAATTTGATAAGTTTATGATTGATCACAAGTTTACTTGTTGTGAGCCTGATCCTTGTATCTATCTATAAAAGCTTCCCAATGGCAAATTTGTTGTACTTCTCCTTTATCTGGATGATATGCTAGTGGCCAACACAAGCATGAAAATTGTTCGTGAGCTTAAATCTCACTTAGCTAATGATTTTTCCATGAGATTTAGGGGTAGTGAAGAAAATCCTTGGGATTACCATTCTTCGAGATAGGAAAACAAGAGAACTCAAACTATCTGAACAAGACTACATTAAAAAAATATTGGATAGATTTCATATGGCAGATGCTAAGTCTGTATGCGTCCCCTTTGCCTCTCATTTTCAGTTGTCTTCTCAATTATGTCCAAAAACACAAGAAGATAAGGAGTGTATGGACAATATTCCATATAAATCTGTAGTTGGGAGTCTTATGTACGCTATGGTGTCTATTCATCTAGATATTGCTCATGTTGTGGGAGTGGTGAGCAGATTTATGTCTAATTCGAGAAAATCACATTGGGAGCCGGTCATGTATATTTTATGGTATCTCAAGGGTGCTTCATATTTTTGTTTATGTTTTGGGAAGAGAAAGGCACACTTGCAAGGGTTTACTAATTCTGATTTTGTTGGGGATTTAGACAAACAAAATTCTACTTCAAGTTATACTTTCACATTTGTTGGTTCAGCGATCAGTAGGGCCTCTAAATTGCAACATACAATTGCTCAATCAACTATAGAGGCTGAATACATAGCTCTTTCGGAGGGAGCCAAGAAGATGGTATGGTTGCAACTCTTGTTCAGCGAACTGGGTTTGAAACAATCAGATTTTACCTTGTTTTGTGATAATCACAGTGTCATTTTTATGACTAAGCATTAGACATCTTATCCATGGTCAAAACACATCGATGTACGTAGTTATTATGTTCAATACATGGTCAAAGAGGGAAAGTTTGATGTAGAAAAAATTCACATCAAGGATAACCCAACTAATGTGCTCACCAAAAATGTTAAATGGGAGAAGTTCGAGTTCTGTCGAGATTCTCTCGACCTTTGCAACATACGATAGCAAGACTGAGTGGAGGAATTGCTTTGTTGCAGCAGTTCATTGGCCTTCAAGTGGGAGAATGTTGGAAGTAAAATCCAATTGACTTCTCCTTTACTTCTCGCCAAACATTGGCCTTTGAACTTCTCTCATGTAGCTCTTTTAAGAGTTGTTTTGTATATCATTTATGTTAGCTTTTTTTAGTGAATCCAAGATGTTGAGTATGTAAAATCAGACATGATCATAATCAAATGATTCCCCTACTTTGTGTAGGTCCCAGGGACAACTGAGAGGGGGGGGTGAATCAGTTGTCTAATAAATTCAAACCAAAATCTTATTAACCAACTTAATGCTTAATACCGGTAAGACAGTTAAATGTGCCGGTAAACAGTGTTAACAGGAAATGTTGTACCGCTAAGAATTAATGCATGAAATATAAGCACAAAGTCAACCACAACACATGACAAAAATATTTGTATGTGGAAACCCTATAAGGGGAAAAACCACAGTGGGAAACCTTACCCACAATCAGATGATACTACTGCAGATAGTAAGTGTACAAAGAGGGGTCTGCACATGTAGAAAGGCCAATAGCCTAGAGATCACTACTCAAACAGAAATGGGAGTCACATTGACTACAGTTGGATGGTTAAATCCAATGAGAATGTACTGCACAAAATAGCATCTTCATATGCTAGATTCAGTATCGGTGTAATGCTAATATGCTTCTACAAAAACCTAACTTCACCTTCAAATGATGTCTTCGTGTATATCTCTGCTTGATCTCACATATATCCTTCCTTAAATCTTTTTCGCATTCCACATTTGATCTTACAAATAAGATCTTACATTTATACCATACCCTAAGACCAATTTTAGTAGGTCGGCTCTACAAGATATTACAATAAAACATTTTACAAATAATACAATATCCGATGCAATAACCAATTGAACATGTCGGCTTAATGCTTTTATAACAATAATAAATCATCTCCATAGTGTGCCATGCTGATCTGGAAAAGATAAACCTGCCAGTGTAACCCTAGATAACCTGGACCTATTTGCCGGTAAAAGAAAATATGCAAATAAGAATATACCAATGATATTACTTCAAGGAAAAGTGTCCACATGATGTCTTCAACATTACCAAGTGTCTTCCATGTCATTGCAGGTACCGGTGAACATTATATCCTGCCGGTTAACCATATACCGGTGATTGTTTGAATAGTTTACTGATTGCCGGTGAATGTTGCTGGATCTCCAAAGTAGGTGTATTTAGCAGGTGTTGACATCAATGACAAAACCATACCAAAATACCAACACTTTGAGTGTGGATGTAGGCAATCTGTCAAACCACAATAAAATTGTGTGTTTCCTTTTGTCTATGTCAGTGAATTCTCTATTTAACTTCTGTATTTCTAATTTGCATTCAATCCTAACATTTTACACCTCAGAGGATATGACTTGAGGCTCGGCTGCAATGGCAATTTGTGGGGAATGAAGTATTCACAATTATGAACATGACATCTCTGCTAATCCTCATTCTATGATATCTCTCTTTCGGTGTCCAACAACTTTAATGACTATAACACTCATATTTCTTTCTTCATATCTGAAAAAAGTAGTAGATAATAATACTTCATAGAAAATTATTCCATTCTCTTGCGTAGGGAGTAAACGTCATGACTGTAACGATTGGAAATGTTCATCCCTTCCATCACGACAACCTCTATTTACATCTCCATTTCTATTCCTTTTTATGTCTTTTCTAGTATTGATGAAGTGACGAAACTATTTATTTGGTTCAAACTTTGTTTCCACATTGACCAACTATGTATATGGGTAAAACTAATGAATGACAAACTAAATTGTTCTCCAAGTCTCTCGTATAATGGGTTGGCAGTTGGAGGAATGCCTGAAGTGGACATCATCATACATATGAATTTATCTCATCGCTTAAAAATGTTCAACTATTTTGAGATGGGCTATTTTAAAACATGATCTAGTTTAAATGGAAAAAGTCATTGGTCCTCAGAAAAGGATAAATAGTTTTGATTTGTTAGTATGTATTAGGCATATAATTACTTTGATTATTTGATTTTTAAAGTGAAGTGTTTGAGATGTGAGATTATTGTTCTTACCTACAAAATTAACTTGCATGATGGCACCTCTCTCCTATTATTGTGGGGTCTTAGACTTTGTGGATTTGTCATGAACACCTCATTTTCGCAACCCTTTCCACAAAATATGGAAGAAAACATCTCAAGAAAATATCGACAATGAACACTCACGAGTCAAGTCTATTACTAATCCTAAGATGGCAAATACTCAACGCAACTGGTCATGTTTAGGCCGCAGCACTTCCAAACAAATTCTTATATAGCAAAACAACATGGCATCCTTTTTGCATTTTCTCGATCTCAGAGAAAGAATATAATCGTTATGGCTCTTCTCAGGCATGATAAATTTATGTTTATTATAATCTCTTGTATTTCCATCCTCCTTAGCTCGATGCATGCAGGTGAATTACATATCAGTTTACTTAGCAATATTTACTTACAATTTCATATGCAGAAAAATATATATTGAAGCAATTGTCTATTCCATGTGTTGGCATGTGATATTGAAGTCTCATTGTCATTGAACTCAAACTTCACTAGCATGCACCGACCATGCACTGTAGTGCAAGTATTTCTTCCCATCCTTAGTTATAAATCTAGACAGTTGTTTAGAAGTAGTTTGCATATATAAATAATAGTAAGTCAAGCTTCATTTCACTATTTATTTGCTAGTCATCACATTGAATGAATTTGCATGTAAAGGCTATGACTTCTATAAAAAGAGAGGCTTATTATTGTTTTAGATACAACCTGAGGAGAAAGACCTATGTCAGAGACACTTGATGTAATCCATTGAACTGTGAATAAAGAATTTTGTATGTAAAATATTTTTTGTTCTTCATCTCTATTTCTTTGGTGTAATAGTGCTCTGTTTCCTTTGTTTTATTTGGTTTGGTGTGTTTAAGATTCTTCAAATTGGTATAAGAGCAGAGTAGAAGATCCATGGATTGTTGAAGTCTTCAGTAAAATCATTCTAAGTTTTTTTCATTGTCGAAGTGTGCAAAAATCGTGAAAGGAGAAAACCTGATTTGAGAAATCGTGAAATGGAGATCGTAGTTCACAAGTTCTGGTAAAGCGAAAGGAGATAGAACAGTTGAAATCAAATTTTTATTAGCTGCCAAGAAACAACAAGTCACAGTCCAAAGTAAAAGGTGAAGGTAGTTTTGTTTTTTAAGGATAATTATTATATTTTAGAATCTTTTAACAGAAAGTGTGTAGCTATTTGAGAAGCTAACTTAACAAGTCTTGAGGAAGATTTCAAACTCACTGAAGTTGTATCCAGAGAAAGGATTGCAAAAAGAAATAGGAATCGCCTATTTAGAGGTGTAGATTTTGAATAAGAAGATCGATTGATATGAAGGAGCATGCAAGAAGCCCGATTTGAAAGATCCTGTAGAAAATTTTAAAAAATCAGATTGATGTTGAAGATCAAGTAGCATCAGTTGGAGGAATTTTTAGAAAATAATTGGTGTTTGTCGTTGTTCAAGGAGAGAAGCCACTAAAGTTGCAGATCAAGACTAAAAAGTGTGTTTTCTTGATTTCGTGAAGGAAATTATTAAAGCAGTTATAAAATGTGAGTTCAAATCATTTATTAATGGGAAAGTCCAGTAAAAAATGAAGAAAGAAAATATTTGTTTGGTATGTGAATAAGATTGTTTAAAAGATGAATTGGTGAAATTAAAAGAGTGTAATTCAGAATTGATAGAAATTCTAAGGCAATTGAGAAGGGATGTCTATGAAAGTTCTTGTGAAAATGATACTCTTGAAAATGAATTGTTGAAAGTTAACAGGGCAAATAAAGATTTGGAAAATAAGTTAAAATTATTGGAAAATGAAAATGAGATATTCAAATCAAAACCAATAGTGTATGATGTCGCATGCAATACAAGTGAGTTGTGTCTGTTTGATATGGACAATGTATCTAAAGTTTCATCACAAAAAGAGTTTGAAGTTGAAGGTAAGGATATGTGTAAATCTCTAGGTGTGATTTATGATTTTAATGACAACTATTTTTTTGAAATTAATGTTGGTTGGAAGATGATGTAGAAAATGGGTTATAAAGGAAGAGGACTAGGAAAGCATGGGAAAGGAATTCAAGAGCCCATTCAGCCAATTATGGGACCAAATTATGAAGGTCTTAGATATGGTAAGAAAGATAAATCAGAAATTGCTAGTGTAGACACCTAAAATTGTCCTGTTTAATTAAATAAATATTTTTATTTATTTAATTATTTGATCTTAATTCATCTATTAATTAAATAAATCTTTATGTATTTAATTAATTCACTTTATCCCTTTCAATCATTTTCTCATATAAATGAATATTATTATTTATTTAAATTATCCCTTCCTAATTAAATAAATGTTTTTTATTTATTTAATTGATCCCACTTCCTCTATTAATTAAATAAATCTATATTCATTTAATTAATTCATTAGCTTTTTCCTCTATGACACATGTCACTTATCTCTTAATCCTTTCCTACCTACCCCCTTTATCATTTAATTATTTCTTCTACTTACCTTTTAATCCTAGCTGACCATTTGTTTGTATACCTCTTAATCTGATCCTTCCATTTCCTAAAGTGTCTTCTATATAATAGGATGCTTCCTTTATTATCAACCCTAATGACCTAATCAATCTTATGCAATCAAATCTTTCTTGTGATCAAGCTATCAACCATAATTTGTTCTTTGTTGAGCTCTTGTGCACACATAAAATCTGAGAGCAAATATATCAAACAAGATCAACAGAGATAGGAGACAATGGAGATTGAAACCCTACTTGACATGTGAATGGTAATATTATTTTTTTTAATGAATTTGCATGATCTTAGGTATCTCTATTACTATTGGTGAATGTTTCATTTTAGGACCTAGATTGTTTGTGGTTTGTTCTTTATGGTTTTACAATACTTTATCATCATCACTCTTCATCGTATACAACTAGTATTTCAAGGTCAAGAAAATCAGTTGTGCTTGCATTGTCATAGAGAATGACACAAAGAAAAGAATTGTTGGGATCTACATCCATACAAAATCATTTGTGCTTGCATTTCTATAGAGAGGGACATAAAGCAAA
The DNA here is from genome assembly GCF_030272615.1 of Cryptomeria japonica. NCBI lineage: Eukaryota > Viridiplantae > Streptophyta > Pinopsida > Cupressales > Cupressaceae > Cryptomeria > Cryptomeria japonica. The sequence goes on from NC_081407.1 coordinate 917,868,734, forward strand.
GAATTGTTGGGATCTACATCCATGCAATATTTTTGGATTGAAGAATCATTGTGATAAGAATTTGTTGGTACAAAGAGTCAAAGATTAAATGCTTGAAAATGCATTAGCGATGGAGTTATGGATCAAACTGGCAAATAGTTACAATTATGATCAAAAATTTGTTCGGGTATAAAATTTCATATGTGAATATAAGTAATCATCAAAGGTTTGAATGTCTGAGTCAAAGGAAAATATTGTCTAGCAAGACATCTACAAATAGTGAGTTTGCAAGAAGTTTCAAATTGAGGGTTTGAAGGACTATCCTAGCAGTTGGAAGAACCCAAAAGAAAGGAAAGATCTAAAGATCAAGAGATGGTTAGAAGTTATCAACCAAAGAAAATATTGGATAAAGTCTGAAGACTTGGTTATGGATATCCTAAAGAGACAAACGAAAAGGTTGTAGTCACTAGCAAGAGAATTTGAATGTTGAAGCATTAATGGTCCAAATTAATGGGGAGTTCGTTAAAACTTTAAGATCATATTGTGAGTCTAAGCATCAAGGAGGAATATGTTGGCATGTGATACTGAAGTCACATTGTCGTTGAACTCAAACCTCACTAACATTAACATGTACCGACCATGCACTACAATGCAAGTAATTCTTCCCATCCTTAGTTATAAATTTAGACAATTGTTAGAAGTAGTTTGCATATATAAATAATAGGCTTGTATATATAAATAAAAATAAACCGAGCTTCATTTCACTGTTTATCTGCCAGTCATCATGTTGAATGAATTTGCATGCAATGCATGTTATAGTTTATTGTAAGGGCTATGACCTCAGGCGATGCACTTCAGGCATTTGCAAATTCTGGAATTGATGTAATTGTATGAGTGGACAACAGCGAGTTGCAGGTCGTTGATTCTAGCCAAGATTCTACAAATGGGTGAGTTAATGAAAGTATTAAGCCTTCTACCCTTCCACTAATATCAAATACATATATGTAGGAAATGAGGTTTTGGGAATGGCAGGGTATGTCCCATATCTTGTTCATGCAATTAACAATATTCAAATAACGTTTGAAAACGCCAATCTGCAAAACAACATCAACGTCTCCACAGCCCATTCCACGATCATCCTTGGCACCTCCTTCCCTCCGTCAAAGGGAACGTTCAGTGACATAGTGAAAGATAGCATGAACTTTATTCTCCAATTTCTTCAAGACCATGGCTCTCCTTTCATGGCCAATGTCTACCCCTATTTCAGCTACGACAACAACAAGGATTCCATCAGTTTAGATTTCGTTCTTTTTAAGTCCAGATCTCCCATGGTGACAGATGGAGATTTGTCCTACACCAACTTGCTTGACATCACATTCGATACTCTTCTCTTTGCAATGGAGACCATGGCACATGCAAATGTGCCAATTGTGATAACTGAAAGTGGATGGCCTTCTATAGGCAAGGATGTGGCAACCATTGGGAATGCCTAGACTTACAACAATAATCTAATCCAATATGTATTGTCTAACGCAAACACACCAAAGAGACCTGGATGTGGCAACCATTGGGAATGCCTAGACTTATCTCTTTTCAATGAGAACCTGAAGGTTGGCAATGAGATGGAGAGAGATTTTGGCCTTTTCTACCCTGATGAGCAGCTCTTATGTGTCTAAGTGTTGTTGAGACATCATTCAATCATTTGTAGTCAAGCACTTTCTATAAAATTAAAATGTAAACAGTAATTAGTAAGTGAAGTTGATCAATAATCATATACTTAACTATTATCCATTGAGTCATTAATCATTTTATTTGAAATATAGGGTACAGGGTTATCATTGAGCTAACATACATTCGTCCATTTTTCTATCTATTTTTGGTCAATTTTTAACATCTGTGAACACTCTATGGTGTAATTTTCCCAACTCAGCATAGGCCAACCATAGAAAGCATTGTGTTTGACACAATTGCATGTCATAATTTTATGAAAATAAATAAACTTTTAACGTTCTTACACATTAAAACTGTTTTTTTAATTGCAAATAATCTTAACGTTATATTTTATTATTCATTAATTACATGTATTTATCATATTTATTATCTATCATTTGATATTGTTTATTTCAATTGTTATCATTATATATAATTAATCAATTAATAAAAGAATATTTTATTATTTAAATATTAATGTAATTAATATTCCACTTTTGATAAATAAATAAAATTTCAAGTTATTGATTAGATTGACTCGTTCTTCTAATAGTAATTTTTTTTCATTAAATATATTTGATGAATTAATTTAATTATTAATTATAAACTTAAGAGTTCAAAATAATAATTTTTCATAATAACTAATCAAGCCATCTTCTCCAACTCTTCAAGTTCACTCCACAAGCAATTAAATTAACTTCTACTTGTTGAGCATAACCATACTATTCATTTGATCTCCTAGAAAAACCATAAATGCTATCAATACCTTCATAATTCATATGTCTAATCTTTAATGCAAGTTTATTCAACCAAAACTCAATATCATGATAACATAATGTTATTCTACTAAGTAGCATCCACATGCCCTAAAGGGAAAGTCATCACATTACAATCATTCTTGAGGTTCGCAATGAAGTTTGGTAATTAAGACACATTTTATTTATTTGTATTTTTAAGTTCAGGTTTTTTTATTGTTTTCATTTGCTAGTTTATTATTGCAGTGAACCTTATGTGAACATGCTAACCTATTTGAAAAACTATGGTGTGCATAATTGTTTTAGTATTTTTTATTTAGCAAGATTTGTTTCCTTTTATGTGGTTATCAAGATAATTTTTTTAGGAGCCTCCTAGGACACAATAAATTTCATCATTGGATCTAGTTATGATTGGAGATGAATTTTCATAATACAACATCTTATATTTCTTAGGAACCTTTTGATATTATTGTACAACACTTGATGACTAGGTGGTAAAAAAATTGTGTAGCCATAAAAATAATTTATGCCCATACCACTCATACCATATGAACTATGTCATACCCTGACATATACTCAACATCTACTTTTTGTTTAACTTTTAACAAATATTTATTGTTAGTATTATGGTGCCATTCAACGTTGTAAATCATATGCATCTAATTATTTCAAAATTGTCATTGTAAATGTAAACATAAGCATTGAAGATCAACTAGTTGTGATAAATTATTTTTACTCAGGAAGTAATTAATTACTTCCTAGTAATGATAAGTTAGTTACTTATTTGTACTAGTTAGTATATTCATGTTTACCATGAAATTGACTATGGATTTATATGGATAACTCATAATATATTATTAGTGTATGAAATTTCTGTGAAAATCTATTATTCTTGGTCTCTTACAATTGTAAGAGAACTCACTATTGTTAGATTGTAGGTTATGATTATTTATGAACATGTAACAACATCTTATGATAGATATCATAAGTCTATATGAGAAATAATGATTCTATTTTTCATCCTATAAATAAGAATCCTAGTATTGGATTATATAGATTTTTACCATGGTATATCGGAACCTTGATTTGACACATGTTAACAATTTGTGGTGGTATTTTGGGCCTCCATAAGTTTATATAATGATGGATTGAGATGGAGAGATTACAAAAAGTTTATAAGTACAAAGATGTTATTGGATGAGTCTTGGGAATGAGAGAATTTTATGTATTATAATCTTTGACTCTAGTAATAAGGATTTCCCCTACTCTTTGGTTTTGTCTTTTTTATCCAACATCCTCTCCATATAAATATTATTATGTGAGATAATATTCTAATGGTTATTGAATTAGGAGCCTTTGTTTTTTCTATCTTATTGTCATAATATCTTCTTCTTTTTTTGTCAATGTAGAGAGGCATTATATAATGGCAGAAAGGGGTGGAGTGTGATAGTGTGAGTGTGTTAATATGAGCATGTTCACAAAAACTCTTTCCTTTTATTTTAAATTTGATAACCATTTATATGTTAGAATATTAATATTAACTACAAACATAATAGTATCAAAATAAATACCACATACAAATAAATATATACCCTCATAAAAACTATAAGTGTTAGATAGATCTATAAAAATAAAATTAAAATAAAGATATTTCCCATTTAATAATTACAATGCATATCAAATATTATTTTTTAAATTATTAGTAGATAGTAAGTAATTTTGTTGAGGCCAATGCTGTCCATTTAGGGATACACATGGCTAAAAGGGAAGAATTTAGAAAGGTATGGCTAGAATTTGACTCACTTAACATTATCAACTATTTGAATGGGCGTACGGATCCTAACTAGACTATTGCCAACTTGATCAAGGATTGTTGTGATATGATGAAAGAGTTGGATGAATTCAAAATATCTCATGTATTTTGGGAAGGCAATAAAGTGGCAGATTTATTGGCCAATATGGTGGTGGGCTACGTGGTGGCAAAATGGTGGAGCAATCGGGACTCTTTCCCAAAAAACTTGTGTGACCTGGCATATGATGATACTATCCACTTGTGGTAATTAATGAAGAACAATCATGATTTGATTAAGTTGTTGGGCAAGTGGTTTCCTTTCGATTTCCCTATTCGAAGATCTAGAAACTTCCCTTGTGCTTGGATTTTTTGTCTTCTTGTGTGGCCCCTGTTCTGCTTCTGTTTAGAGACTTGTCTTGTGTGGCCGATTTCCTACTTCTATTTGGTGATCTGGACCATTATCGGTGGGGACAACAATAGGAAAGAACAACCCACTTTTGATAAATGGATGAAAAATAAGGAGGTGTGGCGGTAAATTGTTGATGGGGGGATGGTTCCCTTCTTGGAAAGACTCCATGGCCCTTCTCCTCTTCTCACGTAAACATTTGTCAATGGGTGGAAGAAAGGGGTTTTGAGGGATTATGGTGCTAAATTTTAGGTGGATGAAACCCTGGTGCCTACATTTACGGGTTTGGATATGAATGGCGGAAGATTTTAGAGATACCTAATGGCAGATGGTGGCTACAACAGAAATGACCTAATGGCTCCCTGGGTGAATATGGTTGAATTCATTATGAGGTACATTATGCTTGATGGCAGATATGTCAGTATCTTTTCTTATCATTTTACCATCTTAAATCACTTTAGGAATGACAAAGTTATTTTGATTCCATTCTATCTGGTTTCTTCTTTGGAGAATAGTCTAGAAAAACATGTTGAGAATCTGAATAATCTAGTCCTCCATGAAGGGCTTATGGTGCTCATTATGGAGTACGCCAAAGCCCATGAAATTGTGCCCTCTCTCTCTAAGAAAGGCCAAAACCCTAATAGTGATGTTCAAGATGTCTCTGATACGAATATGGAGATGGGGGATACTGGGAGTGCCAAACCTCTTGTTGACCCTGATTACAAGCCAGTTGAAGAGGGTGAGATGATGGTCACTCCAGGAACCCATAGCAGCAAGACCCCCCAGATGGGATGCAAGTAAATATAAATCGACCAGTAAGATGGTTTCTCAAACTGAGCCTTATTCCAAAAAGAAGAAGTTGGTTGCTAAAGACTATGGTCCTAAGACCTTGGACCAGGAAATCAAATTGGACATTCCTCTTCATGTCCAGAAGGAGAAGCAGGGGACTTTGCCTAAAGATGTGGATAGTGGCTTACAGAAGGAAAGTACTCTGATGAATCTGGTGATTGAAGTGACTAGAAGCTAGGAGAACTGCTGGAAGTGGGTGGGGAAGGAGATTGATACCCTCAAAGAGGGGATTAAGGAGATAATTGATATCTTCACTAGTTTTCCTGAGCCTAACAAAAAAGAGAAGCTCATGATTGTGACCCAGAATCTTTCCCATGATGTGGAGGCTATGAAATGTAATCATGAGCAATCTATGGAGGAGATCAAGAATAACCTTAAGAATCTAGTAGACATAAGCAAGGAGGCTATGAGAAATATTATGGAGGGGATGGAAAAGATCGATGCCATGGTGGCGGAGTACAAATCCAATCCTATTGACAGTGATTATCCTGATGACAGTAATAGAAAGAAAGATCTGGGTGGTGAAGACTTTGATGTGGGTGGCAATAAAACTATAGGCCCTAGTTCCAGGACCAGAAGAAGGAGAAACAATAAGGGTATGTCCAGGTTCATTATGGAGGACTTGGAGGAAATAAACAAGGTCATCATCCAGAAGAATAAGGAGATGGTGCACTCACTAAATTGAGTGTTTGTCTGTGCTTTGTTTTGTTGCCTGTTGTTTCTTTTTTCTTTTGAGCTCAGTCTAGGGTGTTCCCCTGTTTTGCTATTGGTTTCTATTTGGTTGGTTGATGGCCCGTTTCTGTAAAACACTTGGTTTTGGGTCCATGTAAAACCTATTTATCTTTATCAAAAACTAATTTAGTTAAAATCTATATTTAATAAATTTTAGTTTTAATTATTTATTTGAATAATGGTAAGAATTTTAAAATTTAAATATAACAAATAAAATGTAAATAATTAAATTTTAGAAATTAGAATAAGAAAGTTCTATTACTAAAAAAATAAACAATGTAAATACAATATTTTTTTGTTATTTGTATGTTGTAAATATGATTTAAAAGTAAAATAATATAATTTTAAGGTAAATAAAATAGTTCCAATTGATATCTCTTAGGATTTCTTTAGATAGATGTATCTACGATATCTATACTAGTTGCATTAATTTTATCTGAGGTGGTTTTTTAAGCAAGTTGATGTGGTTGATTTTGACATCATAAAAGAGTTGAATATTTTGTGGTATTTAAAAGATTAAAAAAATATAATTATAGATTTAATACATAATGTTAATATTATAGTAGTCAAAGTCTTGAATCTATCAATTTTACTACTATAATAGAGATTAAATATTTTTCAACATTTGCTATCAAAGAAAAAGGTCAGTACATGGCTTTCATGTCAGTATGTAGTTGCATGTGTTTGAATGTGATTTTCTTGTACTTGCATGATCTTACATATTTCATTAATGTGTTTTCATATTATTGCATGTGAAGGATTCATAGTAATTTAATTTTTTTTGTTCCTCCATTTTGGTTTTTAGGAATTTTGTGACAATTTTTAAAGAAGGAAATACATATTTTTTTAGAGATTGTGAATTGTAATGGATTTTCTATGTATCAACATGGTTTTGTATATTAATGAGATGTAGAAGCTATGGTGTCCACCTTGACTTCTAATATTGTCAATGGGAACTATTTTAGGCCCTTAAATCTTATATTTGAGGACCTTTTGATTTTTGGAGTTGGTCACCTATTTATTCATGAATGGTCATGACTTTGAGATCCTATTTGGCAATATGTGACTCTTCTCTTTCATTCTGGCTATGTTCCCTTTCCTTGTGATTGTGTGATATGAAAAAATGTTCATATTGGGTGGGTTATTTTTATCCATTAAATACATAGAACTATCTACTATTTAGAGTACATTATGGAGCACTTATGTTTGCTTCATGGTTTTAGCATCGGTTATAAAAATATTGGATGATTAGCATCTGTATTCTTGTGGTTGATAAAATGATATATTTAATAATTTTTAAGCTCCTAGAAAGCCATGTTTCTCTCTACATTTTGTAGTTTTACTATTTCTAATTTAAGTCTATTGTTTTGTAGAATTGTGACTATCCATTATTTCATATGACATATTTGATGTCAATGTCAATATGTGTTAAGTGGTTTTAAATTCATGAAGAAATGAACTATCTAATTTTACACATCCACCAAAATTTATGAGTTTGTAGATATATTCAATGAGTGTTTTCAAACACTTCAATATTAATTAGATGAAACAATTATAGAATTATAGGACTACTTGTTTAATTCTTAATTATCTATGGTTACTCTTTTGTGGCTTTATCAACAAATAAAATCTAGTAAATCTCATGGTGTTTGAGTCTTGGAAACTTACATGTTGCTGCTAGTTACCTTTGTTTTGTTATTTTTTATTAATGTAAGTGGTGAAGGGCCCCATCCTATTATAAATTAAAACAAAAATTAGAAGAAAAGACTATTGTGAGAATAAATGGTAGAGTTACACTTAGGTTACTCAAGTACAACATAGCAAAGTTGAATTAACTTCTCATATTTTTGGCTCTAAAGCTAAGGATACTTTTTATTTCATTATACAAGTTTCCAAGATTAAAAAATATTTCTTCAAAAAACAAGGGGAGAAATGCTTGCAGGTTCCTTGGAAGCAACACATGAGTTGGATAAGCAAGTCACCAAACCTAGAAGGGAAACATGGTAGTTTGGAGAGATGGGGTTAGGAACCATGGAAGAGATAAGGCCGATTCTCAAAATAGAACTAAAAGGAGACATAGAAGCTCCCATAGAATAATCTAACATAAAGAGAAGAGAAAGGGCCATCGAAATATGAACAAAACCAACCATTAAGACATGGGACACCTTGGCAAGGGCCACAAGAGCAAGGTAATGTAAGCCACCAAAGTACGAAAAATCATCATAGATGAGGGTGTAGAATCTATAGGAGAGTTAAAAGTATATTATAAATCCATTGGAAATACCATGAGATGTCCCTATTCAGTATCTTTCCATGGTGTAGGAGAGGAGTGAAGTAGAGAACCACGAGGGACAAGAACACATCAAGTACCTAGCTATAAAACAATGTCTACACCTAAGAGAGATCCATCTATAGTTTAGGATCTGTCTCCATTGAAAATCTCCAACCTTAAGATTGATCTCAAAACAAAAAAATTCAACAACACATTTCCATGAATCTAGACTGATAATGAAGTATTCTATTACTCCTAGTTTCACATTGGATTTATTTTCTAGTTGCAATACAACTTCCCTAATGTTCAGTAGTTGCAGAGTATTCATTATCCTTGGTCATGATATATATGCCTACACCAAGATCAATCAAACTATTCTTGGTATAGGTACCATTGATATGCACATAAAAAACAAGACTAATAGGATCTAAATATTTAGGGACTACCAAGGTACTGAACATGATATTAGAAAGTTGTCCTATGGCATGTATAGTATAATGATCTTTCTTATTTGTCCCTGAATGTTTTAAAAATTGTTCCCTAATGTCCTTTTTATAAATTGGTACATCCTTAATAGCTTGGATGAGGACAATATTTACACAAACATTCTTCTACTTCCCTAGAATGTCAAATTTAGCCTTAGAATGGTATTTCAAGGTAGCCAACCTCACTTGAAAAGGGGTTTCTTTGTTTCTTATTTCAAGATATGGTTGGATCTATTCAATATTAGATAGTTCTATGATTTGAGGAGATGTAGGACTAGCAAGAGTCTTTCCTAAGTATGGGTGGACAACATTGATTTCAATTGCATAGATTGAATACTATATGGTCTCATTAGATTAAGCTTGTTGAACAAGATTGTTGTTCAGATTGGTGTAGGTTGGGAAAGAAATTGTGGTGCACATGGTTGTGTAGGAGAAGGTAAGTTATGATTTTCCATTATAGCTTGTTATTAAGATAATGTATTAGGAATGAGCATAGGTTGGTAGGTCAATTATTTTTAATGTTGCCAGTAATACATATTGGGTTGTTTCCATTAATGGTTTCCTATCCATGGTTATGATCATATATTCGAAGGAGTCTACCATTGATTATAGTTTGTAAATTGATATTGATATTGTTGTGGTTATGCCCCTTGTCTTGGAATCTATTTTGATGATGCTACCTTAGCATGGTTGATTAGGCATAGTCACATAAATGCAATTTTCACTTCCACAGACACATTTTTTATATGCAGAAGTGACAATACTCAACCTAGATGCAAATTTTTATCTTATACGTTGCAGGATATTACAAAGGTGCACATATGTGACATAAACACAATTATAGTCATAAACATACACATATTCAACACATACACATTCACGCATCATAGAAACACCTTAAACTGACGTAGATGCATTCAAAACACTATCTACCACTTCCATGATTTTTCTTAACCTACCTTCCTAGCCTAATAAATACACATTAAATGCAAACTAACTGAGCAACTTTGAGATACACACTGGCTCGCCCATGTCTATAGGCTTCTCAAACTATGAAATGTGATCAAATCAATGCAATCTGATTGCCATGATCTCCTAACTACTGACTACTCTCCTCCTATGCTCACCAAGTGCTCTGTGCTCTAGATCTATCAAATATTGTGGATGCAAATGAGGATACTTTCCCCTATGGATTATATATATAGGCTATGGAATCATAATTGGTTATGCTCACTTCCCATCTTCATTTTCTTGCTTGTTCTTGATCCTATTGAGTCCAGTTTTCCCCCACCTAACCCTGTCATCTTATCCTTATCCCTTTTAGCCTTTCTTTCTTTTCAAGAGACTGTTTGCAATTTTTTTTGAGTTTTTCATCCATTCTCTTGAGGGGTAATACCACTCCCATCCTAGGGAAACTTTGTATTAGTTTATCTTATCTTCTTTGAGCCAACACAACAAGCTACATTGTCTCATAGAGCTCAGCAAACTGAAGACAAGTAAAATTGTCCTAGCCTAATTAAAAATATATTTTATTTATTTAATTATTTTATCCTAAACCTTCCTTGTACCACTTCCTCTATTAATAAAATGAAATTTTATTTATTTAATTAATTCATTATCTTTTCCTCTTGATGATACTTGTCATTTATCTCTTGATTTTGTCCTAACTACCTTTCTAATATTTTATCATTTTTCCTGACTACCCTTTAATCCTACCCGACCATTTATCTATTCACCTCTAAATCTTATCCCTCCATTTTATAAGGTATCTTCTATATAAGAGGATCATTTTACTCTTATCAACCCTAATGACATATGTGATCAATCTTCATCCAGTCAAGTGACTACACAACCACAGTCCATTATTTTTTGAGCTCTTGTGCACACATAAAATATAAGAGCAACCATATCAAACAAAATCAATGGAGATAGAAACAATGGAAATCAAACCCTACGAAGCATATGAATGTTATAATCTTTCTATTTTCTTTTGATTTGCATGTTTTAGGTTCTTCATTGGTGTATGGTGGATTCTTGATTGTAGAACTAGGTTCTATGTTGCTATATATTTTATGGTTTTGCAATATTTTAATCATTCCATTTTCACTATATACAATAGTTGATCTATACATGGAGGTTATTTTGTTAGATTCTATTGTAGATGTCTACTACAAGCATACAAAATTAGAATATTTTCATCCTTTTGGGGCCATAACCTGGGTTAATGGACTTTAGTTTTTGACTTCCACATATCGTCAAAAAGCTGTCAAATCTTCTATTTTGATCTATTATTAATTATTCTATATTTTTTCCTAGATAATTTTAATTCAATATTTTAATTTTTTTCACTTTATAGCTGATGTTTTTCCTTTGTTTTCCATCTAATTATTCAAGTAGTTTCCTTGGGGGCACTCATACAGATTGTTGTCTTCTTGATCTTGATCATCATCTTAGTTTCATAGGAGGTTCTTCATTCAACACTATAGCAGTTATCATTTGATAGTTTTCTATATATTCTTTGTGCTTTGAGGATGTTCTTGAAGTTTTTATTCTTTTGGAACATTTTCTTATAGGATTCTTAGTCATTTATTATTTTTTTAGTAGTTCATTTTTCTTTTCATGCATTGTATCTCTCACTTTTGGAGAGGGGTTTTTTCCCATGCAGTGTTTCTCCATTTAGAGAGACTTCATTAACTTGTACAAGGGTATCTAATCAAGCCTTTTTTTGTTGGGACCCATTTCTACATTCATGCATTCAAAGGCTTTTACTCACCCTAAGTTTCACTTAAGGGGGGTGTTAGAGAATATTTAGCTATTAGTTTCTTTTTTGCAACTAGTTATGCTTTTTTGCTTAAGTTCACTTAGGAGTTCTTCTTAGTTGTGCACCTACTTTAGCTAGAGTTAAACACTATTTATCTCCTCATGCTTGCACTTTAGTTCTCCTAAATTTAGTTTTGTGCTTTCTTTATAAGCATCCCAGTGTACAATTCTAACTCATCATGTAATTATATATTCTTTTCTTTTGAGTAATATAGCCTTTTTTATGCATCTCTTATAAATGTGGAAGGTGTTTTTATTTTGTATTTGATCTTGTAGGCTTGTGTTGCAAAATTCAACATGGTATTTGAAATTTGAAACTTTAACATGGTGTTTGAGATTTGAAACTCCAATAGGACTTATTTAGAAAATTATTGATTGCAACGGGATGGGTTTTCATCACATTGGTGATTAGTTATTTCTTATTGGATATTTTCCATGGGAATTTAAATAGGAGGACCAAGAACATATATTTTTTTATATCTACTTTTTCATATCTTCTCAAACACCGTCAAGGCTTAATGATAAAAGACATACTTGCAAGATAAGGCTTTGTAACTATGAATTCAATAATTATATTGAAGAAAAATTTAATTAGCATTCTTTCATATTGTATTCAAAAAATCCTTCCCATAGTAAATGCTAAGAATGCTTGTGAAAAATCTAAACAACATGGTAGTTGTTCAAAATGTTGTGCTCAAGTTTTAATGCCACAATCTTATTGTTATAAAAACTAACTTGACCAATTCAGGTGTTGAAACATCAAAACAAAAATTCTAACTATCACAAACTTATGAAATTCTTAATAAAAATAGCCCCTTTTGAAACAATATTAACCCTTGGACTTCATTTAGGAAAATGCTTCTCGATGTTACATTGCAATATTTATTAAAATATATCAAATAAACTTCATGACTCTCAATAGTTCTTGTGTATTTTTGCAATTTGAAACTCTTAACCAAGTTTCCTATTAGACACACTAATTTATTTGGGAGTATTTCTATAACTTGAAACATGTCCAAGTAATTGTAAAACGTAGGAAGAGGTCAGGATTACATGTAAATTATTTGAAAGAGTGATGTAATGGTAAGATGATCCATATCTTGGTGGCATATAGTATGGTTGTGAGTAATGATTATGAGTTATCTTCATGACCCAAGTTTACAAATCTTATTCAAATGTGATCAAAGATTACTCTACAACAACTTAATGACAATGCATATCAAATATTAATGGAAAGTATGTGATGTTTCTTCTACTAATAGATTAGCCAAAAAACATGAAATATTACTAAAATAAAAATATAAAAAATTATATTATAATGATTTGATAAAATAACTTTACACAAAATCATATGCCTCTTCAAAGGTAAAAGCTCCTTCAATTAAACCTCAATATAATATAATTAATTAGATGATTCATTCAACTACAAACCTTTTATTCGTAATAATTCTACTTAAAGAACTATTATTTTTCAATCATTGAAGATAATTAGATTTAGAAAAGGGGCAAGGTACAAAGTATATTGATTCAAGAGTTTAGTTACTAGCATTAATAAGATAGTAACTAATTATAAATAAACAGTTAGCTCCACGGGTCCTAACTATTATGCCTCTAACCTTATTGCGTGTATTGTATTAAATGAGTAGTCGACTTGAGGCTACCTTAAAATAGGCTACATAAATATTATTATAATCATATATATGTATTTTAGCTATCCTAGGAATCATATTTAAGTATCTAAGTCATCCTAGGTGGTATCCAAGGCATAAGTATTGAGTTCTTGTTGAAGACAATTGGAGGTTGCCCCCTCAAAGTGGAAAATTATTATATAGCATTTTCATCATATTTCTTATTATATTAATGTTTTGCAAGCTATTCCATTACAAGTGGTATTAGAGCATGATCCTGGCACCGTGAAGGTGAGGCTTTTTCATCAATTTCGGAGTTCATTTTGGAAATTCCATATCTTTCAAATTTGAGTAATTTTTTTAAAATTTTAAAGATATATTGAATCATATTTAGTCCAATTATTAGATGAACTAGACTAGAATTGATAAAGTTATTTTAGAATTATTTTTCCTACTATAATTTTTTGTAAAGCACATATGTCATAGATTTGAGTGAATTTCTACCTAATTCTTAAAGAGGTTTTTAGAAGGATATTGAAGAGTCTATAGTCTAAGAAATAGAGAAATTGGAATAGAGATAAGTAACTTATTGTGAAATTATGGCTTCTAATAACTTCACTCTCAAGGATACAAATAAGCCAATTTCGTTGATTTTTTTTTTAAAACACAATATAAAGGATTTGCAAAAAAATAAAAAATTAAATTATAAAAAAGAACAAGTGTAAGAAGTAGAAGAACAATAAAAAGAAAAATAAGTAGAAGATTAATAGCAATAGAAAGAGAAGAAGTAGAAGCAAGAGAATGAGAAAGAGCACGTAAGAGAGAAGGAACAAGAGAAAGGGTAGAAACAAAAGAAAGAGCAAGAGAAAGAGAAAGAGAAAGAGAAAGAAAAAGAAAAAGAGAAAGAGTAAGAGTAAGAACAAGATATAGAACAGAAGGAAAAAGAAATGGAACAAGACATAAAATTAGAAAAAGAAGAAGAAGAAGCAATAAAAAGATATGAAGAAGAAGAGAAAGGTAAAGTTAACACTAAGGACAATGCTTTTGTAAATAGGGGAACAACATTCTGCCTCTAGCTCTATAGTGTGTATTGTGTTATGAGTAGTCGACTTGTGGATACCTCAACTCTTAAATAAGTTACATAATAAATGTCATGATCATATATATGTATTTAGGTGAGGTCCTAGGAGTCATATTTAAATATCTAAGTTGGTCTAGTGGTATCCAAGGCAAAAGTATGGTATGCATAGGAGGCATAGGTTAGTTATTATAATCATCTTGAGTATTGAGTTCTTATTGAAGACTATTGGAGGTATCCACTTTGAAGTGGAATAAGAGGTTTCCCCCTTGAAGTGGCATATTATTATCAAGTATTTTCAATATTCCTGTTATATGCATATTGTGCAAGATATTTCATTGCACCAACATGCCCCACCCTTATAGATATTTTTCATCAAAGCCCAAAATACCATAATTATTTTTGCAAGTGGAAGAGAAGTTGAAAGTTGCATATTTTAGGTACAACCCATGTCATTTGGTGAGGACAATGATAAGGGTAATAGATACTTCAATATCTAGCGTATATAATATAGATACTATAATAGTATATTGACAAACAATAATATATCTTGCTTCAAATAGAAGATATGACAAAATATGGAGATTAGCGGAGGAAGGGAGGTCCAACTTGTAAGCAATTGAACTCTTTCTTTGTAGAACATTATAGGTTCAATAAAAATTGGTAGAAATTTCATAATGAGTCTTTATCTTTAAAGTGTAAGATCTAAAGAAAGAACATACCGAATTTCTATCTTCCTTCTCCAAACTCAATTAGTTGAAGTAGTATCAAACATTCTAATTGTATGAAGCTCATATGTTTGAAATTGCAACTTTTTGGAAATATAATTATTACATACAACTCTCATTCATATTGTGGACCTAAATTGACAAGAAAAACTATTCAATTTGAACTCCAAGTCTAAATTTCAATTGCATATCCTAGTGTTGCATGAATTTTTTTTTACAAATGATAAGAACAAAGATAATTAATAACCTTTAATGGAGGACAAACCTAGACAAACCCAATTATTTTTTAAATTCGATAGCTCATATTTCAACAAATCACCATATTGACCACTTTATTTGCACAACACAATAGTGACATGACTCTCGACACCTTGAAAGGTGTAGATATTTGAATTTTTTATCCTTTTCAAAAGAGGTGAGGTCTGTCTACTAAACTTATGTTGGTTGTGCCAATTTGGCCATTAACAAAATTGACATTAGAAGGAGTGGCTAGAATAAACCAATCAAAGTAGACCATATATAAGTTCTTTCTCACCCAAAAGGTTTGAGAGAGTCCTTAGATCCACCCCAAACAAGGGAAAAAAATTCATATTAGGGTTTCCAATAAGGCCTACAAGTGCTAGAGGAAGAAATCGTCAACAAGTAGTAAACCCAATGCTTGAATTCCCTTTGTCCCACTAGTTGTACAACAACCAATATTGTTAAAAAAGGAAATCATATTTTTTTTTAATATGATAAAATATTACATGATCCTTATGATGCTCTTACATTAGAAAGAGCTCTCAATATTGTAAAACTAGATAATAGATATAAAGATTAGACTATAAGTTGAACTTAACAAAAAAAATTCTAATTATTAATACATTATAATATTGAAACGTTCCACTTAAATTAAAAAAACTAAATAATCAATTTTAATCTTGATTTATTCATTTTGTTAGATAATATATACACTTGTAGAAGATATGTTGGTGACTAATTTGTACTCTCTAATGCCATAGAATCTCAACCAATAAGTAAGAAGTTGGTTATTAATGTAACATTAAATTTACATTGTTCATCTTTTGAGACCAAATATGACTAAAATTACCACCTCATTCTTGGTCTTAGACCTACATGTTAATGATATCATGGATGAGAGAAGACTACATGGTAGATATGACTTTTGATAATTAGTGCAAAGATATATGTCTCAATTGTCTTTTTAGACCTTTTTGATGTTTTATGGTGTTGGATAACATATGCTTGACGAGATTATTATTGTAACTCTATGAATTATTCATAGTAGTCATATATGTGCTTTCATAAGACCATCCACTTTCAATCATCACAACTGGAATATTGGAGTGTCCTTACTTTTTCATTACCATTGAGATAATTATTTGATTACAACAAATAAATCTTGGATTTATCTTAAATATTAACATTGTTAAGAAAATATTTGATTACAAATAATAATTATTTTAAGATATATTGTTTTGTAGTCGACTATTTTTAAAATTAATTCAATAATAACTACAATATTTTAAATATTTTTCTTAATCCAAATAAAATATGAATTAAATTTTTTCATAAAATATTATATTTTTTATAACAAATTGTTAATAGTGTAATAAAAATTTAAAGACATGGATGACCAATGCAGGTTCAAACCTCGTTTGGATGAAAAGGTCGGTTTAACCAGCCACACCAAGAGGATTACTCTAGCCTTGCATGAACTGATTTGGCAACAGAATTGCAAGCCAAGTCACAAAAATAACCTTTGAAATAAAAATATAAAAAAATAAAAGAAAATTTTCTGATTACAAAAATAAAATCAAAAAAAAAAAAAAAATTCTAAATTCCTCCTTGAATAAGACTTCATCTCATCTTTGTGGGTTATCTGAAATGAAATGATCATATAAAGAGCGGAAGCATAGCATTTATTATTTCATTTTACAATAGGCAAATTTTCCACTTCCTAAGCTAAGCTATTTAATGTTTATGTTTACAAACGGCGACCTAAAATTATTGAGAGCGAAAGCATAGCATTTATTATTTCATTTACAATAGGAGGCGAATTTTCCACTTCCTAAGCTATTTAATGTTTATGTCTACAAACAGTGACCTAAACTTATTAATAGCAAAACTAATATTCACCAAGTCAGTCAATCTAAGCCATCTGCTCACAAATAGCGGAATCACTGAGAAAACGATAAAGTTAAAAACTTATATTTCGAAGCAGATTTGAATACGATTCAAACACGGGACATTATTGCTGAGACTTTTTGGACACATGGATTCACAGTTGTATTTTACGCTGAGAAGATATGACTTGAGGGTCGGTTGCAATGGCGACATGTTGGGGATATAGTATTCATGGTTCTGAATACGACGTCACTGCTTATCCTAGTGTTAAGATATCTATCTTTCGGTGTCCAACAGCTCTAAGGACTCCTATTTCTTTCTTCATATCCCAAAAGTAGTGGATAATAATAGTTCGTACAAAAGCATTCTGTCTCTTACCCCAGGAGTAAACGCCATGACTGAAACGATTCAGAAACGTTCATCCATTCGATCACAGCTATCTCTATTTTCATATCTGATTCTATTCCCTTATATCAATTTGCTAGTATGGAAGAAGCGACGAAACTATTTATTTGGTTAAAACTTCGTTTCCACATTGCCCAACGATCTATATGGGTAAAACTAATTAATGACAAACTAGATTGTTCTCTAAGTCTCTCGTATAATGGGTTGGAGGTTCGAGAAATCCTTTAAGTAGATATCCTTGTCCATATCCAAGTTATCTCACTGTTTAAAAAAGCTGAGCTGGTTTGAGACGTAGTATTTTTAAACATGATCTAGCATGTCAAAAGTCATTGATGGTGTGACATTTTAATATGTATCACGTGTATAATTATTATTTGATAATCATATGTGATGATGTTTCAAGTAAAGTGTTTCAGATGTGAGATTTTAATTTAGAACATAGTAATTCAATATGTTTGGTTAGGTGATTTCATTGGATTGAAATTGTGAAACATAGTGATTGAATATGTTTGGCTTAGTGATTATGTCTTATTGGAATTCAATATATGCTGTTGGGAGTATAATGTTAATGGTAAGTCATGTATGACCTACTTTCTATGGAAGCATATTTAAAGTCTATTTATTTTATGTATTTTAAAGAATAGACAGTTTGTTTGAGTCTTTTTAGCTATTGATAGTCTCTATGCTCCTTGTTAAAACTTTATCACTTTTCTAAACTCTATGAAAGTCCTATGAACCCTTACACATTCATGAACACCCTTAGAACCCTCCAAAAGAGTTTGACAGAAGTGGAATTCAAATTGTAGAGCATGAGAATGTAAGTTGATAAGTAAAATTTAAATTTGGATCACAAAGATCTTTCCCTTTAACTTCAATCACTAGTTGTTCAATTACTTGCTCCTTTTTTAATATCTATTTCTTTATTGTGTGTGGGCATAGATTTGATAGCTAAACTATCATATGAAACAATCCTATAGTTGTCTGAAAAATATGGTAACTCTTTGAGTGTTTATAAATTTTATAAGCATGCATGAACTTAAATTTTCCTAGACAACTTTCCTTTACAACCTATTTCATATATGTCTAGTTTAGATTAATACTTCTTGACAAGCGTTTACTAATACAAATCCTAATTCTCATATAATGTAGGTACTTTTTTTAAAACTAGCTGAATTGATGTTCTTTACATAGATAAGATTTTTTTCTTTACCTAATCTAAATCTGTGATATAATCTCATATTTACATTTTAATTTGGATAAGTATTTAGGATGTCTATAGAGGTAAGTTATAGGGAAATAAGGAAATGGCTTCACCTTTGTATATGGAAAACATATATTAGATCAAAATAAGCAAAAAATATAGAAAAAATATAGAGGAGCTAGTGCATTGAATTCAATTACATAAGGGCATAATCAAACTCTACTCATATCTCATATAAAATAAAAGTAAGAAAAAAGAAGATTTGAGAAACTCAAGGGTGGGGCTTGATAGTTCCCTAGTTGCTCAATTCTAACACTTATTGATGCTTAGAAGGAGAAGAGAAAAAAATTGGTCATAATAAAATATGTTGCCCTCACCAAAAATATAAAAATAAATAAATTTGTTTCATATACATTATCTAGAAGCCAAAAATTATCATAGATAATAGATCTAGTACAAATCATAGAAATATACTAGATATGATAAATAACTAGAATTGATCAATTTACTAATGTTGTAAAACTAAACTAAAATATAAATATCTAGAATCAGTACCAATTCCGATGAATTCACTAATGTTAGAAAACCAAATGCCATATTCTAGTGAATGTTGTGGAGTTTGCCTTGTTATAAATTTTATACATGTTGATTATAAGCCCTATAAGTTCCATCTTGACTAACATGAACTCATCTATCTAATGGAAAACTAATCTAAGTTAAAAAGTGCTAAAATATATGCTCACTTTCACCTCCAAGATATCTAAATGAAGTGAGATGTAATGATCCATCCTATGATCTATTCTCATTGTTGAGAAATTAATTCATTCTATCGATGAAGATTTTAAAATATTTTGATTATCCGAATATAAGTCATGGCAAGGATATAAATACCTAAGGAGCGGATTGGGAGTTGCCTTTTAGTGCTAAGAAGATATGACTTGAGGGTCGGTTGCAATGGCGACTTGTTGGGGATGGAGTATTCACGGTTATAAATATCAGCGTGTTATGATATCTATCTTTTGGTGGACTCATATTTCTTTCTCTATATCGAAAAGTAGTGGATGATAATAGTTCGTTTAAAAGCATTCTGTCTCTTACCTCAGGAGTAAACGATTCAGAAACGTTAGTCCATTCCATCACGGCTGTTTCTATTTTCATATCTAATTCTATGCCTTAATATGAATTTGGTAGTATGGAAGAAGCGACGAAACTATGAATTTGGTAGTATGGAAGATGCTAAACACAACATATACCTTTTTCTAAAGTAAGATTGCATGATCCTTGAGATGCTTCTACATTATAAATAGTTGTAAAAATACAAAGAGATATAAAAATCCTATAAGAAAAAGTTGTATTAGAGTGACACAAGAGATAATATTGATAAAGAAAGGGCTAATAATTAGATTGAAATTATGCATAAAATGAAACCTTAAAATTTGATGTATTGGAAGGTAATATGGGAGAAAAATTAGATCAAAATAGAAAAAAAACTAAAGGAATTAGATTATTGAATGATCACATAAGGGCATAATCAATTTCTACTAAGATCTAATATAAAATACAAGTAACAAGAAAGAAAATTTCAGAACCTCAAGGGAGGGGCTTGATAGTTCCCTGGTCATGCGATTCTAGCGCTTGTTGATGCTTAGAAGGAGAAGAGAAAAATTGGTCATTTTAAAATATGTCGCCCTCACAAAAAATCTAAAAAAATAAATGTGTTTATACATACTATCTATCAATAAAAAATTATCCTAGATAATAGAGCTAGTACAAATCATATAAGTATACTAGATATAATTGAACTCTAGAATATGCTTATGTTTATCTCTTCGATTTAACATAAACAACTAGAATTGATACTTTAATCAATTCACTAATGTTATAAACTATTGATCTCTAGGATTAAATATAAATAACTAGAATCATTACCATTTAAGATTAATTCACTAATGCTAGAAAACCAAATGCCCTACTCTAGTGAATGTCTTAGAGTTTGG
Organism: Cryptomeria japonica; assembly: GCF_030272615.1. Lineage (NCBI taxonomy): Eukaryota > Viridiplantae > Streptophyta > Pinopsida > Cupressales > Cupressaceae > Cryptomeria > Cryptomeria japonica. The sequence continues at coordinate 917,889,698 of NC_081407.1, forward strand.
CTTTCTATAAATTTACACATGTTGATTATAAGCCCTGTAAGTTCCACCTTGACTGACATGAACTAATCTAACTAGTAGAAAAATAATCTAAGTGAAAAATTCCTAAAATATTTTTTGACTTTCACCTCTAAGATATCTATTTTTTTCAAGGTTGTCTTTAGATACATAAATGGGGAACTTTGTTGACTTTAGGTGAATAACAAAGAAAGATCAAAGATGGATTTTGAAAAATGCAAGTGCCCTATATATGTAGATATAGATTTAATTCCTTAATTATATTTAATAATTAAAGTGGGATCTAATGATCCATCCTATGATCTATTCTCGTTGTTAAGCACTTAATTACATAGTGAGTGCCTTTAAATACAATGACCTAGGAACATCCCATATGGAATTAATGTTGAAGTCGACTTATAATGGCTAGAAAGGAATGTGATATGATGAAATTTAAACTTAAATCTTAGGAATTTCTTGTTTGTTTTTGTGCTCCTTAATGTTGACATGGAATAGTTGCAAGTCATTATGAAATGATATGTAAAGATAGAGTGTTGGTCCTAAGAGAAAGAGAAAATGTGTGGAAACAAATACAAATAGAGATGAAATATGGATAAATAAAGTAATAAATATATAGGTATTAGTACAATTAGAATGAAATGATGATAGGAGTGGATTGACATAAGTCAAATATAGTATAGGATTTTACCACTTGTTAATTTACTATTATTATTATATTACGACACTCTCATCAAAATAGTCACAAAACTAAAAAGAAAATAAGATGAATATTCTAATTTCATCATATTTGTTTATTCATTGAATTACACAATAAATCACAAAATTTATAAAATTATTAAATAATAGTTAACCAATACTCTAATACTATACACATATCTCAACCATGTAAGAATTTCACTACTAATATAACATTTATTGATATTCATTTATTAATATGTCTTTTATTTTTATTTTTTTATTGATTATTTCCCTTAATTATGTTGTAGTATCTTTCTTTGATTTTTAATTAGATACAAGAGTTGTGATGCAACTATAAACTATATTAAAATTTATGCACTTTACATTAAAAATTACAAATAAAATCATAGTATAAAATAAAAAATAAAAAAAAACTATATTAAATTTTTTTATTTTAGTTTCTTTATATATGTAATTTTTTATTATCTTTTGATATCATAAATAATGTTAAATATTATTAAAAAAATAAACATTAATTTTAAAAAAAAAATATAATCAGTATTTTATATTGAATTTGTTCGTTCAAATATATTAATCTTTTACAAATTTTTAAAAATACTATAAGATTTTTTAAGGTCTCTATCCTAAAATTGAATTTATAAAAATATTACACAAGAGTGACAAGTATCCTTAAGAAGTGCTTCATTAATACTCTTAATTCTTTAACACATACCCAAACCATGAAATACGGTATTAATATAATATTTATTGAAAGATTTATTTGCTCTCAGTGATGAGGATGGCGACAGGACAAATCCTATTTTATTATAGCTTAAACGTGTTGTGTGGAGTGTAATTACCACTTTATTTATGGCCACGAAGACCTAGACCTAAAAGATATATTGGTTCCTCATCAAGGTGAGAAGTTCACCTGGTATACAGGACTTTTATTGGTTTCAAACAGACCAAAATGGCGCTCGTCCTCATCCCCATCCTTTTGGTTCTCATTGAAAAGTGCAAAAATATATGTCTCAATTGTCCTTCCAGGCCTTTTTGGTGTTCCGTCAGTGGACAAAACATGCCTGATGAGATTGTTGTTGTATGTCCGGGCATTGTCCACAGTAGCTATATCAGTGCCTGCTGAAGGCCACCCACTTTCAGTTATCACAATCGGAATATTGGGGTGTCCCGCCTTTTCCATAGCAGATATAAAAGCGTCCACCATAGCGTCGAACAAGTTCTTATACATTCGACCGCCATCAGACACCACAGTACTTGCCGATCTGAACAACGCATAGTCTGCTGACATTGAATTCCTGTTGCCTTTGTAACTGAAATATGGATAGACCTGGGCCATGAAAGGGGAGCCGTTATCTGAGAGAAACTTAAGTATACCGCTCAGATCCGGACGAAAAGATCCCTGAGAAGGAGGATATGAATTGGACAGCACGGACGCTGCATGTGGTGTGGAGACCTTGATGTTCTGCAGATTGGCGTTACGCAGTGCTGTCTGGATGTTGTTCATCGCGGGCAGGAGATACTGAACGAGTCCCGAATTTGCGTAAACCTCGTTTCCTACCGCAATGTATTTGATGTTGACAGAAGAAGAAAATGGGCGAATGTTGTCATCGACCCATCCTTTTGCTGCAGCCGGATCACCTGCAATCTTCTGAAGCTCATTGTTGCCCACTCCCACAATCACTTCGATTCCAGAACCCTTCAGTGCCTGCAGGGCGTCCCTATTTGCGTCGTATAATCTCACCTTTCCTATATTTCTCGACTTCAGTAGATTCACCACGTCGGTTTTAGAAGGCATACTGTTGGAAAGCATTCCATAGCATACTCCTATCTTCTCACCATCTGGTAAACGGAAAAGCGAGAGAATTTAATAAAACTGTGAATATTATTCAGTTATAGACGGGAGATTTTGTCAATACGAATTCAAACACTTACGTAACATTCAATTGCTATTTTATATGATCATCGTTAGACTAAAATCATTCACTAAAAGGCTAATAAATTGGCAACATTTCTAAACAGTTTTAAAGAGAACATTTCCTAATATATACCCTGATTGCAGCAGTAATGGAAACAAGTAAACAATATAACATCTCACCTGTATGGGTTATGCAGAATGAAACAACGACAAAAAGAGCCAAAGCATAATATTTCCTATTTTCTTGTTGGGATGCCATTCTGATTTCCATGACCAGGCAAATTCTTGAAGCCCAGATAGATGAATGTTTACTAACTGGGATCTGTATTTATAGATAGTATTCACCAAGTTATTCGAGTCAGAGTCTTCCCCGTTTGATGGAAGGCAATTGCGTGAATCAATTGATCTGAAGACTCTAAATTTTCAATTCCAGCTGGCCCAGATCTGACTTGACCGTCGCTTGCAAGGGCGACTGAGTATTCACGTCGGTAAGTCTGACCCCGTGCTTATCCCCGTCTTATGTTATATAATTTAAAAATTAATGTAGATTATAGTTAAATACTCGGCTATTTTTGATAAAAGATCTATAATTAAGTAATGATGTTAATGGGTGGAGATTTTAAAATATATTGATTTTTTTTGTCAAAATTTATTTATTTTATTCTAATATAGTAAGATTCAAGTGTTTATCTATTAATTGTTTCTTTTAATTTTTTAGGAGAAGAAATGTATGGATGATCAAGTGGATGATTAGAAGATTAGAATGAATATAATAAATATCTTTAAAATACTAACACTTGACATCAAATCATACTAAGTGTGTGTTTAATTGGTTAGAGTTACATTTTCTTATCTAAATGAATAAATAATGAGCTTGTGTCTACTAGAATATCCTTGCAACTATAAACACATATTGGAGTAGATAAGGGGTTAGACTAGAGTGCATAGCAATTAAATGAATGTGGCAATCGCGATGACTATGAAAATTAAATAGATAGGATGAATATATAGAGATATGTGGACATATGGATAAAGAGTACTATTTTGTAGAAATGTGTGCATATGAAGTTAGAAAAAATGCTTGATAAATGAGATCAACATTAAACAAGATTTTGCACCTTTTGTCACCATGTATATGTATCACACATTTCCTTAAAATGTAAAATCTTAAATGATCACACAACTCAAAGTATTTAGCACTAACAAGTTTGCATGTAAAGTAAATATTTAGAAACTCAAAGGATTTAGCACTAACAAGTTTGCATGTAAAGTAAATATGCAAGCAATCATATCATATAAAGACATTTGAAAGTTAAAAGTTTGTAAGATAGATTCATGTACATTAATCTCATATAAAATTAAGATTTACTTTGTCATTAAAATTTTGTCTAGATTCAACTCTATATTGTACCAATTGAGGTTACCAATAGATCCCAATTGGAAAGTAGAAGGCCAACCACATAAATCTCTTAGAAACAAAAAAAATAAGTTATATTAAACTTTCAATAAACTGTTTCTAATTATGTGTTCTAGAATTATATACAATTCAAAATTTATCAATAGACAAAACTAATTTTCACTCAGTCAACAAGGAAGAATATTGTCTAATTTGACATCCAAATTTACATTTGACCATATTAATTACAAATCAGAATACAACTATTTTTTTTTTTTTATTAATAAATAATTGCGATCAATCCACAGAAGTTGCCTCAAGTCTGATTCTTTGCCCTTTGAACAAAACTTGAGCGAATCAGATGGAATTTCATTTCGTTCGAAAGACATTTAAGTATGAACAAAACTTGTCTTTTATAGCCGAAACTTCCGGGACAGTTGTACAAATAGACTAAGAAGACCATCGTTCAATTTTATAGTCGCAGTCGACGCAGATGTGATAATGGCGACTGAGCATTCACGTTCTTAACCTTGTCTTACGACATCTAAATTTAATCGCTTGTGTTGGGAGTAAACATCTGAATGAATTATAACGATTCCGTAAGGTTCATCCGTTCCACCACGGCACTCCCTATTTCTCCTCCCAAGCATTTAAAGTTTTAGTCTAGGTCAATTTTTTAAGTTTAACTCTATGTCATACAATAAAAATGTTTATACAAACGTATAATAATTAGATCATAGATAAATAGTCTATTTTGACAAATGGATTTGTGATATTTATAAAGGAAATAAAAAGATATCAATATTTAATTTTAAAATTAAATAATGATGTCTATTGATGAAGATTTTGAAATATTTTGATTTTCATTTTTGGAAAGCATAATCTTGTTCTTTGATAAACCTCTCTAAATCTAACCTTTCTCTATAAATTATTAGAAAATAGGTTTATAGATTTGGTCTAAGTCCACAACTACGATTTACTCATGTAGACTTTTACTCATCCTAGCCTTAACTTGGACTTCTATTATAATATTTCTTTCACCTTGGAGATTGGTTGTATTGAAACACCTTACTCTCAATAGGTTGCAAGGAGATTTCAAACAATCCCTATAACATTAAAAAATATTAAAGACAATCAATAAATGACCAAGATATGGATTCATTATTGGTTTTAGTGTGCCAAGATCCATGTACTTTTTCTATTAATTATTCTTTCAATGCTCTAGGTTAAGAGATTCCTTAATGATGAAATTGTGATTAGAAGATTAAAGTGAACTGTAGTAAATGTCTTTCAAAACTAGCACATGATTTCAAACAATGCAAGTGTGTGTTTAGTTTGCTAAATCTAGAATTTTGAATTTAAACAAGGAGAGGATTAGTGTGTGCCTACGAGGATATCCTTGCAACTATAGACACATATTGAAGCAAATAAGAGATTAGATTAGACTTTATGACAATGGAATGTATATAAGTCTAGGAAAGGTTCTAAAAGTAAAATAGATAGGATGAATGTATAGAAATATGTGAACATATGGATATGCTAAGCTATATTATGTATATCTAGAGGTGAGCATATGGAAGTATAAAAAGAATAGATAGATGAGATAAATATTAAACAAGATTGCACCATTTGTCACTATGTCTATGTATCAAGATAATTCCTTAAGATGGAAATAAAACTAAATGGGAAATGACATTGGTATGCCAATTTCACCATTACATTTTCACCGCACTTTGAGGTGCATAAGAATCTTGACCCATCATGCATATCAAATTATTTAGCTCTCACAAATTTACATGTAAAGTAAAAATTGAGACACTCAAAGGACATAAGCACATGGACTATATAGAATACAAAAGTTCATGTGATATTATGAGTTTATAGCATCTTAACTCCTAGGCATGTAAATAAATGGCCTTGATAATTTCTTTTTTCGTGCAAGGCATTTGACAAGTGGGAGAATGTTGGAAAGGTTTATCCACTTTGCACCTAATATTTTTTATTAGTGTAAAATAGGTTTTATGGGGGCTTGAAACCCGTACAAATAGAAACAAGCTTTAAAGACAAACGAGAAGTGAAGCCACAATGGGTTAGTAGCAACAAAAACAATAGAAAAGTGGGTCTAATAACCAACAGATTAAACAATTTCATTCAACATTTGAATAGTCTTAACATTTTTATCAGTAAAAGACCTATTGATATCAGCTAGCTCCTCCATATCATTGGCTTTGACCCGCTTACCTTTATCCCTGTTGAGAGTGCATGTTGAAGGTTACTAATTAGTTTGGGTCTCGCCTTATGGGATGGACTCCTTCACCTTGCCTTTGCTACACACCAAAAGGGTAAGCATCAGTGGGAAAAGGGGAAACATTAAGAGATTGAACATTTTTGTTTAGCCTCCAAAGGCCCTTCGTACTATTAGTCATGATAGTTCTGCTCACTACAATAATAGCTCTCAGTTTCTCATTGACCTTATCCATAGCCACCTCTAGGCACATTATTTTTTCTTCATGACTTTAACATCCATCACGAGTTTCTAATTGAGCTCAAGCAAGTTGTTCGTGTTGTCCAAGGAGGGGGAGTTCAAGGTACTATGTCCCATTGAAAGATTATTGATTTTTTTTTCAAACCAGAGATCTTCGGGACCACCCAATTGAAGAAACTAGTTTGTCCTTCCATCCCCACCTTCATCACAACCTCTCTAGCTCCAAAATGCATTGGAGAGGAGCCAGTATCTTTACCCACAAGGGTAGCCTTATCCAACTCATCTGAAATTTCAATATGAAAGTCCAAATCTTGTTGGTCCCCAACAATCCTAGTGGGGTTTCTAGCCACTATGTTCTTGGATGCTAAAGTAGCTAGAAGATCATTCTTGTGAGGGTATTTTAACCCTCTAAAATCCTCTAAATAAACTTCCTTTCTTCTAAGGTGTGCTAAATAAGCACATCTCCGTAAGGTTTTTCTATACCCCATCAACAATCCCCTGCAGACTCTCCTGCTCCCTGCACCATTTCAATGGCTTCTTTCCAACACTTCTAGGTGGTCCACAGTTAGCTTTAGTTCTATTTCAAGTCAAAACACCCACAGGAGAAACCTTCTTCTTCTGTCTTGGTTTCACTAAAATAAAAGGGGACCCATCATCTAGTTCAGACTCCTCCACTCCATGATATTCTAAATCAAAATTCCTAATACAATTGATAATAGATTGCCCTAAAGAAAATGGGTCATCACCCCTTACAGAGCTTTCTAGATTTTTACATTCATCCCCCTCACTTGGATTAATCATTACTATAAGGAAAACAATAGATGGGTCTATTTTATCCAAAATTTTAACAATTTTAAAATCTTCTCTAGCAGTGTTATTTTCCCTTAGGATCTACACATGAACCCTCCACCTGAGAGACCTCAGGCTCTTGATTTACTAGATTAGAGCCAATACATCCATTACCAAAGGAACTCTCTACAATTTTCACAATCTAGACCTCCTCATCCACAACCATCTATTTAGTCTTGTCAAGCTCTAGGCACATTAGAAGCAACCTCTTTCCCACTCCCCATTTTATTCTTATTAGACTCTGGCACAATAGAAAAGCCCTATTTCCCATCCACCATTTTATTCTTATAAGAGTTTGAGGCCAACCCCATTTTCTATTTATCCTTCCAAACTTTTTTCATCTAATGTAGCCATAACCGGTGAAACCCTAAAAAGACAATTGACTGGAATATGCAGGAAGAGTAACACAACAAAAGCAACAAGAAAACATAACAAGATTACAAAAATAGATCACATTTTTTCCTTAGAAATTTTGGCAACCAACTGGTTATTATCATACAATCATCATAGAACATCTAATAGTTAATCGGGTTACATGCAAGCTTCAAGCCAAATACAATCCAACTGGGACTCTAAGAATCAACCAGATCAATAAAAGCGAATCTCAATCCTCATTCTCATTTCTACTTCCTCTACCCTTACAAATGATTAAATAGTGCCATATTTATACCCTTCAGAACATCTACGTCGGCCACAAAATATTACATTTACCAATACAGGAAAATGAAACGTGTAACTACGTCAACCCTAAGAATGAAAGAAATCTTTCCGAAAAATAACAACCAAGAAGTGCGGTTCAGAAGGAAGGTCAGTCACATGCCAGATAACATTAGACAAGACCTAAAATAGATCCACATGCCAAGAACTACTCTGGTAAATAAGGAAAGTTAACCGGTAAGCACAAGAGCTGTCCTGAAACCCAAAAACAGTCAACCGAGAGCAATAACTAGCTAGAAAAGAATCCAAATGGATTGAAAATATGGAATTAAGCACATGAACCAGTCTGGAAACTAAAAATAGGATCTGCAAATAAAAGAAAGTAACTACTAGTATCTACTGGTAAGAACACAAAAAACTGCAAACTGAACTGAACAAGAACTAAACTAAAAGGAATATTTCTGGTTGATACAAGATTGCTCATAGACCAGGGATGCTCCTACATCACATCTTAGGGGCGGCCTAGGAAGGAATATTTTTATCCCAACGGCTAGATTCCTTACAAATTAAGCACACAAAGGGTAGGATTTAAAAATTGATATATTGAGTCTATGATCCCAGTTTAGAGTTCATATCAATAGTAGAAGGAAAATCTATAGATTGACATATACCCTTACATATTCTAGCAAAAACCAGGCACTTCCTCATAGTAGTCATAGCATCGATGGACAACAAATTCCCCTACGCACTGGCTATTCCTCTAAAAACCTCCTCATTCCAATATTCCATAGGGAGACATGACAAACTAACCCATACAAGGATGGTCAAAAGATGAATCATGAAAATACAAACCAAGCTCTCATCTCATAAGGGCCAAGGATGTCTTCCGAATCACCCATGGGCCACCACAAAGAATGATAGTTAAATCCTCAAAACATGAAAAGGTGAAAGAAAAAAACGTTTAGGCAAGGCCAAAACATCTACCTACCCTTTTACCCTCCACTTCCTTTGGACAAATGATCGAATTCGAATGGACAAATATGAAGAATACATGTATTGTAAAGATTAATTGTTGGAGACAAGTGAGTGTTTTGGTGTTGAACTCGATATGGATTATTTCTCAAGGATTTTGTGAGATTGTGATCGAGGATTACACATCTATAAGAGTTAATAGAAAATTTGATGGAGCTCTATGTGTTTAGAGATTAATATGGATTGTTGTTGAAAATTTTGGTGTCTATGATTCAAGAGTTCTAGAATAAAAACTTAATAATTAAACTCAGAGATACACCATTATGAGGGTTGTGAGGTAACATGATGGATCTCCACTTGATCCAAGATTTGTTTCTTCGAAGAAAATATTATCTTAAAGATATATATTTATTTTATATATTCACCAAGTATTGTGATGAAATCCTTAAGAGATGGTCCTTTGGCTAGGTGAAATTTGAGTTTTCAATGGTACTTTTGTAGGGAAAAAGTCATAAGGAGAGAATAATAGCGTAGATTATGTTGTACATATTACATTGTTACACCATTATTTAGGTTATTTCTATTTAATTAGTTATAAGAACTGCATTATGACTTATAAATGTATCATTTGGTCATCAAATAATTGATTCAAGTCTTAAACATTCCTCATCAATATATTCTACTAGGATAATTTTATTGTAATCACCTAGAGATTAAATACATCTATAGAGATTTGGGACCATGTTTTGTATATAGTTGCATCACTGAACCTAGCTACCTATTTAGTTAGACATACATGATTTGAGTGTAGGTAATCCATAACAATCAAAACATAGTAAATTATCATATCTACACAAAATTTCATTCCAATTTTTATTTATTATGTCTTAAAAATATTTATTTGATTACCTTATCAATCTTAGTAAGACTCGAAGTATAGAAGAGGTATATTTTCCTCATGTTCATTGGCCTTTTCTATCACTTCAATTAAAGTATAGGTATTTTTCCTATATTCAAAAGTTTGGTCACCTTGATAACCCAAGGTGCAAGCCTTACGGTGAGGATGAGTATAGAAATAAGAACAAAATTCTCTTATCAAGAAAATATCTTAGTGGTAATAGGGATCAAGTATGTAAACCATGTAAATCAGCTAGTAAAGGTATAAATCGATCAATTATATTTAACGTAAGTCCCATGAAAGTTTAATTTTATAATCTCAAGTTTTGTTTTGATATAAAAAATTTCTCATACATGCCAAATTTACAAGAATAGGTAATCTTATCTTATGCTAACAAGTATTGATATATGATATATGCATAAAATTAATGAACATGGATGATATAGTTATAATGAATATAGTTAAAATTTACCCTTAGGAAATTAGGATATGGGAACATAATTATTCTGATGTATATAGGAATAACTTATGAGGATATGACAACATCAAAATTGAAATGATCAAGAAAAACTTAACTTTTGATTTATTTAGGACCCAGGATGATGTTCACAACAATCTACATAATTGATCAATAAATACAACATAAACTATTATATAAAATACCTTAAATACATAATATGAGGATGGTTCCTTCCATTTTGTTCAAATAGATTATATTCCTTCAACTACGAATATTGTTGGGATAGTGTATAATATTTTATTTGTTTATTATGTGTGTTGCACTTAGGTGAATCTAGATGGACATGCATCACTAGGAGTATCACTCTTGGGGCCACTTTATTTGTTGTATTGTAACATTGGGAATTATAATTAATGTAGGTGTCACATTGATATATTATATAATATTTATTTAATATTTGAAAAGATATTTAATAAAGTGAAAATTACCTAATATTAAATGAGGGGTCAATGGTATTGTGTTCACATGGTTTTTTGGCAAATGGTTTTACTTTACCCTTTGGTTGTATTTGTGTGAGCTTGATTCTATTGTTCACATTATTGTCATTGATGTCAAGGATGTCAAGAGGTTGCAGAGAAATAGGTAGTAGTCATGCATAACACGTAGGTTATGTTGTCATGCATGTAATTGTGCATAACACGTCATGTTATGCTATAGGGGCCTCAACTAGATTCATTATCTCCACGTGTCGCTAGCAATATAGTATTACGTGCTGGTGAGGTCTACATGTAAGACCTCTTTGGTGTGTCAGTTATCGCACTCAGCACTCGGTAGTGAAGTCTTCAATGTTTGACTGAGTTCTCAGTGGGTATGGTGAGCTATGATTTCCATGTGGTAGAAGTTGTTTAGTTCACATGTGTCCATGGGTCTCATGGTGTGTTCAAATGAAGGAAAGTGACCATGTGGGATAACACTTGAATGAAGAGAAGACCATCCACAACTACCCCACAATGTTGAAAATAAATATGCACTAGTTGTGCGGGCTAAGAGTTTCATTGAGGTCGAAGACCCCCCGATATCCCGTGGTGTGATAAATAAGAGATCATCGGCAAAAGAAAACTGGGTTCCCCTGCTATCCTGCACTTAACAAGACCTAAAAGAAATAACTATGTAGGACAAGAAAATTCAAGGGGAAGTGTGTCCCTTGCTATCCCGCACCATGCAAAGTGTGTGCATGGTGTCCATTCGGGGTAACATCAAAGCAGTCAAAATGGCCTATTACACTATCTCACAATATTCTAGTGAGTGTCAAGTTGGTCCTGCGAGATAAGAAAGTAATGGAAGGATAGAGGCTTCCCGCTATCTCGTGCCATCATATTGTGAGATGTAATGATCGTGTGGGGTAGCGCAGGTAGAATCGAGATATGGTTCATGCTGTCTCACACCATTCAAGATGGGCATACAATGGTTGTGCGGGATAAGATAGTAAAGTGAAAGAAGGATCCCACTATCCCACAACATACAGAGGGATGGACGGAGGACCCTGCGAGGTAAATGAGAATGAAGAGAACAATGAATCCTCTTATCCTGCATGGGTTATGAGGTCATGCTGAGAGTCGTACAAGCTAACAAAATTAAACGAGGACAAGTCCCCCCTATCTTCCGATGTGAAAGACCATAGGATAAAACACTTGCGGGAAAGATAAATTGAAGAACATTGCATCCCGCTAGCCCGAGTGTTTAAAGAGGGCTCGTAAATGATGATATTGGATAACGAAAGGAAAGAATGAGGTTGCCTAATTATAGTCGATAGTCCACGTGGTGGTTGGCCATGGTTGACTAAGTGACTTGGATGTCATTTAATACAACTTTTGATGATATTTGTGCATGTTGATAGGAACAAGGTTTTTACGTAGAGGTTGACCGACCTTGGCCGTGTGATCTAGACGAAGAATATGAAGATATGAGGCTCTCTAATGGATAGAGAAAAAATTAGATACATAGTAGTCAGTGACGATGGAGGTAGTTGTCGATCTTTTTAGGGTAGGTCGATAGAGGATGGAAAAAGCATAAATGGCGACCGAGTTGTAGATGGACGAAGGGCTTGAGGTGAATGATAGAGGCAGAATCAAATTGGTTGGACAAATTGAGCTTGCTAAATATAGAAACCTAGTATTGAGAACTTTCAGAAAATTAGAGAAGAGCCATTTAATATGGATGGTCGATCCAAGAAACAAAATCTAATCTGCCACAGACTGAATCCTAGAGAGACAAATGAATTTATTTTAAATTGCAAATTTGGAGGGAAAAAACATTCTTTCACGTAGACCTGATTCTACAGGGCTGTAAATTTGATCTGACATTGGTAAGTGTGGCTCTTGAAAAAAAGATAGATGGGGAAATAGAAAGTTATCAATAAGTCAACTATGAGAAGTGTGTGTTGTAGTGTTGCTACCAAGAGAGAGTTTTGAATAGAGTAGTATTGCTGCCATGAGAAGATAGAGATATCTATAGAGGTAGAGAGAGTAAGCATAGAGAAAGAAGAAAGAATACACTGAATACACTGCAAGTGAATCTCTAATAGAAAGTAGAAGAGAATTAGTAAGGGGAAGAAGAAGAAGAAATAGAGGAAGAGATTCAGTAGGTAGGGAAATTCATTCTCAAGTAATGAGAAACTTGTAAGTGCTACAAAATTCATTTGTAACAAGGCTTTATCACTGCATTGTAAATTCTTATAAATATTATAAATATCTTAGTTAGTGCTCAGAGCAGGGGTAGGTGCTCCTTTCAGTAGGTTCTCATAAAATTAGGGGTTGTTTCTCCTTGGGTTGGTGCCCTAAACTTTGTAATCTATTATTTACTATAAGGTTGGATTGGAGCAGTAGACTTCAACAACCATTATCACCAAGGTTTCTCCCACATTGGGTTTTCCTCATATATTCTGTATTGTGGTTTAATTTGTGTGTGTATATGTTGTTAATTAATTTTCAGTTTCAGTACTTGCACTCATAGTTAAAAGTTTTAAAATATACTAATTCACCCCCCTCTCAGTGTCCATTTGTGTTCTTCAATTGGTATCAAAGCCCTAGGTTCCCTTACTATATAGCTTCCTATAGCTTGATTAGATCCTGTCGTGTGAACACAATGGCCAAAAATAAATCCTCCTCTAAAGCCCCTATGTTTAATGGCACTAACTATACCTTCTAGAGCATAAGAATAGAAACTTACTTGTCCTCTTTAGGCTTTGATCTCTGAATGTTAGTAAAAAAAGGATATAGTATGCCTTAAGTTCCCACTACCAACCCTGATGCAAAAAGGGAATATGAAAACAATGCAAAAGCTAAGAACACAATCTTCAGTGGCCTATCTAATATAGAGTTTGTCAAATTCATACACTGCACTTCAGAAAAAAGAAACACAGGATAAGCTACAAAGCATATATGAAGGCAATATCAAAGTAAAGGAGGCCAAATTACAAAATATCAAACGTCATTTTGAAAACCTGAAAAATGAAGAAGAGAAAATTGCTGAATACATTAAAAGTGTGGATGAAATTGTGAATACCATAAGAGGAATCAGAGAAGAAGTAAAAGATGAAGTTATTGTCAAAAAGGTACTCAAATCTCCCAATCCAAAGTGTCTTCCATTAAAGAAGCTAAGGATCTGACCACCTTCTCTATGGATGAATTGTTTAGCTCTCTATCAGCCTATGAGATGAGAACAATAAGCGGAGAACCTTCAAAGAGAGAGGTTGCCTTCAATACCACACAAAAAGCAAAAGAACATGCCTCAAATGAGAATGAAAATGACTTTGATGCTGCTATAGAAAACTTTGTAAGGAAGCTCAAAAGAGGTTTAGGAAAGTACAAAGGTAAGTTGCTATTCAAATGTTTCAACTGTGGCAATATTGGACACTATTCTTCTAAGTGCCCTTATGGAGAAAAGGATGAAGATGAAAAGAAAAAGATGAAGTTTTTTGACAAGGAAAAGATGAATAATTCTTATAAGCCAAGGAGAAGAAGTTTTAGGAGAAAAAGAACTCTTTACACATTTGAGGATGATGTTTTTGATGAAGAAAGTGTCTCTAAAGATTGATGCAGTGAAGGTGAAATAGAAGTCAATCTCTTCATGACACGAGGATATTTATTTGTTGAACATACTATTGATGATGAAGAAGAGAAAATTGAAGTTGAAGCAGACCTTGAGGGTGAACTTGTGATTTCACTAGAAGAACTTAGAAAAGTGAGGAAGGAATATAAAAAGTACAAGAATGTTGTTGAAGAACAAGATCTACTAAACAAATCACTTGAGGAATCAAAGACAATAATTTCTAATTTGAGAATCCAGTTGGAAGAAGCTAAAGGATGTATGAAGTTAAAAAATCATATTTAGAAAGGAAGGATAAGGAGTGTCAAAAATTGGAAGAAGATCTTGTAAATTTAAGAAGAGAATTAGAAAAGAACATAGATAAACTCAACATGAGGATTAAGTATGATGGCAACACTAAAGCATTAGACAAAATGTTAAGTAAGCAGAAGCACACCAAGGACATTAATGGTGTTGGTTTTGAGAAGGGACAATGTTCTAAGAGTAAAGATTCATTAGGTGAGGAGATACACTTCACCTCTTCAAGTGAAAGCGAAGTCAAACAAACATTCACAATCAACAAGCTCAATGAGAAGAAGACATATGTTGTGGCTACAAAGAATAAGTCAATGAACTAGCATGTTGATCCTAAAAGAAAAACCAATGCTAATGATGGAGGCTTCACAAAGGTCAATGATACTAGAAGGAAGAGCTCAAGAAGACCGAACTATGCTGCTTCAAAGAGACCAATGAGACACAATTTCAATAATGATTGGTATGTACCTCAATTCCATGGATACTGCTATAAATGTAACACTTATGGTCATAGAATTGTTGATTGTAGGCTTATGCATAGATCTCCACCTATTTTTGAAAGTAGAAATCAATTTTCTTCTCTTAGGGAAATGAATGTTGTTTGTTATCAATGTAATGGGTATGGTCATAGGAGTTATGAATGTAGGAGAAATGTGTCTCAGTCCTACAATATTTTTTCAAATGCATCATTCAATGTAAGTGTTAAATGCTACTATTGTCAAAATTTGGGACATATTTTAAAACATTGTAAGGTAAGGACTTCTAAGAAAAATAAGGTTGTATCAACCTTGTAAGCAAGAATCAATCTTGATCAGGAAACTACAACAAAGAGAAAGAAAGAATCAAAACAAGAATGGGTAGAAAAAGAAAAGGAAAAGACTAAGTCAAGTTTGATTGTCAAAACTACCCTACATGTAGAAAGAAAGAATCTATGGGTAGTAGACAGTGATTTCTACAACCACATCCCTGGTGATAAGAAATTTTTTATAAAGCTTAAAGATTGGAATGGAGGCTTAGTGAGGTTTGGAGACAATTCATCCATCAAAATAAAAGGCAAAGGTACTCTAAATATTGATGGAGAACTAAAAGTACAAGATGTATACTATGTGGAAGGTCTGAAACATAATTTTCTTAGTGTAAGACAAATGTGTGACAAAGGATATAAATTCACATTTGATTAAAAAGGATGTGAAATCAAAAAATAAAGTAATGGACAACTAGTTGTTGAAGGTAAGAAAACAAATGGTAATATATACAACTTGAGGAATTATTTGAGTCTCAATGCATGACATGACAAGTTCATGAGAGTTGGTTGTGGCATGAAAGGTTAGGATATATTAATTTCGATAATTTGGTCAAAATGAGCAAGAAAAGATATGTAAGGAACATACCACAAATTATCAAACCTAGAAGAACCTTCTGTGATGGGTTCCAAAGAGGTAATCAATGAAAGGTCAACTTTAAGACAAGAATACTCAACTACAAGACCCCTTGAGCTTGTGCATATTGATTTGTGTGGGCCTACAAGAGTAAGAGCTCTAAATGGAGAAAGATATTGCATGCTTCTTATAGATGATTTTTCAAGGATAACATGGGTCACCTTCTTGCAAGACAAGTCACAAGCATTTGAGATATTCAAGATCTTCAAGAAAATGGTTGAGAAGGAAAGTGGATATAAGCTGAAATGCTTGAGGTCAGACTATGGAGGTGAGTTTACATCAAATGAGTTTGAAGACTACCATGAGAGACATGGAATCAGAAGACAGTATTCAGCCCTTAAGACACCACAACAAAATGGTATTGTGGAAAGGAAGAACAAAACAATCAAGGAAATGGCAAGAACAATGTTAAATGAACCAAATATTCCTGATGTTTATTGGAAAGAGGCAGCTCACACTATTGTATACACATAAAATAGAGTGTAACTAAGGGTGAACAACAATATGACATCTTATGAGTTATGGTATGATAGGAGACCCTCAATCAAGTATTTCAAGGTGTTTGGGAGAAAATGTTTTATCAAAAGAGATGAAGATGGATTAGGTATTTTTGAATCAAGAAGTGATGAAGGTATATTTTTAGGCTACTCTAATCATAACAAGGCCTATAAGTGCTTCAACAAAAGGCTAAAGAAGGTAGTTGAAAGTGTACATGTGAGAATTGATGAAGATCTACGTAAAGGTAACCCAACCACAGTAACTCAGACTGAAGTTGTTGGATATTATTTATCATTGATGCTAATAGGATATGTTGTTGTCATTGATGTCAACATATTCTTTGTATTTCTTCGGTGGTTACCAATTGGGAAGATCTTATGATCTGGTTTATTGTTTTGTTTTGTTGATCACTGTTTTGGAAAATTCAGTATATCCTCTGTTATATTTTGGTGTGATTAGATATTGTGTTGTGTTTTTGAGATATTGCTTGGGATGGTTTTGTCTATCTTCATTTTAGATGGATTATGATTCAATGCTCCACAAGTTATATTTCTTCATGACAGTTGTTGATTGGTTGTGTTCTTTAGCTTTCAAACGTTGACCAATGAATATTTGATAAGTGGTGTTGGTGCAACTATTCTTGATTATTCTAATGTGCTTTCTGGTGTTTCCTAGTCATGTCCTATTTGTTTTGATGATCTACATTGATCATTGTGTGATTTTTTGGTGGTTTCTATCAACCAATGATGATTTTCGTGTTATGCGGTTTTCTTGGTGGTGTAGCGTGTTGCGGTTGATCTTGGCATAATTTTTGAGGGTGTTGCACATTTGGGAATTTATTTAAGGTCCATGTTATGCTATGTAAACCATTGTATTGGTCTGGTGGTTGATCTTTGTATTGCATGTTATAATTTTGTAATTGAGGGTTGAGGGTTTAGCCTACCTTGTTATAAGGTTGATGATTTGTATATATAGGTGATATATTCATGTAATTTAGGTTTTGAGGTTGTGTCTGTGTTATTAGAGAGAGGTTTATGTGCGAACAAGTGATTTATCCTTTGGTGTAGTATTGAGGTGACATTAGTGTTGTAGAAAAGATATTTGTTCTTAACCAAAACTGCAATCAAGCATTTGGAGATGCTATTCTTTCAATTCATTTCTTCTGGATCGTAGTTTGAATCTTGTTCTAATTCAGTGAGATTTCCTTGAGGGTTGTAGTTGTCCGAGCCATTATATTTGAGCAGTGGATTCTAGGTAGTGTGCCTAAATGCATGTGCATTCCCCATTGTAATATTTTCACATACTACTACAAAGTATCAACTTACTATGCGTAGGTTCCCACCGTGGTTTTTCCCTTAACCAGGTTTTCCACATCAAAATCTTGGTGTTGTGTGTTGTGCTTTCAATTTTCTTATCTTTATTATTATTGCAATTTATCATATATGTGTTTTGTGATTTTGTATTCTAGTGAAGAATGATTCACCTCCCTCTGAGTCTTCCTTCTTAGCTGCTGCTAACAATTGGTATCAATGTTAGATACTTTGGTAGAAGCTTAATCGCTTTAGAAAATTCGAGATGGCAGCTCAAGGTGTTATCTTTAAGAAGGACAGTCTGAGACTTGATAGGAGTAACTATTCTATATGGAAGGACCAGATGGAAGTGCACTTAAAATTTCTTAGTGAAGATTATTGAAAGATTACAAAGAATGCCTATATTGTTCCTCTTGAATGGATCGTCTATTCCTAATGCGATCAAGGAAGTTGGATCAAGTCTTGCACTTATTCTTTGAAAGGAACCAAAATTCTCTATAGGTTTGACCTCATAAAAATATCCCAAACCTTGAGATCATTCAATTGTGTTATTAGATTGATGTAGAATAGGTTCAAATCCAAGTCACAATAGTTTTTTGCATGCTTGGTGGGAAAAGAATAATTAGATTTATATCATACAATTTAAATATTTACACTATCTTAAATAATTCTAGTCATTGGAGATATGTATAAACACTTGACAAATATATATATTTTAAAATTTTTAACTAGTTACATGCTTTGCA
The DNA here is from genome assembly GCF_030272615.1 of Cryptomeria japonica. Lineage (NCBI taxonomy): Eukaryota > Viridiplantae > Streptophyta > Pinopsida > Cupressales > Cupressaceae > Cryptomeria > Cryptomeria japonica. The sequence goes on from NC_081407.1 coordinate 917,908,438, forward strand.
TGACAAGAGTTTAAACAAGAGTTTCTTCTAGGTGTAATACATTTTAGTTTTTTGAATTACCAGTATTTAAGTATTCAATTTAGTAAAAGTCAAAGTATCTATGTTTGCAATAAGAGATAGAGATTCCATATCACCTTCTCTTAGATCCCATTCTACACCTCCATTGGATAGATTTCCTTAACAAAAAGATGCTTTCTAGTGATAGTTCTAGGATATTATTTAATAAGATTCCTATGGAAACCCAAAGGAACTATGTATTTGTGACCTTCAATGGAGGGATATTATTTTTCGTAGCCAACAATGATGACATACTAATGGTAGCTCTAAAAAGCATCCCATATATTATAAAAAAAATCTACTACCAAGCTCATTGAACACATACAAGATATATAAGACATTTTCTCTATTCATGATATTAAAGTAGATAATATAGTTGTAAGGCTCCTTATTTCCTAATTGAAAAAGAAGTTCCTACAATGTTATAGAAGATTGTGACCTAGATCAATTCATAATTTGGATAAGTTAGGCGAGAAGTTGTGCCAACATTTTGAAGAAAAGAATGATCAATTTTTTTAATGGAACAACTAACAACCATCAAAAGATCCCCCATGAAGTCATTGTTTAATTAAACCTTAGTTTTCAAAATACCTAAGATATTATCCCACCTCTGATAAATCCTTCTCGAAATAATGCTCCTTATATTACCTAATTTCTTTGAACAATGTCATAGTTATCATGATCTAATCTATTGGAGCGATGATGCTACTTGATACCCATGACATCATGATAAGTGAATTTCATGCAGGATGGATAAACAGATCCTAACAACCCAATTCCAATATTTCCAAATCTATTACACCTAATTCACTTATTCTTTCCACTCTTCTTGAGACTCGAACTCTGAGATCCACTTCCACCTTTGATCTTTCAAATGACATTTAGGACCTCAGAACATTAATGAAAAGTATTATCTTGTGATTTAACCACTTTAAAAAGATACAAAGCTACTAGAACATTGAAAATGTACAATAAATAATAAACTTCAACTTATAACTAGGGACAAGATTAAATACCAAATAGAAATCAAAGTTGGGTTAGGGTTATCAACCCAGAAATTATCAAGGTGTCCATCTAAATATTCCTTTATAGGTCAACCATCCATTGAAATAGATCCCTACTAGTGGTACATAGAAATTCCTCGTGCCAATCAAACATAATATTTATTAGGAGGTTCAAAGGTGTTACCCTTACGATCAACCTTATATAACCTACTTGCACAACTGTAGTGCAAGGACAAGCCTTAATGGTGTAAAATATCTTAAACTACAAAGAACTTTTATTAGAGGTTGTAAATCTCAATATTTAGCTGCTTAGGGAGGTTCACATTAAACTATAAATCCTATTTTTCAATCCTAGAAGACCTTTGTGTTCTCAATCATCCATGACCATTTTATTTTACATCTTAATAGAATTGTTGACAACCCAAAGTCAAGAAAAGGCACTTGGAAATCATTCCTACACACACTTTAACATAGAAAGAGCCTCATTCCATAGAAAAGTAGTCAATGGTGCTTCGTTTAAAAAGATGTTAAACTACCAAGCCTCCTACTATAAAATATGATCCATCTTCCTCATGCGCTTGTCACCAAACAATAGAAAAATGAAAGTAAGGACCTTGGATGCCTTGAATGTACATGTCAATAATAAGTCCTGTAAACATATTATAAAATGTTCAAAACACAAAATTGAATGCATCCACATGGTATAAATTATTTATTCATTTATAGAGGGACTTGTTACAAGATTCTTTACAATTATTTCTAATAGTTCAACTAGTTGTTGAAGAGGAGAATAATCCAATCAATCTTGTTTGACCCAATGAGTAAAAGGTGTTACAAGATACGGTTTCTTTTGCACCAAAAGATTGACCTATTAATGCTCGATACAACTACTAGACTTATAGAATCCATAGGAGGCTATTAAACCATGTCACGAATCCCCATGAGGGATGTTGGCCCACTGCAAACAATCCCCCTCCCAGTGTCACTCGCCACAACTTGCGTGATTCAAACCTGTGACCAAGCTCTAATACCACTTGTTACAGGCTAGGGTTTTCGTTGCACCAAAAGATCAACCTATCAATGCCCAATACAACCATTAGATTTATAGAATCCATAGGAGGTTGTTAAACCATGTCGCGAATCCCCACGAGGGATGCTGGCCCACTACCAACAAAAGAGAGGTAAGATGGACAAGCCATCCATTTTTCACTTATGTTTGATTATTGAAATATTTTTAATACACAGTTTCATGATATAAACTCAAGTGCTAGTATTTTTGTAATATCAAAAAGGAGAGTAGATGTATTAAGAATAAAATAAACAACTATCTCTAAATGTAGCTTGTAGCTATATAGAGCTTTAGTTAATATAGTAGTTGTGACCAATGGGCTAGATATAACTCTTCATGCTTTCCCTAACTAGAATATAAGTAAAGATTTATGAATTATTAAGTTTCTTCCATTTGTTAATGGTTTTCTCAAAGGGATTTCACATTAAAGTTTGGTGTTTACTTATCTTTTGATTGGTCTCATAGACTCTAAGATAAATTATGCAACAAGATCCACTTTAGAGTTGAGCCTATGTCAAATTATCATGTGGAGAGATGCACTCCCACCTTTTCCAAGTAAAACTACATCATATTTAAGATGAAGAGGAATGTGATTCAAGGGCCTAGTAGGTAGGTGGTGACACTAGTTGGCTATCTATTTTAGGGGAAGACTTATTTTTTTTAAATAGAGAGGATGAAATTGCAAATGAGAGAGACACTGATTCATTGTTAGAGATATTGTTAATTTTGTTACATTCTACAACATTTCTCCATTCATCAGCGAAATATCAATCAGATATTTATTTTGTTTAGGGATTATAGTTTTTGATTTGTGCTTGTCTTTTTTGTTCCTATTTTTTGTTTTGATTTTGTTTTCTATAGATGAATTTTTCAGTTTCTTGGTTTGATTTGTATCAACTGGCCACATAAAATTATACATGTTGGTACTAAATCAAGCTATAAGTTCCATCTTCACTAACATGAACCTATTCTAACTTGTAGAATTGATCTGATTGGTAGAAAATTAATCTAAGTGAAAATGTGTAGAAATATTTTTTCACTTTCACCTGTAATATAATTTTTTCAATGTGATGTCTAGATACATAGATGAGGAACTTGTTGACTTTAGGTGAATAATTCATAAAGATCAAATATAAAATTTCAAAAATGCAACTTTTATATATTAATATAATGTAGGTTTAATTCCTTTATCGCATTTTATAATTGAATTGGGATCTAATGATGTGCCCTATGAAATATTTTCACTATGAAGAACTGAAGTGCATACTACATGTCTTTAAATGCAATGGCATAGGAACATCTGATATGAAATGTGTGTTGAAGTTGACTCATAATGGTTAGAAGGGGATGAGAATGATAAAATTTAAATTTAAAGCTATAGAATTTGTGATTTATTTTGGTTCTCCTTAATGTTGAATTGGAATGGTTGTAAGTTGCTAAAAAATTACCTCTAGGGATAGGGTGACAATCTTAAGACAAATAAATTGTATGGAAACCAATACCAATAGATATGAAATATAGATTAAAAAAAGTAATAAGCATATAGGGATCAATACAATTAGGATGAATGATGCTAGGAGTGCAATGACATATGAGTCAAACATAATATTGATTGATCAATACTCTAATATTATACACCTACCTGAATGAAGTAAACCGCAATTCACTAATAATATAACATTTATTGAAATTCACTAATTCGAACATATTAATTTATTCATTTAATTGTACAATAAATCAATTTTGTAGTAGATCCGGTAAAGTTTAAATTAGTTCCTCTGAAAAGTGAAATTGCTTTATTAATACTCTAATGCCATATAACATGTTGGAAATGTGAAGCCCAATGGTCACATGACCATTCACATTCTCAACTCTTTGATTCATAAATAAATATGAATGCATAAATAGATATGTGCACTCCATGTGCCTATGTATTGGTGTATTGATTAATAGATGATTCTCCCTTCTTCTAAGTGGATGTAGCCATTAATTGGTGAACCACGAAAAAATTTGTGTTATGCATTTATGTTTGTTTTCATCTTAGTTTAGTTATTTTGTATTCTATTTCTCTACTTGTTTTAATTTAATAATTGGTATCAAATCTTGGTGAGTGATTGAGTAGAGATGGAAGAAGATGATGAGGCTGATTTTGTGATGCAGGAGCATCCCTAGTTCTTGGCAATCTTGCATCAACCAAAAATATTTCTTTTATGTCTGTTTTTTGTTTTGCAATTTTAGCATTTCATTTGGCATTTTCTTGCATTGGTTCATTGGATCTTGTGGAGTTGGATTTTTCTTGAGGACATGATCATATTCCTTATTCCTAAACCGCGGAGCATTTGGATCATTTTCTGACAAGTTATTGATTTCAGATTCTGAGACAGTTTTCTAGCACCAGAACTGTTTGGACCTATTTGCATTGGTGAATCTACTAGATCCTTTCCATAGCTTGCGGATCCTTGTGCATTGATTCTAATGTTCCTTGGCATGTGGCCGACCTTCCCTTTGATCTGCATTTCATCCTTTGGATTTTTCGGAGGAATCTCTTTGGCAGAGGCCGACCTATTGGTTTTACACATTTGATCTTGTTCTTCAACATTTGGTTCCTTTTGGGCCAATTGGATCTTCTTGGATCATATAAATCATTGTAATTGAGCATCGGAAGTTAGTAAGAAGGAAATAAAATAGAATATAGTAGATAGATCTGAGGTTTGGATGTCCAGGAGTGACTTGTTCTATAATTAAGAATGTTTGTAGCAAGCCAGTGAGCCAAATCTTGTAACCCAGATGTTATCGGTTATCTGTAATAACTTTTCATGATCTAATAAATTTAGTTCTACATTGCCTCCATCATAGTTTCTTATTTCTATTATGATTACTCTTGTTGCCCAGTCTGTATTGATCTCTTTGAGGTCCCTCCTAACCAGTGACTGCACCATTTTTTTATTGAACAATTTCTTGACAATTTAGATTTGGTTGAAGAGGAAGACGTTGAGGTAAGTGAAAATGAAATTTAAGATTATGAGACTGAGAATCAAAAGGACTACCAAGAAAACCAAATTGTGAGGCTGAAGGAAGAGAATTTGTTACTCACAGACCAACTGATTATATGGTACAAAAAATGAAGGTTTTGTGTCATATGATGAATTTGGAAAAGGACAACTTCAAGAAAGAGTGGGAGTTTTTTTAAGAGACCTTACTTCAGGCATAAAAAAGTGATGGGAAGGCCCAATAGAACTTGATAGAGGACTCTTTCCTCACAAAGATGCATCTCTTGTTCATAGAGAAGATTCTCCTTGGTGGAATGAAAATATAGGTTCTTGCGCCCATGTTGTAGGCTAATATGTATAGACCCGGAGAGCTCGTTCTATCAAACGATGAGAGGCTAAGATTCTGGTGGCATGAGGGGATGCTCGTGGATGGCCCAAATAAAATATAATTTGTTGCAGATGTCACTAATGACATGTTGCCATTTGAAGTGATTCTTTGGCTAAAAGAGGACTAGAAGGGGAATTGAAATGACAACATTATGGAGACAGTGCTGAGCGATGTGAGTCTTTTCCACATTATTGAAAAAGATGCCCCTATAAAGGGATCTAGGGAAGGTCATGGATGATGGGGGAGATGATAAACTGTTGATTCATGAGGAGGTTAGGCCTAAGTCAAAAGTTGAAGGGGACACAATAGAGAGAGATGTTGTAGCAACTAGGGAGGATGAAGAGATGACACTTGACCCAGAGGTTGTCAAGGAGCTTGATGTTGGAGATAAGTTGAAGGTGTGGAGAAAGCCTCATCTACTGGTCAAGATGAAATACACCATCTGAATCAGATTGTAGGAAATGCTACAGCTAACAAAGACCCCTAGGGCAAGGAATTGGTTGTTTAGTGTATGAAGATGGAGGAAGAATTGTGTGCAGTTGAGCATGCTTTAGGGTGTGCAATGATAGAGTTGCATCTAAGAGAGGAGGTGGAGTAGGAAGAAAACAATGGTAGTGGTGTGGTGGTGGTGGGTCCCATGGTTGTTCCCCTGTTTGTTCTTTAGGTGGCAAATACAAGGGTGATTCTAATCCAAAATCCCAGATGCCCAACTCAAAGAAATGATGGAAATATATTATAAAATATCCTATAAAATGTTAGTGTAGTTGTTCTACATCTTAAAAGAATTGTTGCAAATGGAGGTTGGACCCATGGCTATAGAGGTGGTGGCGAGTGAGCGAGGGCTCTGCAATGGATTCAACTATTTTGTGTTGAAGCAGACAAAGCAAAATAACTACGATGAAAGGGATCTAGGTATCATGTTGATGATTTTAGAAGGAGGATTATTGTGGAGTATTCAAGGACTAAGAACAAACTTATTTCATTCGTTGGCTCCCACATGGATGAAGTGCTTGGTAACCCCGAGGAATCAAAATTTCACCCATTCTACTTGAGCATTGAGGGTGATAAGCTATGGGGTTGTGGCACAACTGACTACTTGGGTCACATTGTGCTTATCACAGAGCTCATGCGACAACTAGGAGAAGTAAAGCCAAATTTGAAGTCTACTATAGTGGTTGTTTTTTTCTGCACCTTGAGGTAAATCCCATGGTGTGTAAGGAAGATGATAGGCCTTTAGATGTTTTGTGAAGGGGGAGAACAAGAGAAGGTGACCGTGATGGAGGAGTAATTTTGAACCTGCAGAAAGTAGTATTTTTGGTTGTGATTTGATGGTTGAGTTTGTGCCTGAAAAATTAGTAAGAGAAGACGTTTTTTACTCTGATTTATTTTGGAGAAGATTGATTTTAAGTGTTCATAAAAAAAGTTTGGTGAAATTAAAATCTTCTATGGGTCTGGTTGTAATGTGAGTTTTGGAATGGAAGCAAGGATGTTATTGTGCATGGCTATACTGGTTGGCCTTCATGGGTGAGATTGTTGGGAATGTGAAGCCCAATAGTCAAATGACCATTCGCATTCTCAACTCTTTGATTCATAACTGAATCTGAATGCATAAATAAATGTGTGCAGTCCATGTATTGGTGTATTGATTAATAGATGATTCCCCCTGCTTCTAAGTGAATGTAGCCATTAATTGATGAACCACGTTAAAACTCGTGTTATCCATTTATATTTGTTTTCATCTTAGTTTAGTTGTTCTTTATTTTGTTTCTCTGCTCATTTTAAATTAACATAACATACCCAACAAAGAAACATAGTATTAATATAACATTATTGAAATACTTATTCGCTCTCAGCGATGAGGATGGCGACAGGACAAATCCTATTTTATTGTAGCTTAAACGATGGCGCGTGGAGTGTAATTACCACTTTATTTATGGTCACGAGACCTATACCTAAAGCATATATTGGTTCGTCATCAAGGTCAGAAGTTCACTGGGTATACAGGAGTTTGATTGGTTTCAAACAGACTAAAATGGCGCTCCTCCTCATCCTCACCCTTTTGATTCTCATTGAACAGTGCAAAAATATATGTCTCAATCGTCCTTCCAGACCTTTTTGCTGTTCCCTCAGTGGACAAAACATGCCTGATGAGATTATTGATGTATGTCCGCGCTTGTCCACAGTAGCTATATCAGTGCCTGCAGAAGGTCACCCACTTTCAGTTATCACAATTGGAATATTGGGGTGTCCAAGCTTTTCGATAGCAGATACAAAAGTTTCCACCATAGCGTCGAACAAGTTCTTATACATTCGACCGCCATCTTTCATGACAGTATTTCTCGATATGAATAACGCATAGTCTGCTGAAATTGAATTTCTGTCGCCTTTGTAGCTGAAGTATGGATAGACTTGGGCCATGAAAGGGGAGCCGTTATCTGACAGAAACTTTAGTATACCTCTCATATCCGGGGCAAAAGTTCCCTGAGAAGGAGGATATGGGTTGGACAGCACGGACGCTGCGTGTGGTGTGGAGACTTTGATCTTGTTCTGTAGATTGGCCTTCTGGATATTGTTTATCGCGGGCAGGAGATACTTAGAGTAAACCTCGTTTCCGACTGCAATGTATTTGATGTTGACAGAAGAGGAAAATGGGCGAATGTTGTCATTGACCCATCCGTTTGCCGCAGCCTGATCACCTTCAGTCTTCTATTCCAGAGCCCTTCAGTGCCTGCAGGGCATCCTGATTTGCTTCGTATAGTCTCACCTTTCCTTATTTCTCGACTTGAGTAGATCGATTCACCACGTCGCTTTTAGAAGGCATACTATTCGAAAGCATTCCGTAGCATTTTCCTATCTTCTCCACCATCTAGTAAACAGAAAAAGGAAAGGATTTAATAGAAGTGGGAATATTGATCAGTTATAGACGGCAGATTTTGTCCATATGAATTCAAAGACTTACGTTTTGCAGAACAGCATTTAATTCCTATTTAATATGATCATCGTTTAAAAAAGAAAATATGAAAAAATATTAATAAGTCGACAGCATTTCTATAGAGTTTCACAGATAACATTTCTTGATAAATACCCTGATTGCAACAATAATGAAAACAAGTAAAGAAGATATCAAATCTAATTTAATCCCTAAATAAGAAGTCATCTCACATGCATGTTCTTATGCAGAATGAAACAACAATAAAAAGAGCCAAGGCATAACATTTCTTATTTTCTTGTTGGGATGCCATGCTGATTTGCAAATAATTAAAGAAAACAAATTCAAGCATGAGAATAGATGAACGTATAATCATATCATGCAAGATCAGTAATGTATACATCATAAGGATTTGTGTATTTGTGGGTGAAAGTAATTGCATATGTAATGATAAGCATGCAATCAAATAGCGTAAGATCAATAATGTATCCATCATAAGAAAACGTGTGAGTACAATGTAGATTTAGAAACAAACAGGTAATTATATCATATAAAGACATTGGAAATTTTAAACTCTACAAAATAAATCCACGTTAATCTCATATAAAAATTAATATTTAAAATTAATATTTAGAATTTTATACAAGACTCAACTTTGTATTGTAAAAATAAATACCACATTGAAAATTAAAGACCAACCACATAAATCTTTTAAAAACATGAAAAACTTAATTTTAACCTTCAATAAATTGTTAATAATTAAATGTTCTACCATTATACACAGTGCAACATTTATAAATTACAATATTAATATTCACTTTGTCATCAAATCAAGGTATTGTCTAACCATACATCTAAATATACATTGATCGTATTAACTAATTAAATAAAAAACAGATTACAACCTTTTTTAATTTACAGACGTTGCCTCAAGTCAGAGTCTTTGCACTTGAATCAAATAAATGTGAGTACGAACAAAACTTGTCATCTATGAGATCCATTATTTTGGAAACTTTCCGAGACAGTTGTAGAATAAGCTACGAAGACCATCGTTTAAATTTTCAATTGCAGATGGCACAGATGTGACAACGGCACGTGGGCATTTATTATATTTTTAAATAAAATTAAAAATATATTTTTTAAGACGAGAAGGGCCAGGCTAATTTTTTTTAGTCTTGGTCAATACGATAATAATGCATATACAAATACAAATTTAATAGATCATAGATAAATAGTAAGTTTTTGACAAGTGGATTTGTGGTATTTAAAAAGGAAATAGGACACCAATACTTGGCTCTAAAATCAAATAACAATGTTAATTGATAAATATTTTGGAATATTTTGATTTTCAGTTTTGAAAAATATAATCATGCTATTTGATGTGTCTTTAAATCTCATTTTTCACTATAAATTGTTAAAAAATGGGTTTGTAGATTTTGTGTAAGTCTGCCACTATGATTTAGTTCTCTTGATCCGAATAATGGATTCGGGTGACAACACCTGAGTGAGAACCTGCGGTATTCTAAATTTTGTTTACATGAACAAGAAAGCATAGAATTGAAGCAAGCCAAAAAAAAGTGACCTATTCAATTTGAAAATCCAACATATATCAGTCCAAGGGATTCCAAGGGTCACCAACAACTCCTTGAGAATCGAAACCCAACAGTCACATGTTGTTTATTTACATAATAAAATCTAAAACTATGAAATTTTAAAAAAACTATATAAAATTTTGTCCTAACTTTAACTAGTCCTAACTTTCTGCACATGAATTGAAATTACGAGCCATTTAACTCGTTGGAAAGGTCTCCAAGAGTTGGAGGTGAAATCGTTAAAGAAATTGCCTACAACAACATTCTAAAGCATAGGCCAATCTTTCAAGTGCTAAAAATGCCCCGAAGGCCTTCAAAAATGACAATTACTAATGCATAGAAAAACTAAAAAAAAACATATAAAAAATATTTTTCCAATGTTTCAGATTTGCTTCTAATCATTACTTTGCCCTTGGAAAGCAATGGGCCCCATTGCATCAACACTCTAAATGAAATGAGGAAAACATTCTTGAATATGCTCCCTGGTAAACCACTTTCCTTGTTGAGCAATCTGCCCTGCTCGAACCACTTTGTACAAGTAAATCTGCTGTTGTTTGAGTGTTTTCACCATGGTGTCCACAATCTGATTGCATTGGAATGGGGTAGTTGCATTTGGATTCAATTCTGTAGTGGAGATTGATTCTTCCACATCTGCAACATCTAATAGTGGAGGAAAATATGGCTTCAAGAGTTCCACATTGAAGATTGGATTAAGACCCAAAAATGGAGGTAAATTAATCTCAAAAGCATTATCACCAACTTGCTTGATGATGGTGTATGGCCCATGATGTAGAGGACGAAGCTTCCTATTGGCACCCTGCAATTGTTCCTTCTGGATATGCAACCACACCTTGTCCCCGACTTGAAAATTATGAGGAGTACAATGCTTACCATGTCTCTCCTTATATTTCTTATTGGTGTGCTCCAAGATTTCATGAACTTGTTGTTGCAGATGATGAATTCTATCAATGAATTGGGCTGCCTTATCTTCCTCCTTACCAACACGTGGAACTAGATCAGGTTGAATAAGTGGTATGACAACATCCATGGGTGCAAGTGGCTGATAACCAAGACAAACCTCAAATGGGTTGTGGCTAGTTGAACTATGAATTGCCTTGTTGTAGCTATGCTGAACATATGGAAGACTTTCATCCCATGTGCGGGGATGTTTTGAGTGGTACATTCGTAGGATGTGTATGATCATTCAATTCACTACCTTTGTTTGGCCATCTGTTTGAGGGTGGAAAGCAGTAGACTTTGTTAATTTTGTGTCCATCCTTTCCCATAGTGTAGACCAGAACTTACTAAGAAATTTGTTGTCCCTATCAAAGATAATGGTATTCGATAGACCAAAATGAACCCAAATGTATTCAAAGAAGAGCTTTGCAGTGTTCTCTGCAGAAATTGTTTTTTTACATGCCACTATTACTGCCATTTTTGAGAACCTATCTACCACAATATACACACAATCATGGCCTCTTTTGGTGGTAGGAAGACCAAACATAAAGTCCATAGAAACTGAGTGCCAAGATTTTTCAGGAATAGGATGTGGTGAATACAACCCAAATTTAGCAATAGCACATGCAGTACAAGCTTGAATATATGAAATAACATCATTTCACAATTTGGGCACACAGATTTTGCTAAGGTGGCAAAGCATTCCATCCTGCAAATAGAAGTCATTCACTTGATGTCCCTTCACCAATTGATTATAAACATCTATAAATTCAACATCGTTCTCATACAAGCAAGCCTAGGCTTCAGTTTGATGACCACATGAGTTCAAAACCATACTTATGGCTGCAATTGGAGGCCTGCTCAGACAATCCGCTACTTTGTTAGTGCTTCCCTTCTTGTGGCGAACATTGAGGTGAAATTGTTGAGGATATGTTGACCATCATTGATGTCGATCATTCTACAACTTCCCTTGTGTTTGCAAAAATTGAAGAGGTTTGTGATCTATGTGAATGACAGTCTCCTTACCCAAAATGTAATGTTTCCACTGCTTACAGGCTTGAACAATGGCATATAGTTCCCTGTCGTAAGTAGCATAACAACGCACTGTATTAGAAAAAGTCTGACTATGATATGCAACTGGATGACCATGCTACATGAGGACTGCCCCTAGAGCATATTCTGATGCATCTATTTGTATTTCAAATGACTGTTGCAAGTCAAGAAGAGATAAAACTAGTGCACAACATAACCTTCATTTTAGCCCCTCGAATGCTTCTTGTTGAGAACTTGTCCATTTAAACTTTTCTCATGTCTCCCCTCTCAAGGACTGATTTAAAGGCCAAGACAAATGGGAAAATCCCAACACAAATCTGTGATAAAAGTTTACCAACCCGAGGAAACTTCGTAACTCTGTGATATTTCTAGGAGACGACCAGTCCTTAGTCACTTGTATCTTCTTCGGATCAACATGGACACCCTCAATATCAATAACATATCCTAAGTATCTGATACTCTGCATACTGAAGGAGCACTTTTCTTTGTTTGCATAAAGCCCATGATCTTGTAAGGTTCAGAGAATTTTTTCCACATGTTGCAAATGTTCCTCCCAAGTTTTGCTGAAGATGAGCATGTTGTCAAGATATACCACAATGAAGGAATCAGTGAATGGTCTAAGTATATCATTCATCATTCTCATGAATGTCGCTAGAGCATTTGTTAGACCAAAAGGCATCACTAGCCATTCAAATAATCCCTCTTTAGATTTGAAAGTTGTCTTCCACACATCGACTGATTCAATTGGTACTTGATGGTACCCTGATTTCAAATACATTTTGGTGAAGAATTGGGCCCCTCTAAGCTGGTCCAAGAGGTCATCTATCAGGGGAAGTGGATACCTATTTTTTACTGAGATTTTATTCAACTCCCTATAGTCAATACAAAGTCTCCAGGTTCCATCCTTTTTCTTTGCTAGAACAATGGGGTTGCCACAAGGTGATGCACTTGGATAAATATGTCCCTTCTCAATAAATTTGTGTATTTGCCTCTTAATCTCATTATTATCTAATATTGACCTATGGTAGACTGGTTCATTGGGTAATGGAGTTCCTGGTATCAAAGCAATAGTGTGTCTCACTTCGTAGTGTGTTGGTACCTCAGTTGGTAACTTAAACAAATTTTTATATTTCATCAAAATTTGATCCATTGATCTTTTCTACAGTGTCGTGGTGTTTGTGATGGCATGGGAATTAGAGATTGATTTCCTTTCTTCTTCAAAATGAATCATCAATAATATGAATGTTCCCATTTTGGCAACCAACCTCTTACATTGCTTGACACTAATCAAAGAGGTAGTGTATGCAGGGCTTACCTCTGGTATTCGGTATTTCTTCTCATCTAATCTAATTGTCACGTTGTGAGGCCTGCACTCATAAACACCATGTCACTGGTACATATATGGTTGTCCCAAAAGAACATCACAAACATCTAAAGGAGCCACATCATAGATTACCTCATCTTTGAAAGGCTTTATGGAGTATGAAAGGCGACACTGCTGGTGCACCTAGATATCTCTCCCTTGACTTACCCATCCCATTGAATAGGGTCGGAGGTGGGTTGTTGTTTTCAGATTAAGTCTCTTCACAATCTCTGCTGATATTAGGTTCTTTTGACTTCCTCTATCAATGATAAAGTGTAGGGATTTTCCTCCGACCCACATCTATGAATGGAACAATCTCTCCTCATCCTTCCGGGGCAATATCTTTGTAGTAGCTACCATGGCATATGGATCAACCTCAATGATCTATTCATGACTTTCTTCTGTCCAAGTTTCTACCACCTTAGATTCTACCTTGTCCTCATGCATCTCCATCATTAAGTTTTTTATGGTTCTTGCAATCTTTTGTGTTATGAGAGGGACTCTTATGGAATTCACACCACATATCATTTTCTTGTGTCTTCTTCATGTTGCATGTTTTTTTTGTTGGAGAATTGGGAGAGGGTTCCTTAGAGGTTTGTTCCCATGTAGTTTTGACACCTTCACCCTTCCATCTGTTGTTTGCGAAACTATCCCTCTTTCCTTTTTGTTTGAATTTCTCCTCAATTTTGGTAGCAAATTTATATGCACTAGGTAAAGTCTCTATGTTCAGGAATTCCATTTCGGTTTGGATATACCTATGCAGTCCACTTTGATATTTGAAAACTCGGTGCTTCTCACAATCTTTGATGCCAAGCTTTGCTCCTAAGGCATGAAACATATTAGTATATTCCTGAACAGTTTGGTTCTTCTTCTGTCAAAGCAATTGCCACTGCATATATTTCTGTTCATATGTATTAATAGGAAAATATTCTTTGTTTATGTGCTCCATAAATTCTCCCCATGTGGGCTTTTGATCAAAAATAAAAGTACTACCATTTTCTACTGCCTTGGATGCTAACTTTGCTTCCCACGAATCTTTCACATGATTTTCATCTTTGAGGAAAGTGAAAGTTATCTTCTCTTCATCTGAGAACTGATTGACAGAGAAATACCCTTCAAGCTTTGAAACCCAGTCATCAACAACATCTACATTGATCTTTCCTTGAAATGTGGGTATATCGAAATTCACTTGCACCTTGAATGGCGTATACCCTGTGAATGGTGGGTTTTCTTGTGACCCACAACTTTCTAGCATTTTCTTGAACTGCTCCATCATTTCTTCATGTTGTTTTGTTAGTGCATCTGCAACTATTCTTTTAATGTCATCATCAGTGTGCAACTTAGCCATCTACGATCGTGTGAGTCTCAAAGGAAGGTAGTTTAACAGATTCCTTGTTTTCAACCCCAATATTTGATATGTTGATCACTTGTGATATGACATATAGGAGCAAACTTTCTCTAATACCATTGATCCGAATTATGGATTCAGATGACAACACCTGAGTGAGAACCTCCAGTATTGTAAATTCTGTTTACATGAACAAGAAAGCATAGAATTGAAGCAAGCCAAAAAAAGTGATCTATTCAATTCGAAAATCTAACATATATCAGTCCAAGGGATTCCAAGGGTCACCAACAAATCCTTGAGAATCGAAACCCAACTATCACATCTTGTTTATTTACATAATAAAATCTAAAACTATGAAATTTTCAAAAAAACTATATAAAATTTTGTCCTAACTTTAACTAGTCCCAACTTTCTGCATATGACTTTAAATTACGAGCCGTTTAACTCGTTGGAAAGGTCTCCAGGAGTTGGAGGTGAAGTCCTAAAAGAAATTTCCTATGGAAATATTCTAAAGGACGAGTCAAACTTTCAAGGGCTAAAAATGCCCCGAAGGCCTTCAAAAATGCCAATTACTAATATATGGAAAAACTAAAAACAAATATAAAAATATTTTTCCACTGTTTTAGATTTGCTTCTGATCACCTCTAGAATTGAACTCAACCTAACCTTAACTTGGAATTCTACTCTAATGTTTCTTTCAGCTTAAAGATTGGTTGTATTGAAAGACCTTAGTCTAAATAGATTGAAATGAGATTTCAGTTTAAATCAATCCCTACAATATTGAGAAATATTGAAAATGACAAATAACTGCCTAAAATATAGATTCATGATTGGTTTTAGTGCACCAAGATCCAAATTGTTTCAATTTATAATTCCTTGAAATCTCTAGGAGAAGTCATATCTTAATGAGAAAATTATGATTAGAATATTGAAGTGAATGTAATAAATGTCTTCAAAAAGGAGCACAAAATATCAAACAATGTAGGTGTGTGTTTAGTTTGTTAGGCCTGACATTTTCAATTCAATTAGGATAGGATTAGATTGTGCCTATGAGGTAGTCCTTTCAACTGTAGTCACATCTTGGAGAAAATAAGGGATAGATAAGAGTTGACAACAATTCAATGAATATAAGTCTAGGTGTGGTTATGAAAATAAAATAGATAGGATGAATGTATAGGAATATGTGAACATATGGATATGTTAAGTGGTATTATGTATAGAGCTCGATGTGCATATGAAGGTAGCAAAAGGATAGATAAATGAAGTCAACATTAAACACAATTGCATGGTTCTCATCATATATATGTATCAAGACAATTCCTTAAGATGGACAAAAAAATAGGAAATGAAATTGGCATATATGCAAGATAAACAATTAGATTCTCACCCTTCTTTTAGGTGCATAAGAATCCTATATAATAATTCATCTCAAATAATTTAGTACTCACAAATTTACATATAAAGCAAATATCAAGATAGTCAAAGGATATAAGAATGGGAGCTATATAGAATATACAACAATTGATATTTTTTCACTATGTTTTGGTGGTATAGTTAGCTGGATGAGTAAGTGACAAGTTTTGATTTATTTAACCATTGCCAAAATAATGTATATTTTATTATATCATGCTTTTAAAGAATTCACCTAGCTTAATAGATTGTGTTCATATATTGGACTAGAGGAATTATCTATTACAGCTCATTGTGGAAAAGTTAGATTGGTATATGTCTAACAAAGAACCAAAATTTTAATGCGAGGATAAAGAATATTGATGTTCAATGCCTTTTTTAAGATATGGTAGAGGATGTGAGGGTGATGCTAAGAAATATTGTCAATTTGAATTATTTTTTAGGTGTATTGATAAAGCTAATGAGCATACATAAGTTCATGTGGTACTATGAGTCTATGAGCCTCTCAACCCCTACCAAGTAGATAAAATGTTCTTGATAGTTTTTTTTCTCTTGTTTGGCAAGTGAGAGAACATTGCAAAGGTGTCTCCATCTTTCACCTAATGTTAATATTATAGAATTTGTGGTTTTCATGTCTAAAATGAGAAAACATAGTTTTTTGGCTAGTAAGCATAGGTTTCTACCAAAATAAAAATTCTTAGTTTTTGAGCACTACCTAGAGTGGTGCCCATTCCATAAATCTCTATGATTTTTTCAAATTTTTAAAAAGGGTCCCACTTAGCACTTTGGATCAAAAGCTACGACCCTTGCAAAATTTTGTAGGAAATGTAAAAGGTTTTTGGATGCATAAAAGAGTTAATGGATAAAAGAGTTATAAAGAGGAGTTACACGTACCATTTGGTGATTCTATGTCTTATTATTTAAATATTTAGGTAGTGATTTGATGAGTACTTTAATGGAACATATTTGAGACTATATTTTCATGATTGCAAGTGTGTTCTTTTACCCTAATGTCATATATCAATATTGGATGACACTATTTATGACATTAAAATATTATTTATGCATGTGAACTCTAGTAATCATGTTTCTCATCCTAGATTATGTACCCTAGTTTTTCTATATAAGCGAGAGGATTTATTTTTCACTATAAAAGGTTAGGTTTTATATACTAGTATGAGAAGATCTCAAATAGGTTGACTTATATTTTCTCTTTTTGGTATCAAAGCTCTATTAGTTTACATATAAAGGGTGTAGTAAACTTATTTTATTATATGTAAATTTTACGCTATCAAAAAGTCTTTGAAAGTTGATACATAAAATATTGAGACAGTTTACTACTTATTAAGTATAGAGGATGTGTTTTTTATGTCAAATCCAAGTGCATCAAACTCATTTAAAAGTTATAATTTTTATCATTATAACTTGATTTTTATTTAGATTAGATAATTTATTATATGATTAGACACTTATCTAATGATACAAATATATTCCCTCACTCAAAATAAATAATAATAAACATTTAAAATATTTTTAAAATTTATTTATTTTATGATCATTATACACAACCTATTGTTGTAAATCTCTACTAAAAGTATTGTGATTTTGTGACTTTAAAAAACCTTAAAGGATCATGTATGATGTATTCTACTAGGTTAATTATTTTGTAAGCACCTAGAAATTAAATATATCTATAGAGATTTGTGACAATATTTTATCTATAGTTTCATAATTCAATCAAGCTACCCAAAGTTACAAATATATGATTGAAATGTAAGTAATCCTCAACAAACTATAGCAATAAAAACATATTAAAGAGTCATATTTTCATGGGGAACCATTCTATTTTTTAATTGTAAGACTCAAACATTAGATAACTCTTACATGCAGGCCTTAGGGTGAGGATTAGTATAGAAATGAACAACAACACCTCTTATCAAGCAAATATCATAGGACCATAATATGGATCAAGTACCTAAACCACAAAAATCCATTTTTATAAGAGTAAATCAATCAGTTATATTTCAACATAAGTCTAATGAATGTAGATTTTTAAATTTCAAGTTCTTATTTAATCTAGAAAATTTCCATAGATGCTAAATTAACAAGATTAGGTGATCCTATCTTATACTAAAAAGTATACATTTGTGATATAAGCATACAATGAATGAAGATTGATGGTAGAATTGTAATTTCCCTTTAGAGAAAATAGGATATGGGCACAAAAAAATATGACATATAGCGATACCTTATGAAGCCATGACACTCAAAATTGAAATAATCAAGAAAAAAAAACTAATTTCTTAGGATGCAATATGATATTCACAACCTTCTATATAATTGGTAAATAAATGTAGCACAATCTATTATATTAAAGACCCTAATTACACAAGATGAGGATGGTTGTGTTAGTAGTAGCCAAGAGGGAAGACTGAGAGGGGAGTGGGGGTGAGTCATTCTTCACCTGAACAACAAAATTAACCACAAAACAAAGATCTAATAAACTGCAGCAATAAGACAAATAAGCATATTAACAACACAACACACAACACCAAGATTTTGACATGGAAAACCCAATTAAGGTAAAAATCAAGGTGGGAACCTATCCATAGTAAGATGATACTCTGCAGTACTATGTGAAATATTACATTGGGGAATGCACATGCATTCAAGCACACTGCCTAGAGCTCATTGCTCAAATATAATGGCCCAAAAGGCTACAACCCTCAGGGAAGTCTCACTGACTTACAATAAGATTCATACTACAATCTAGAAGAAATGAATAGAAAGAATAGCATCTCCAAATGCCTGATTACAGTTCTGATTAAGCACAAATGTCTTCCATGCAACACCAATCTTACCACAAACTCAACACCAAAGGATAAATCAATTGTTCGCACACAAACCTCTCTCTGATAATGCAAACACAACCTTGACACCAAAACTACATGACTATACCACCTATATATTCAAGTCATCCTTGATAACAAGGTTGGCTAAACCCTCAACCCTCAATTACAAAATAACATCACACGATACAAAGATTGACCACTAGAACAATACAATGATTTACATAGAATAACATGGTCCTAATTCAAATTCCTAATAGAATAACATGGTCCTAATTCAAATTCCTAAATGCACAACTCCACTGAAAATCAAGCCAAGATCAGCCACAACACACTACACCACCAGAAACACCGCATAACATGCAAATCATTGTCAGTTGATAGAAACCACCAAAAACTTGTGCAACAATCAATACAGATCACCAAAACAAATAGGACATGATTAAGAAACACTAGCAAGAATGTTAGAATCATCCAAAATAACTGCACCAACACCAGTTTTCAAATCTTCATCTATCAACATCTGAAATCTCAAGAACACAACCAATCAGCAACTGTAACAAAGAAAGATAACTTGCAGAGCACCAAATCACAATCCAACTGAAATGAAGATACACAAGATCATCCAAAATAATATCTCAAAAGCTCAGCACCTAATCTAATCACACCGGAATATTCTGGAGGATATATCAAACTCTGCAAAACAGTGATCAAAAAACCAATACTACAAATTGGATCAGAGAATCTTCCCAATCTGCAGTCATCAAATCAAATCACAGGAATATGTTGACATGAATGACAATAACTGATGCAGATCCAAGTAACAAACTAGGTGATAATCTTCTCTCACCCACAACTACTATGTCCAAACCAAGTTGTTTGTTTGTTCAAGCTGTCAAACAACACACCTACCAAGTACTCGACTCACACAATAAATTGTGTGACAAGATCCATAAAGGATTTGTATATTCTGGTACTGGTGGAGTGGAAACTCTCAACCCTTGTGTGAATGGTAGACAATATTCTAGTATTGGTGGGATGTAAACCTTTTGGATTTTGTCTATTGGTGGTCCAAACAACTCAAAAAATCCATCAGGTCTGATGCTCAAATGCACTAGGGGGTACTTGTCTCACAACTGTCCTATTTGTCTAGTAGCCCTACTGGTTGAGTTTTTCCAACACAACTAAATAACTTGCAAAGGAAATGATAAACTAAGGATAGATTTAGATACCCTTTATCTAGTTACACATCTCCTCGAAGGCTTAGACTCTAACCCCAATTTTAAAGGTTTGTGCCCTTACTATCCCTACAAAACTAATTAAGCCAATTAGGCCTAATTTACAAAGAAAGTACCCCTTGTATTAGTCCCCAGACTAAAAAAACACTTCTCCAAGGTGGGGTAAGATTTAAAACCACCAAATTGAAGTTTGCATGACATTATCCCATCTCCTTTCCCTATTGCAAGTGACTTTCACTTCTACAGTTTAGGTGGTCACATAGAGATGCCCACCTAGGGTCAATTCAATATCCTCAGGCTTGGAGCCTCCCTGCAAAACAACACCAAAATATTATAGTAAAATGGTCCCTCTAACATTTTCCCACTGGTTGTATGGTCCTTTGGTGAAAATGTCAAATTAAGGGCATTTTTACAGTAAAACCCTGGGTGTTGGCAGGGTTTGTGACCAATCCGAATAGGTTTTGATAGATCTCTACAAATATATTGTTAAAAGACCTCAAAATTGATTCAAATGAAAGGTAATAGACTTCCCTAACTCATCCAATTGGGTTCACACATCCACTAATCTGTACAAATCAAAAATGAACATCAAACACAGATTTTCAAGAAACTCCAAGTATATTGTATTCCTCCAAAATGTTAGATACTCGATCAGTCCCAAAGACACTGAGAGGGTAGGGGGGTGAATCAGTGTCTAACTAGTAGACAAAATATTTGAACTTGTTTGCAACTTTATAACTCAAATTAATATACTGGTAAACAAGTAATAATGCAATACAGAGAAATAACAGTATAACCATCAATGCATACCATAACACAGATATTTTTGGCAAGGAAACCCGATAGGGGAAAAACCTTGGTGGGATTTGTGACCCACAATATTTACTCACTAGCCAATATGAATAAATATTACTTATACAATAGGGGCCTGCACATGCAAGAAGGCCAACAACCTAGAGCTCACTGCTCAATCACAAAAAGGAGTCACACTGACTACAAAATTGGATGATTAAATCCAATGATAATGTACTGCTCAAAATAGCTTCTGCAATGTTGGATTCAATACCGGTTTAAGCTCTATCAGATACCTCTGTCATAAACCTTTCTTCGCTCTGCTCTGCTCTTATTCACTCATAAACTAATTACATCATAATGCATATACAGATATTCACTCTCATATACTGCTTATATTCATTACCTAATTACATTTCACTTACTTACAAAATTACCTACAAGATCTCATAGATATATGAGGCTTTACAATACATCATGTCGGCTATACATTATAATTATAATACAAAATAATATAATTTCCACGTCGGTTGGGAGTGTCGGTAATATCTTATGGAGGTGAGAATAATCTTGTTGTGCTTGCTATTGCTAGTAGATGATATGTGTTGCCGGTGTAACCTATGAACCATGTTACAAGTTGGTTTCCATCAATGACAACATCAACTATTCTCATCTGAGTGTATAATACCAACAATCTCCCCCTTTGACATTGATGGTGCAACACTCATGAGAAAAATCCAAAAATTGATATCCAAAAATGAAGTCCAAAACTGATCCAAAAATAAGAGTCCCCCCCCTAAGAAAATGATCCCTTTTGTACATTTTTCTCCATACTACTACTCCCCCTTTGACATCAATGACAAAGGATGTCGAAAAAATTCAAAGAATTCAAAATTCTACCTCATAGCCTCTAACTAGTTGTGTACAATTTGAAAGATATCCTACCAAAATTAGATTAATGTAGCATAAATTTAGTGCTGTCAGAAATAATGGTTTTCATTTGATGGATCATCCTAGTTCGATAATGCATTTGTTGCTACGGTGATCTTTCTCCTTGAATTGTTGCCTTAGAAAGCTCAATCCACCAAGTTAAAAGGTTGTCCAATCTAGGACCAAGTTTAATTTTCAGCTCATGTGCCTTCGTTCTTATCCTTGCTTTTTCCTTTTCTAATTTCTCAATCTTTTCTTCAAAAACTGCCATTTCTTGATAAAAAACTGAGGTAAGTTCTGAAGAACCTATCATGTTATTTGCTATATCATCAATCACTTTTTGTGTTTTCTTTATCTCTTCATCAATATCCTCTGTTAAGTGGTGAGGTTTGCATTCTTCCTTATACAATTCTTTATATTCCAAAATAGTGGAATTTAATGCCTATAATAAAGAATCAATATGCTCAGTACAATCCTTAATAGTCTTATCAAAGAATTAACCTTTCTCCTTGTTCACCCATTCCTTAATAGTCTCTTCATTAATTTTATCTACAGTTAAAATATTTGAAGCAATGAATTTGGACAATGTGTCCAATTTACCTAAAGATCCACCAATTTGATCAACTTTATATGCCAGTGCTATCATTTTCAAAATAGGTAAAGTATCATCAATGGCCTTAAATACTAAGGTGTTGCAATCTATGATCCTCTTTATGGAATCCAAACGTACATCTGTCACATTAGTAGGTCTGTAATCCATAGTGGAAGTGCTAGGTAGAGTGTGAGGTTCTGTAGTTGGTTTCTTCTCATCTCTGGATTCTTGCATATTAACCTCTACTATTATCTTGTTTCCATTATTGACCTTTTCTTTATCCACTATTTCTTCCTTTCTCTCACTCTGTTTTTCAATTTTGTTTTCATCGTTACCATCATCTTTACTCTCTGCCTTGCTGACTGTCGATTCAACTATACTCTATTCTTGTCCCTTTTCTACTTCAGTTTGTGCTTCTATTTCTGCTTCTACCGGTTTCTCAATGTTAAGCTGAGTATCATAAGGGATGGTATCAGGGTTCTTAACTTCAGTTGGTATCTCAATGTTCTGAGAGTCAATAGTGTTGACCGATGACTCGAACATCTCAATATTTGTAGCTTCAGTTTGTTTTACCTCTGAGGTCTCCTTATCCATGGGAATGCTGAAGTCTTGGGTGTCCACATTCATGGTAAAAAGAATGTTTGACTCTAGATTAGTGTCATCTTGTGTCATTTCCTCTGCCTTCTCTTCTGGTTGATTGTTAGGTTGTACCAGTGCCTCTGCAGTTATTGGTGAGGTGTCCTATGCTGGGGGAGGAAGGTTATCCTTGACCATTATATTAGGTACACTACCAATTTTACCTTTACCTTTATCCTTCTGATATACCTTTGCAAAAGACATCCATTTTCTATCTATCCTTTTCTTCTTTCTTCTCTTTTTCCACAAAAAATATATCCCATTTGTCTTTTGTTTCATCTGCAATTTCCTTTACTCTACTTTCCATAAGGCTAACCTACCAGTGACCACTCACAAAAAACTGTTCTATTTGCCTCTGATATTAAATCATCAATTTCCTATTTGGAGTTAACAGGATGCACAGAAAGTAGAGCCTCTACTTTCAATTTCTTATCTAATTCCATTACTGATATTCTTTTTTCCTTTAACCTCAAGTATAAATCATTTGGGAGATCATCTACAACCTTAATAAGAACTTTCTTGTATATGTCTAGGTACAAAATAATACTTTCTTCTATAGTGTCTTTATCCGAATCCTTGAAAGAATGATAGAGTTTATTCACATTACTAAGGTTACCTTCTTGTGAGATTTCATTGATCAATTCTTCCGGTGTAAGAGTATCTGGTGCCTTAGGTTCTTGTTTCTTCTTTGGAGTCACTTTCTTCTTCAGACCACTAGGCTCTCTTATAGCCTATTGTTTCTTTCTTTGAGTCCTTGACTTCTTGGGAGATGGAGCAGGTGCCTGTGAGGGTTTTCTTTTCTTCCTATCCACTCTCTTGAATTTAGCTTCCCTATCATCATCAGAATCAGAAGAAGTAGCCACATGAGAAATGTGAGCTACCGATATATGATATGATTGACTTTTTGTCACAATAGCAGAAATACCGCTAATATTCATCAAACCTTCTGTAATATCTTTTACCATCTTAGAAGCATCTTTCATAAATTTATCTCTTTTCTTTCTCTACTTCATCATAGCAACATCACTTTCAATGGTTTCAGCATTACCAAATACTTTCTCTGTTGGTTCTGATGGATCATCTAGGAGTATTTTTGCATATGAGTCCAAGATGTGAGAGTCCACCTCATATCCCATTTCAGTAATCCATACAATTTTTGGTCTAACTTCTTCCATCCATATTTCATCTCTCTTCACTACAAAGCATATTTGTTTGTCATATTTATTTACGATTCTCTATGGAATCCTTTCCCTCTATTTCATTTTAGTTTGGAAATTCTTAAAGTAATCTTTAACCAACTCATCAATGTTAGCTTTTATATCGGTAATTGCCTCTTTGATCTGTTTTCCAACATAAATATCATAGGCAGAATCATTGTGACCTATACCGGGGATCTCTTTTGAAAAGTAAAGCATTAAACACACTAACAAACTTCCAAATTTGAAGGTTCCTTTCTTATCACCTTTGATCTTATACAAATTCTCTAACAATTCATCCTTGAACCATTCACAAATATCAATCTTTGCATTGTTCAATATAATCTCATGTGCACTGTGAATGCATGAAATAGACACAAAATTCAATCTATTTGTATGACCAACTTTATATCGAATGACCATGCTAGCAAATTTAACATTTTTATCCTTTATATCATTGACCCTAAGTGACCGATTGTCAAATGTAGCTCTGGTTAAGCTCATAACCTCTTTGTTAGGGATTTTCTTCTTTTTGTCAGGTCTATAACCGGTGGAGGGTAAACCAGTAACAACCCTAATAGCTTCCTTGGTTATCTTAAATACTAATTCCAACCACATAAATTCTCAGTGAACCCTCCTAAGGACATAGTAGATGACTTCATCTAACAATTCTGGCATATGGAGGATGTCTATGAAACCTAAATCCTCAACTACCTTATGTTTCGGTTTCACTACCCCATTCTTCTAAGTGATTATATTCATGTATATGTTCATCAAATCTTTAGACCCTAAAATTTCTATGTAACAATGTATGTATGCCCTAGGGTCTTCAACAAATGTAACTCCCTTCAGGATTCTAGAGAATGCACCAATAGAGTCATCCAGTTTTGCTATCTTAGGAATGATGTTGAAAACAAGTCTAGGTTGTTTGATGTTTTCCACAATGGTAGGGTTTGCTACAAATTCGGGAATAGAATATGAAGATGCCATTGCGAAAGATAAATACCTCTTAACTGTGAAATCCTTGAATGCTCTGAAAAGACCTTTGTTGCTTTGCCTTTAGAATGCCTTTGCTCAATTTTTCTCTCTTTGAATGCTTGGATGCTTGGTGAATTGAAATGAGAGGTTACAATACCTTTATAACCAAAAATTGACTTACAACCGCAATAAATGCTTCGCCAGTGAAGTGAAAACTCCACATTTCTACCGGTAAAGAAGAAATATAACTTCTTACCATCAATTGAGGGTAAATGCATGATTTTCAATTTGTTACCTTACCCCTAAGGATTATTCCTTAGTTAGATGAAGAATCTCCTGCCAGTGCAGGATTACCATGTTCTGTCGATGTAGTGATAGATTCATCACTTCTCTAATCTCTCTTCCTAATCCATTGTTTAGAAAATTCTTGCTTGATTTTAGTCACCTTCTATTTGCCTTTATTATTGGATCCTTTATTGTTTGCTAGTATAGTCTTGCTTCTAATAAATTTTGCGATATGCCCGATCTTGTTACATGCATAATAGGTTACATTGTTTCTCTCAATAGCCTTTCCATAACCTTGACCAATTTGGGTTTTGCATTGATTAGATAAATGTTCAATCTACCACAAACATAGCATTTCACATTCATTCTGCAATTGTCTAAGTTATGACCATTTTTATTGCATTCGGAACATTGACCGATGGGTAAGTTTGTATTCTGATTATTCCTAAATCTACACTGATTTGCTCTATGACCAAATTTATTGCAATTAAAACATTTTCCATTAAATTTATAAGCATTAGGTTGCCTTACCAATTTGGTGTGATCATGATTGTTTGTAGTCCCGAAACTTCTCCATGTTCAAATCCAAGTCCAATTGTTTCTCCATCAGGTTTCTGACTTTTCAACATATCATCAAGATTATTTGAACTCTTCTTGAATTTGTCTTGGTATTCATTTGTAGTGTCCAATCCACCTTCCAAAGTGCTAACTTGTCTCAAAAGTTCCTCTTTGTCATGTTGCATATGAATCAAATTAGTTTTAAGCATATCATTTTCATAACTAAGCCTTTGAGATTCATCTGATCTTTCATTTAGTCTTTTGGCCAAATCTTCCTCATTCCTCTTTCTATCTTCAATATCCTTGCATAGTCTCATGGTTAAATCTTGCATCTCATTCTTCATGTTACTGTTCTCTTGTCTCAATTTGTCTGCAATATCTCTAAGAGTTTCTTTTTCTTCATCATCTTGATTTTGCAATTACACATGTAATTCTTTTCTCTTATTATTTTCTATAACAAGGTTATCTTGAAGTGCTTATTGTCTGAATCATGCCTATACTCCTACTGACCCACATGGTCATTTGTCCATGGTGTCTTATAAAATACAACCATGACAATGCCTTACATCAATTGGGTCATATTGAATCACAAACCTATCAACCTACTGCATATGATGTCAATGTGACAAGGTCATTGCATTTTCACCTCATGGGTGATATTAGATTCTTTAGGCTTCATTTGTGTCTTTGGGTGCTCCTGCACCAATAACATATCCTAGTAGCAGCAATGACCAACAATATCAAACAATCTTCCCCTTTGGCATTGATGGCAGCATATAAATGTGAAAAATAATAAATGCAAATAAAAGAAGATATCTCTAGCAAACTACCCCTAAGATCAAGACTTAGAAAGAAGTTTTTCACATGAATTCTCTCCCCCCCTTTGATAGCAATGTCAAAACTCACAAAACAAAAAACTAAATAGAAACATGAATCTCTCTCCCCAAGACACGAACTACTCCATTAGAGGATCAATACCAACTCACCAATCCGGATAAAAAGATAAAGCTTTGAAATCCACTAGATTGATGCAACTTAATGCATCTAGTTCTCATCAATAAGGGTGGATACCCCTAACTTATCTCTTAAGTAGACAAATGTATCTATAGGCAAAGATTTAGTGAAAATATCAACTATTTATTACTTTGGAGATACATACTCCAACTTCACCTTCTCTTCACTGACTTTCTCTCTTAAGTAATGATATTCGATTGACACATGTTAAGTCTTTGAATGTTGCATCGGATTTTTTGACATGTTGATAGCACTGGAATTATCATAGTATATAATAGTAGGCTCGTGATGAATAGCTAAGATACCAATTGTTAGCATCAGCCAAGAGGGAAGAATGAGAGGGGGGTGAATTAGTCTTCACCAGAACAACAAACTTAACCACAAAACACGGATCTGATAAACTGCAACAATAAGACAGATAAGAAAATTAACAACATAACACACAACATCAATATTTTGACGTGGAAAACCATGTTAAGGGAAAAACAATGATGGGAACCTACCCACAATAAGATGATACTCTGCAGTAGTATGTAAAAATATTACAATGGGGAATGAACATGCATTCAACAACACTACTTAGAGCTCACTACTCAAATATAATGGCTTGGAAGGCTGCAACCCTCATGGGAGTCTCACTAACCTACAATATGATTTAGACTACAATCCGAAAGAAATGAACTGAAAGAATAGCATCTCCAAATGCCTGATTATAATTCTAGGGTTAAGCATAGATGTTTGCCCTGCAACACTAATCTCACCACAAACTCAACACTGAAGGATAAATCACTTGTTCATACACAAACCTCTCTTCGATAATGCAGACACAACCTTGACACCCAAACTGCATGACTATACCACCTATATCTACAATTCATCAACTTGATAACAAGGTCAGTTAATCCGTCAACTCTCAATTATAAAATTACATCACACAATACAAAGATCGACCACCGGACCAATAAGATGATTTGCATAGCATAACATGGTCCTAATTCAAATTCCCAAACTCACAACTCCATAGGAAATCACACCAAGATCAACCACAACATGCTACACCACTAGAAATACTGCATAACATGCAAATCATCATAGGTTGATAGAAACCACCAAAAAATCGCATAATGAACAATGCGGGTCACCAAAAGAAATAGGACATGATTAAGAAATATCAGCAAGCACGTTAGAAACATCCAAAATAGCTACACCAATACCAGTTTTCAAATCTTCATTTGTCAACATTTGAAAGCTCAAGAACACAACCAATCAATAACTATAACAAAGAAAGATAACTTGCAGAGCACCAAATCATGATCAAACTAAAATGAAGATACACAAGATCATCCAAAACAATATCCCAAAAGATAATCACCAGATCTGATCACATCAGAATATACCGAAGGATATACCAAACTTTGCAAAATAGTGATCAGCAAACCAATACTACAAACCAGATCAGAGAATCTTCCCAATCTGTAGTCATCAGATAAAATCACATGAATAAGTTGGCATCAATGACAACAACATATCCTAGCAGCAACAATGACCAACAATATCCAACAGGTTGCTTCCATTTTATTGAAATGGATTTGCTTCTTTGATCTAGGAATATTCTATGTTGCAAAGGGAAATCCAAAAACCCTTTAATATGATAAAAGAGGACATAATTGTAAAAATATAGTAATACTAATAGAATAGAGATATGTGTCAATAAAATGATGATACTTGAGAATATTTCTCAATGAATTTGGATATATAAAGTTGACCAAGTTATAAAAAGGGTATCCATAGTTGGGATACAATTTAAGGGGCCTTTAAAAGAGAGATATTAGAACCTATAAAAATGGACAAAACTCCAAGAAAGATCTAGTCATCTTCATCAAAACGCTAAGATAATGGAAATTTAAGAGAATGATCAAACCTTCCAATTAATTTTGTAGAAACATTTGTGATCAACATAATCCTTAAGTAATATATTTATGGATCCGATGATGAGGAATTTCATGAGTCAAAAGTCTTAGGAAACCATGCATAACACCCAAATGTTCTAATTGGATAAAATCAAGATATGCCTAAACTATTACATAACTAACTAATAAGGTGCATAAAAGGGAGTATATCACAAGCAATGAGACCACCAAGACCACAAAAATGAAAAAAAAAGAAAAGCCCTTTTTTAAAGTGAGATTTTGACCAAAGCAACAAACTGGTGGGAACAGGGTCCCAACAAACCAAAATTACCTAATCAAAACAATGGAGTTTAGGAAAGCACCCCAAACCATGTTCTTGACAACATTCCTTGTGCAGGAGAAATAGTAGCCAAGGAAGTAGACAAAAACACTAGCACTAGAAACAAGATAGCCAAGGAGACAAAACACAAATGATAGGTTTTGAAAGGCATAGACTACAACCTATTTCCTAAAGGACCACCTTGAACCAAGACATTCTCATCCAAGGAAAGAGACCTTGATTATCTAAAAAACAACTAGTTTTGAAAGGGACCCAGTAACTTCTGAGACATAACTCCTACAAATACAGCAATAAGGACCACCTCCATAGGCCCACTGCAATTAAAAAAGTAAACCACCAGGTTTTGAAAGGCATCCAGTAACCTTGTACAAATATAAATCCTACAAATAACCTTGTTCATAGAATGTAAAAAGGACAACAAAGAGCCAAAGAACTCCTGAGAATGAGCCCCACCAATATCAACATGGTCCTTGTTGAGGCTTCAAATAGGATAACCAAATAGAGTCATCCTAGAAAATCCCACTAGATGATGGGGGGAGAGAGGGAAAAAATAAAGACCCACAAAAGAAGCAATGTCCACCAAAGGAAACTAGCTTCCACCATAGAAGCAATCATAAAGAAGGAAGAGCCCTATTTGGTCAATTTCCTACAAGGTAACTAGCCCTCAACACTACTCCAGAGTAAACCCATAGCTAACAATGAATAGTTGACTCCACTAGAAACAAACCCTCATCACCAACAAAAAACCTCAAGGTCCTACCCTTAACACTGCAAGCCACAGAGATATTTTCCACCGCAAGGAAGAGTCTGCAATCAATCCTAGTAGATAGCTACAAACCAAATGCCTAGGAATGGGGCACAAACAGAAAACCCCAATCTGCACAATTTAATCCCAAGTGTAGGTCCATCAAAACCAAACTTGTAAGAATGAAGAACAATAGGGTCAGCACAAAAAAGGCCTCCTACCATCATCTAATAGGGCAGCAAATCAAAACCAAGAAGGCCCTCACAACAATGGGAATAGGGAAAAAAGGGGTCCCATGAACAACGATCAGGGGCATAGATCAAATCCCTCCAAATATGAAGGATCACCACTGCACAAGCTCTGCAGAAAAAAGCTTGCAACCACCACAGAGGTCTAAAAAACAAGAAAGATTGCAAAAGGAAATGACAACCACCTAGGGTGAGGAGAGGAGTCATTTCCCACTCTAGAATTAGGGGACCAGAGAAAAAGTGAGCCCCTCCACCACTCTCATAGAAAAAAATGGCCAACATGGAGTAGACAATGAGTTGAATAAGAAAGCCTCTGTATGGACCTTCAACATCATAGAGGGGAAGAGTGAAGGTCTAAAGAGACACAACCACTAGAGGGTGGGGTTCCCAAAACCTAACAAACTGGAGCACCCAAGTAGAAACCAATCTCAAGAAAACCCACAAAAGAAAAGACCTCAAATTGACCAAAGACCGAGGTTGACATTCGAATTGTACAGTCAATCAATAAGAAAAATAAAACCCCCATAGATAGTTTGGGAGAGGAAGAGCCCAACAAGAGAGTGAAGCTCTAGAAGACCCAACCCCAAAGAACTCCAATGAGAAAACCAGGAAAAAAATCAACCTTCAAGCAGCCAACAAACAAACCCAAAACCATATGGGTCGACATCTCCATCTCCACCCTCCTCTTTGACACCCTCCAAAACCCTTCACTCACCTCCTCCTCTACTCTTTCTCATCATTTTCAAGGTCTAATTTAGTAATTCAATGCATAATACGCAAATATTAAACCAACCTAAAAATGATGATAAAATTATCCAAAGACCTTATACAATCACATATAAAAATACCTAATTAAGCAAACAACATAGACATTATGAATATAGAGATGCATGATTAAATTTGTCATGATATAAAGAACAAAAATAAATAAAAACAAATATGATATGCAAATTTTTACAACATTTTGTACAAATAAAATAGATTAATTAAATAAGAAAACTTATCTAAACCAAATAATTGAGTCAAAAGTTGAAATATAAGAATACCCTAAGTAAACACACTAAATGAACAATGTGAATATAGGAATATAATTTTAAATTGACCATAATATAAAAAACAAATCCTAAACAAATAAAAACAAGATACCACATGCAATTACCCAAAAAATTTGTGTCAACAAAATGGAATTAAAATACTTATGTAATAAAAATTAAATTATTAAAATCACTAATCAATTCAAAATTGAAAGAAAAAGTATATTATTAAAAAAAAAACTAACTTTATAACATAATATCCATGAAAATCAACAAAAGATGATAAACAATTAAATTATAATATCGAGAAAATCAATAAACTCAAATCTAGATAAGCACTAAAAAATACTGTACTTCGAAAGTCTATGAAAAAGTAATTGACTAATCACTATCAATCTTTCAAAAGATTCTGATATTAAAATAGATTAATTAAGTAGGAAGACTTATCTAATAAAAACCAAATAACTAAGTCAAAAGTTGAGATATAACAATACCCTAACTAAACATAATAAATGAGCAACGTGAATATAAGAATATAATTTGAAATTGACCACATGCACTATCCAAAGAAATTTGTATCAACTAATTAATTAAAAAGACGTGTAATAAAAAATCAAATTACTAAAACCACTAATCAATTAAAAATTGAAATAAAAAATATATTTAAAAAGACTTTCTTTATAACATAATATGCATGAAAGTCAACAAAAGATTATAAACAATATAACTATAATATTGAGAAAATCAAATAAAATCAAATCTAGATAAGCCCTAAATGATAGTGTAGTTCTAAAGTCTATGAAAAAACAATTGACTAATCACGATCAATCTTTCAGAAGATTCCGATATTATTTTCTAGATTACATATGGAATTTTCTTCACATAAATATCCATATTATATTTATGATAGAGCTGCAGTTACATTTTTAACGCAGCACGTTAAAAGTTAAAACATTATTTATTTGACCTAGAATAGATAATGCGACAGGCGAGGCGTAGGAATTGCGTACATTTCTGAGCGTTTCTTTAACACAACTCCAAAGACGTCGGCCATGTCGATTTCGTCTCTGCTCATCCCATCAGGAAGAGCCCAGTCAAAGGAATGCAACAGTGAAGCCAAAATGTAATGGAGGAGTTTATCAACCAAAGGAAGTCCCAGGCATATTCTTCTTCCTGCTCCAAACGGTGTAAAATCAAAATCCTGTCCTTTAAAATCCACATTACTGTTGTCGCCTCGAAGAAATCTGTCAGGAGAAAAAACGCAAGGATCCTTCCATCCGGCAGGGTCCCGTGCTATTGCCCACACGTTAACCATAACCTGGGTGTGTTTTGGAATCCTAAATCCTGAGACATCACAGCAACTGTCAGCTCTGTGCGGAAGCATCAGAGGAGCGACAGGATGCAACCGTAGCACTTCTTTCACCACTGCCTGAAGATATGCGAGATGTTCTATGTCAGTTTCTTCGACTCTTCTGTTCCTCCCCACTTCCTCATCAAGCTCCGCTTGGACCCGTTTCATTATCTCCGGGTTGCGAATGACCTCTGCCACTGCCCATTCTAGTGTCGAACCAGTCGTGTCAATCCCAGAAGTAAGAAGTTCCTGCAACACCCGAGAAAGAACTCATATATCAAAGACATTAGATTTTCACACGCCTAGGTATTTTTAGATTCAATTGTATGAGATTTGTTTTTCATCAACATTTTCTTGATAAAAACAATCATCAGAATGATAGAAAATGTAATCTGAAACGGTTTCAATCATAAAATATGATCTGTTGATACAAAATAGATCTAATACAATTGAATTCAAAAATTACATGCACAATTCACACATCATTATCCTAGCAAGTTTATTAATCGGAGAATTTTAAATACTTACAAAAATGGCAGCTCTGATGTCTGTAAGAGTCAGATCATCATCTCTTGATTCCAACAGGACATCAAGCATGTCTTTGTGTGCATCATTTTCTTTGATTTTACTATCCAAGCGATTGTTTATAAGAACATCTAAGAAGTGATGAATTCTTTGTAAGCACATGGTGATCTTACCACCCAACCCCTGAGGATCTAAGAAGGCAAGAAATGGAAAATAATCCACTAAATTAGGAGTTCCAACAAGGTTCAACCATGTCTTAGCTGCGTCCAGGAACTCCATTGAGTCGGGATTGTTGGGATCGAGCAGCTTGGTACTGAATATCATCTTGCCCAATATATTTACTGCGGTGTAGTGCACGGTATGGCCAATATTCAAACTCTTTCCTTTGTTTTGGAAAATGGATTGGATCATTTCGAATACCTCATCTCTCCTGACATGCTGGAAAGCTTCAAGTTTCCTGCGAGACATGAGCTCGGTTGTTGAAATACGTCTGAGTTTCCTCCAATAGGGTCCATTCTGAGCAAACGATATGGAGGACATGTGGTGAGAGAGCATCTTGATTCCTTGCAAGACTACTCGCCCAGCAAAGACGTGGTCGTGGGTTCTGAGAATCTCCTTGGCCATGGAAGGAGAGGACACCACAACTGTCGTTCTCATGCCCAGACGGAGTGTCATTAGAGGCCCGTACTGCTTAGAAAGAGTGCTGAGGTATTCATGGGGCCTTTGCCCCAACTGGAATAGATTTCCTACAACTGGCCAACCAGGTGGTCCAGGAGGAAGAGGAAGACCCATTTTCCTCTTTCTCCATGCCAATATGTAAAGTATGCAAACACTGCCTATCAGCACATAAAACCCATATACCCATTGGGTCCCCATGGCAAAAACACTTTCAGCTCTGAAAGCTTGCTACTTTACTTGATTTAATCTCTTACACCTAAATCCTAACTATCTCAAATGCAAAGGACAGCGATAAACATCCTAGCGGAAGAATTGCAATTCTAGTAACCCCCAATGTCAATAGACATGACACCTTGTAGGGCTCAAATAGACAAACATTTTTTGTTAAACAAATATCGTATCTTATTATAAAATGTATATTTACTCAATGTATTACATCTTTTAAAAACTTTAATTATATTTTACAACAAGAAATCACTATGTAAAAGCCACACGGCTATGAATTTTGGGGCAATTAGCATCGAGCTGGAAAACAAAAGGAATTCAATATTTTTCACATACAATATATAGACAAAATATTATCTCTCAAATATGAGTATTTAAGTATAGGTCACTTATTCAACAATAAAGGTTTGTCTTCTCAAGAACTGACCCCACTTATGAGGGTAATAGTTTGACCCAACTCTCACATCGTCCATAATTGACGTTAGGGTGTTTGATTGCTTATTTTTATATCACAAGTTTACTATTTGTGATGTGTTACTATTGTGTAAAGGAAATAAACTCTAGTTTAACTTATATACCTTTTAAATCTAGATTAAATAAATTTTTTTGGTTATATATTGATATAAAAATAATCTGATGTAGCAATTAAATGTAAAAAATTATCAATATAAATAAGTATATTTAGCTATATGATTAATGGGTGTAATAAATTTGTTGTAGATTGGAATTAGATATGTCATTGGATTAGAAAATTAAAATTTTGAACTTATCGTAAACTTAAAATTGGTTTATTTTCTTTACATTGTGTATGGATGATTTTAAAGATTAGAGATGAGTACACAACCATAAAGTTGTCTACCTATAAAGTAGTCATGTGTGATCTACAAATTAATCTTACACACTTCAGTCTATCTAACCTAACTTCTTCTATGGATTTTGACATATGTTGACCGATTATATTTATAATAACATTTTTGGGATTGTTGTAATTTTTGGTGTGCTAATCCTACTTAGGTGGTTTGCCTATATGGCTTGGTAGGTAGGGTGGTGGGTTAGATACTTTTCCTATATATGTGCCCCTTCCTACAATTTTTACTCATCTCACTCAATACATCTCTCTACTTTTTCTTTGCATTTCTATCTCTACATTGTTTCCATTATGCATAGTTTTCCTTGCTAATCTCACATGATATCAAATCCTTTGCTACTACAAGGAAAATGCAAATATTTTGCTAGAAAAACCATCATGAAGATTTGAGGAGAAGTTTTGGTCTATTCAATTTTGTAGAATTGGTTTGAATTTTGTGCTCAATTTAAGTCAATTTGCAATTATTTTTGTTGATCTTCTCAAATGGGTTGGTGTAAATTATGTCTCATAATTACACTTTACTTAAGTTGACTTAGGATATTGCATTTCATAGTGGTTTACATATGAGACACTTGGAGAAGTGTGCATCTAGGGAAGTTGCTTGTAAGAGAAATTCTACCTTTTGTGGTCTTATCTTGTTGTCACATTCCACCTTTAGTGGGTGATCCACCTCTTGTGGAATATTCTATTATGTCTCCTACCTACCCTTGTTTCTCATTGGGCCACATCTCATGATCTTGTGTTCACATATATCCATATGGCCTTGCCTTTATAAGGAGACTCATCTTCATTGTTTAGTTTATCTAGTTGATCCATTTTTTGCATCTTGATGAGAATACAGTTTATTCTTATCAATCCTTGTATCTCTTATATTGTGCTATTCATTGGGCTCTAGATCTTGGTTATTATTGGCAAATTATTACATGGTATTAGAGCCATTGGGAGTCTATTGGGTAGTCATTTGGAGAGATCTTGGTGTATTCAATTTTAATATCTAAGGACCCATGCAATTTGGGAGCATCCTATGCCAAATCTGACATCACTATTGAGTTCAAGAGGCTATTTCCATGAATTTTGAGTATAAGTTTGACTATTTTTTGTGAAAACTGGTTTCAAGGCATCAAGAATTTATTTTTGCCTCCTAGGCTGTACAGTACGATTTTTTCAAAAAAATAATAAAAAATTATTTCTGCAAATTTTTCTTTTAAAAATTCCATTATTTTTAAATTTGCAGTTTTTATGTTTATTGTAAAAAAAAATTATTTGAAAAAAAAAATCATTAAAAATTATTGTTTTGAGGGGGGGGATTAACTCCACCCCCATATACCATCTAAAGCCTATTGTTATTGCAGGATATATATTGTCCATTTGATCACCATTGTGTTGCCATCACTCATACCATTTTTGATGCTCGCCCTTCTTGCTCAACCATCGACCCATCCTGCTCCTCTAGTTTGCCTACCAACGACTCAAGTTTGACCACTGCTTGGCTTTTGGTGCCACTTTTTTCTCCCGTCTATAGTTGGATCTCCCCACCACTACCTCACTTACCACCACCCTGAGCTTTCCCAGTACCCACAT
The DNA here is from genome assembly GCF_030272615.1 of Cryptomeria japonica. Taxonomy (NCBI): domain Eukaryota; kingdom Viridiplantae; phylum Streptophyta; class Pinopsida; order Cupressales; family Cupressaceae; genus Cryptomeria; species Cryptomeria japonica. The sequence continues at coordinate 917,945,171 of NC_081407.1, forward strand.
CCTCAACCACTTTTGCCACAAGGTCATTTTTGGTTGGCCGACAACCAGACACAACCTATTTTTAGTTGTTGATAGAGCCATGTGGCATCCTTCCATTGGGTTGTACCTATAGAGTAACTACACATGACTACTACCACCTCAACACCTAGTTAGCGCCACATCAAAGTGCATGGTCAGTAGTCGTACAACAGTGTCAATTGCCACATCATCGACCATACAAGTCCACATCAGCACCATGTCACCTTGTCTAGATGGACACATCAACGCATAGTTAGCTAGTCGTACAATGCCACATCATCATCTATACAACTAACATTAGCACTGCATCAGTATGTTTTGAAAAAAAATTACCCCACCATTGAGCTTTTTGATTTTGTAGTCTAAATTTTGAGGCTTGTATCTTGGTCATTTTGAGGCCTTTTTCAGTGCAATTTTTTTTTTATTTAGGCTAATTTTTCATGCTCTCCACAATGGTGTGGTTGGTTTCTAATTTTGGTGGACATACTTTTTAGAAAAATTAGTTTTTCACTACTATACCTATCTAATCCTCGATTCTGCAACTTCTCAGGCTTCGTTCAAGCACATACAACCTCCTTTTCAAGTATCGTTTTCTTTGAAAGTGTATAATTTTTTGTCTACTTTCATGTGGTGCTATCAATTTTTCACCATTTTGAGTAGAAATTATACTTTCATAATTTGGTCTTTTTTCGCCTATTTGGTACTTGTAATTTGCTTGGATCTTAGTGTAGATCCCTTATATTATTGGTTTGAGTCTTTCTTTGTCTATTTAAGGTAGTTGTAATCTTGAAATGAGAAGCCCACTTTGCCCTTGTTTGCAAGTTTCCCATTGTATACGCACTAATTATAAAGTGTCAAATCATCATTTATTTATTTTGGGGGAGCGATGTTTTGTGTTATTGTACCTCTCTCCATATTGTGCTCTTTCATTTTCTTGCTATGGATTCTCCTAAATTTCCACTTTTAAGTCCACATAATTATGCATCATGGAAAATTAAAGCATGGAGTAAGCTAATGGAAAAAGGACCCATTTCTTACATAAATGAAAGAATGATAGCACTAGCAAATCCTAAAGATGATCCTAATGCTCAATTATAATGGCTCACTAAAAATTCTATGGCTCTTGGACCTTTGACAAAGTATGTATCAGATGACCTAATTTTTCGCATTGAGAAGTGTACTACAGTTAAAGAGGGTTGGGATATCTATGCCAAATTGCATGGTCAAATTGATGAGATTATGAGCTACAAGCTTGATAGTGAACTCACAACATTCAATCCCAAGTATTTTGATACAATCAAAGATTATGTCATGAAAGCAACTGAGCTAAGGCAACATATTAAGAATAGTGGCATTAATAAGAAAGATGCTCAATTGGTTTACAATTTGTTGCACAAGATTTCATCAAAGTATGCAGCCTTTGTTTCTAGATTTCACACCCTTTGCTTGACTTCAAGTGCCACATTAACTCCATGATCATTTGATGCATTCATGGAGATGTTAATACTTGAGCAATCAAATTTGATCAAGATGGGGATTCTCAAGTCTTCAAAGTATAAGGCTTTGGTGGCAAATCAAGGGAATCAAAGGAACCAAGGGAAAGGCAAGAACCAAAAGCAATTTAAGACAAATCCACAACAAGATAGAGTGAAATGATCCTCTCCACAATAACACAATTCTTCATCCTCTTCCAAGAAGGAATATACACCTAAGAAGGAGAGGCCACCTTGTTCATATTGCAAGAAAAATGGTCACAATAAGCATCATTGCCACACAAAGCAGATTGATGAGTTGATAAACATCATTAAGAAGAAGAACATCAATTTTCCATCTACCAGAAGAAGGATTCATCTCTTTCCACTCCCTCGTAGTCAAAGGGAAAAGGGTAAGCATTTGTGGCTAAAACAGGTTCTTCACAATAGTGGATACATGACTTGGGTGCCTCTTATCTCATGGGTTCTACAAAGGAGCAGTTTTCTTCATTGGATCCATCTAAGGTACCACACATTTTCATTGGTGATGATACACAAGTGGAAGTTGAAGGGAAGGGTTTGGTTTCCATGGATGATGGAACTTTTGAGAATGTTCTCTTTGTTCCTAACTTGACCACCAACCTTCTCTCTATCTACCAAATCACTCACTATGCAAATTGAAAGAAAGTTGAGTTTACACCTGATTTAGTTGTGGTAAAAGTACTTGAGAATGATGCCCTGGTAGCAATGGGACAAGCCAATCACAACTCATGGCTTTATTCATTCTCTTACTTTGTGCCTCAATCTCCTTCCATGGCCTTGCTCACTCATTCAAATTTAGAAATTAAGCCATGGCATTAGTGGTTTGGTCACTTGAACTATTGCTATCTTCAACAGCTAAGCTCTAAGGATATGGTCACAATTCTACCTCAAATTAATTTTTCAAAGGGTGTATGTTTACGGTGTTCCATGGGAAAGCATCCCAAAGAGAAGTTTGATAAGGAGAAATCTTGGAGAGCTTTGGAAGTTCTTCAATTGGTTCACAGTGATGTAGCAAGCTCATTTCTAGTGCCTTCTTTCAGTAAAGCTTGCTATGTCCTTATCTTTATTGATGACTACTCTCGCTTAAATTGGGTCTTTTTTCTTGTTTAGAAGAGTGAATTCTTTGATAGATTTCTAGCCTTCAATGCTCATGTTGAAAAGAAATCAAGGAAGATAGTCAAGATCCTTCACACAGACAATGGAAGGGATTATGTGAACAATAGAATTGAGGAACTTTGTACTCTTGAGGGGATTGATCTTAAAAACTTAGTTTCCTGCACTCCACAATACAATGATGTTGCAGAAAGGAAGAATAGAACCCTTAAGGAGATGACTAGCTGCATGATTCATGCTCATTCTCTTCGTCCAACATTTTGGGCAGAAGCTATCAGTTGTGCCACACATATCCAAAATTAATTTCCCGACAAAGATTTGAAGGGTATTACTCCTTTTGAGTCTTGGTGTGGTATAAAATTGGTTGTGAGACATTTCAGAGTCTTTGGGTGCCCATAATTGGTTCATACTCTTCTGTAGAAATGTGAGGAATTGGAAGCTCGGAGTACGCCTTGCATATTTGTTGGATATCCCAATGGTGTTAAGGAATATTGACTTATGGATCCTGAGACACATGATGTTTTCATTGATAGGAGTTTTCACTTTGAGGAAAGATCTCCTAGCTTAGCTTCTTATCCTTCTCCTCCTTCCTCCATTATGGATAGTGATGATAGTAATTCAGATGATAATTCTCCCTCAACTTTGACTTGTAGGGTCACACCTCTATAGGGTCCACTTGTAGTTGAGGAACCGTGTCCTTCATCTCCTCCTAAACCTTATTGGGCTCGATAGACTCTTGAGTCAGTGAGTTCTCTTGCAGGGGATCCTTCAAACACTCTAAGGACTCGGTCATAGAATTAGGAGCCTCCACATGCTTACATTTCTATCACTTCGGGACTCAACTATGTAGGAAGAGTATATTTCCTTGATGAGGAACAACACTCGGGAGTTAGTCCCTCTCCCTAAGGGGAGAAAGATGGTTTTATGTAAGTCGATCTATCAGACCAAGTTTGTATTAGACGATAGTGTGGATAAGTACAAGGCTCATCTTGTTGTGAAATGTTTCTCACAAATTCTTGGTGTTGACTATACTGAGACGTTTTCACCTATAGCTAAGATGAACTTCATTCACTTAACAATTGCTATTGTTGTAGCTCATGGTTGGGTTGTACATTAGATGGATGTGAATAGTACCTTTCTTCACGAGGACCTCAAAGAGTAGATTTACATGGATTATCCACATGGATTCATTTAGGATTCTTCTTTGGTTTTCCAATTGAGGAAGTCTATCTGTGGCTTCAAGCAAGCGCCTAAGGCTTGGTATGCCAAGATAGATTCCTTTCTTCTCTAAGCAAGATTCATCGTGTGTCATGTCTACATTTTGCAACAAGATGACTCTCATTTGATACTTGTGATCTATGTTGATGACTTGATCATTATGGGGAGCACCTCATCCATCATTGGTAGTGTCAAATCTTCTTTACATGAGAGACTTTTTATGAATGACTTGGGATTTTCACACTACTTTCTTAGGACAGAGATATCACAGTCACCTTCTAGGATTACTCTTGCGCAACCCAAGTATGCTCTTGATCTTCTTGCATAGTTCCACATGGCTGATTGTAAGCCTATGTTGATCCCCTTTCTTTCAAGAGTCAAGATTGAGGCTAAGTGTTCCACTCCACTTGTTGCGAGTCTCATCTACTTGACTCACACATGCCTTGATAATTCATTCTTGGTTGGCATGGTTTTTTTCTCTATGTAGGAACCACATGAGATTCCTTAGAAAGCTACCAAATGCATCTTGCACTACATACAAGGTATTCATCAATATGGGATTCATTATGCATCAAGCAAAGGACTTGCCATGGTTGGTTACACAGACTCAGATTGGGCCTAGGATCTTGATGATCATAAGTCCATTTCAGGCTACAACTTTCATCTTGGTTCGAGTGCCATTTGTTGGTAGAGCAAGAAGCATGCTATTTCTCTTTGATTGACTGAGGTTGAGTGTCGAGGGGTTGTTAATGCAAGTACTGAGGCTATTTAGCTTCAACATATTCTCACAGAGTTTGGCTTCACCACTCTACGATCTACAATCCTTCATTGTGTCAATCATCCAGATCTGGAAGAACCTGGTTCACCATCAACAGACCCAACACATCAAGATCCACATGCACTACATCAAGGAGCTGATTCAAGAGAACATTATCGATTTGTAGTATTGTCCTATAGCAGAGTAGGTTGCAAACATCTTCACCAAATCCTTCACTGGGAGTAAGTTTCATCAATTATGAGCTCTCTTGGGGGTGCGAGGTATTTTATTAGGGAGGGGTTAGCTGAATTCTCCTTCCTCTCTTATGGGGAGAATTTTTCCCCACTTAAGTTTTTTCCTTCTTCTTTGAGAGTTTTTTTGTATATTCATCTCTTTCAGGATCCCACTATTTCTCCCTTTCATGGCTACATAACATGGCCTCATAGTCGGGACCCATCTTGCATTGTTATCTTGAGTCTATATAAGGGGGGCGGGGGTTGGTGTAAATTATGTCCCATAACTAATTCTACCTACCATTATGATGCATATAGGTATATGAAATTTCATTCTTTGTGGCCCTATGAAGAGCCAAGTTGCTATAAATTTCTTTGATGCTTGTCTTAGTGATGAGCATCAAAGGCTATCTTTCACAGCTCCACCCAATATGTCTTTCTTTGCCAAAATGGTCAACTCCGTTGATCAAAGTCTTGATCGAAATCAAGATCGCCTTTTTGAATGGATATCAACAAAACAAGACAAAAAAAGTGTTACTAACTGAACATTCAATTTCTAACATTGACTTGAATAATTTCCAATTAGCTAAACGCATCTCATAGTATAATTACACTTTACTTAAGTTCACTTAAGCTAATGCAGCTCATACTATTTTGCATATGAGACACTTAGAGAAGTGTGCATCTAGGGAAGTTGCTTGTAGGATAAATTCCACCGTTTGTGGTTTTATCTTGTTGTCACATTCCACCTTTAGTGGATGATCCACTTCTTGTGGAATATTTTATTATTTCTCCTACCTACCCTCATCTACCCTTGTTTCTCATTGGGCCACATGTCATGATCTTGTGCTCACATATCCATGTAGCATTGCCTTTATAACTAGGCTCATCTTCATTGTATAGTTTATCTAGTTGATCCATTTTTACATCTTGACGAGAATATAGTTTGTTCTTATCAATCTTTATTGCTATTGTATTGTCCTATTCATTGGGCTCTATCTATCTTGTTTATTACTGGAAAATTCTTACAAAATGCTTTGTAACATCTACACATATTTGAAGTTTGTAGCATAAAATATACTGATATATATTGTTCTCCTTCAAATATTTGAAAATATTTTTAATTTTGATTAATTAAATGTAAGTTAGGCTCATACCGTTACATACCTGCAAAAGAGCACCACCGAGGGAGCATGAAATATGCACACCTAGCTAAAGACAAAAGACTAAAAAACAACAAAGAACCACCAAGAACTAGACCAAGAGCATGGATATAACTAGCAAACAAAAACTACAAAAACCAGCCAACCACCAAAGACACAGAAAGATGGTCTTCTGGGTGGAGGAATTATCCTCTTGGCAATCTTTACAAAGTCCTAAAAAATTATCAGAGAAAGAGATATTTTTATTAGTCCTTAGTAGAGTTTGGAGTACCAGAATATAGAGTATCTTTAACCATAGAGACAAGGGGCTCCACTGAAGTAGAAAGGGATAAATAATGTCTCTTATGCTTGACTTTCCTGTGTTTGATTTCTTCCTAAATAGCTTGTAAAGTAGTCGAATTGTCTAGTACCATCTCTTGGCTTCTCTTTGACATCTCCTCAATTTTTCTCTTAAGGTTGTCCTAGCTTTCGTTCGGCTCTTTAATAGCCTTGTTATCATTTATTTGATACACCTTCTCACTAAGGTATTTTAGGGTAAATGCATGAACCTGTGTCACACTTTTGGCTAAATATGGGTAGTTTGGCCAGACTGAGTCTAACCAGACTACAACTAGGTTGTGTGGTGCCTCGTTGCGCCTGTGTGGCACTAAAATGGTGTCAAGAGTTTGGTCGGACTATCAGTTATATAAACTGATTTTTTCCCCACCAACCCTCATTTGCACCCTAAGGAGATTTGGGAGTTCAACTGGACTCACAAGGAGCTTATTTTCAGCCCCCATTTTTCTAGGTAGGTTTATGTTTACCCCTTTTTTTTGTTTTTATTTTTAATTATAAAAATTTATATATTTATTGCTATTTATATTTTTATTGAATAGTTTATCAAATTTTTCAATTTTTTTAGAATGAAAATATTAGAAAAATATTTAGAAAAAATTAAACGTAGCAAAATTAAAAAATTCATTAGGAAACTATTAAAAAAAAATAGAATGAAAAAATTAGAAAAATATTAAAAAAATATGCACATATCCCTGTTAAATAATTTTAAAAAAAAATTTCTCATAAACACACATACATATACATATACACATACACACATACACTCACACAAACACACATGCATACACATATACACATAAACACACATACATATACATATACATGTACATACATAATTGATGGTATGTTGAAAGAATAAGTATTTGGTAGAATACTAAGATGGGGGGGGTGAATCAGTATACTGAAAAACTAATACAAAGTTCCCAAACTCAAATTCAACCACACAAAGTGAACTATCACAGTCAAGATCAATATTCATAAGAATACTTGACATCAACCGGTTTGACTTTTATGACAACTTAAGAGTAAACAACTCCAATCTTGTAAACATTAACAATGCTTAATCATATCTCAACATATTTATCTCTCAATGCTTCTAGTTATCATGCCTTATCAGAAGTTAATCAAATCAACAAATAAGATCATAACCACAAAAACATTCACCACTTGACACAAAAGTTTATACGTGGAAAACCCAAATAGGTAAAAACCACGGTGAGATGAGACTCACCAGGATAGCTATCTGAACTCTTCTAAAGTTTCCCCTGTTAGGAGCCAAGCCTGTTAAAGCTTTATAATAAGTCCTATTAAGAACTAATTCTGGTTAGGAATCACCCGGTTAAGGGATTTACAAATATACCTTGTGTAGCGTCCTAAAATTGCGACACTTGCAATTTCGACTGCATTTCGGTCTTCACGATGGCGACGCAACACGCAACCTGAATGAAGACCCCAAAACTTGCTCGCGACACTGAAAACTGCATTTTTCAAGCACCCTGGCCTGAACCTCCTTGCACCCTGCTGTCTCGGGAGGTGGGACCAGAGCGCCCAGCGCCCTGGTCCCCAGGACCATGGCGCCCAGCGCCCTGGTCCCTAGGTCCTATTTTGGGCCCGGTCTCCTAAGGGGCTCGGGTCTTTTTGTTTGCAATTTGGAAATTACATTTCCTGGTCGGCCTAAGGTCGAGAAAATCAGTCTATCAGCCCTAAATGACAAGTATATAAACTACATTTTTCTCTCTCATTTGGTAGGAGGAGGATATGTGTACAAAGCGTGGAAATTATACTCAAGCATTCAAGCATTCAAGCATTCTTTCAAGCAATTGATCATTTCAAGTCTCCATTCAAGGCTAAGTGTTGCATTCAAGTCAAGGATTCAACCATTGAAGAGGAGATCACATACTACATGCTACAACATACAACATACAACATCTAAACCTTCGCACATAAGGATACAAACATCCTTAGAACAAGGTATTAGTACTTGTTTTACAGTCATTTACATTTACAGCTCTTGCTCATTTCTTGGTTAATTCCAAAACCGGGGTTTGACCTAAAGGCAAACCCCTAATCCCTAACCCCCCAATCGTCTTCGCTTTTCTGTGTGTAGGTTGCAGGTACGCGGCTGAAATTGAAGATCTGGAATCCTTGTGCAGAGACGAACAGATCCCCCTTTGTTTCGCGGATTTTTCGGAGGACCGTGGCACCGGGCGCCATCGTCCCGACAACTTTTGCTCAAATTTGCAGGACAGCGTCGTATCGACATTCTACTGCTAATTCCAGGTCCGCAACTTCATCCTATAACCCGAACTCAGTTTATAAGCGAATCTTTATGACTTTCTATGTATTCTTAGCTTAATTTCCTTAACAACATTCTTTACAAAAGAGGGTAGCCTTGCTTTTCTAACCCTTGAAATTCATTTAGCATCCAATCTTATATTGTGTGGGATTGGATCTTATGAGTTTCAACCCCTCTTTTGAATGTAAAGTCTCTCCCCTAAGTGAAAACCATCGAATCCTAGCAAAACTCCCTTCTCTCTCCTTGGAGTTGGAAGAGGGGAGAACAACTAGGGTTCGATCGCGATTTTCCGCTTTACACCTTGATGAAAAGTATAATACCCTATTAGGAGTAACCTCGCTAGAGGATTTAAGAATCCAAGGTAATGGACTACCTTGCTAATGGATTTAATAAGTAACCAAGCTTGTTAGAGCTTACCCAGTTAAGGGATTTTACTTCTGTTGTAATTGTTAGAAAACAACAGGTTTTCTTGATCTGTTTGAATAGCACTACATTTTCTTGATCAAATCCTTTTAAGCTTCAATCTGTCTTTACTCAAAGTGAAGATCCATTCACCGCTTAGGCAACTACACACTCAATAGGTTTCTGCCAATCTTTCCAACAAATCTTACAAACAACTTCATTGACCTTAAATACAAATCAATTAGGTCGATAACACAACAAAAACCTAATTCTCATCATCGAGATTATAAACAAATCAATACAATCTTGACCATTAGATATCATAACAATCTCCTCACATTCTACAAAAAAATTCCAACCGCTCCATGATCATCACTTCATCAGACTTTGTAACTCAGCACATGCTATGCATTAGATGCAATCTACTTTGCTCCATCCCTAGACAACAAACAAACATGCCAAAAAAATCTGAACTTATCCTCATACAATGATCACATGTGTCTCCATCATTACCGCTCATCAGATAATAAACCAAAAAACTTGATCAGTTAGGTTTTAACAACTGATAGGGTTTACCGGTTACATTGCATAGAAAGGTTTAACCCTTTACACCGGTTTACCAGTTCAACTCACAAACTTAACATACCGGTTTACAACTTCTTCCACCAAGCTCTTCCTACCGGTTACTAGCCAATATCAGAAACAACAATATCAGCAATAACATGAATACCATTACCGGTTCAATTGACATCAATGACAACATATCATTAATGCAATCTTTATGCAAAATTCCAACAAACTAAAAATGCCAACAATCTCCCCCTTTGGCATTGATGGCAATACAAATATCAACGCCTCTGATTGTTGTTGAGATTGGTGAATAGGAATACTGGTTTACATTACCAAGTATTTACCTTGCTCTGTCTATCTTCAGCCTACCCTTGGTTCACCTAATTAGACACATAATTCATCTCCTCAATCACATAATTCTTCTTCCCCTTTGACAACAATGCCAAAGTGAAAGTAAAAACATGTAATTCTTCTCTCACTGTGCATCAACAACATACTATAACTTGATGCTCCCCCTATGGAATACATCCATTTCTTCATCAATCCATGTAAGATTCTACAAGTAATTCAGGGACGAATGCAATCAGCATCATGCTCAACTAACTTCATGAAGAAGGACAACCCCCAATTGACTTTTAAGATACTCAAAAGTGGTCTTAGGCAAATGTTTGGTAAAGATATCTACAAGCTGCTCCTTGGTAGAAACATGCTCCAAGATAACATCTTTACTTTGAACTTTTTCCCTCAAGAAGTGATACTTCAATTCAATTTTTGTAGTCCTTGCATACAAAACAAGATTTTGAGAAATGTTTATTGCACTTGTATTATTACACAAAATCTTTATTGGTTCTAATATTTTTATCTTAAAACCTTCCAAAATGTGTCTCATCCAAATAGCTTGTGTGCAATTAATATAAGATGCTACATACTTAGCTTCAGCAGTAGATTGTCAAGTACAACTCTGTTTTTTACTACTCCATGAAACTAGCCTTCCTCCTAGAAAGAATGCTCCACCGGTAGTACTCTTCCAGTCATCAATATTTCCTGCCCAATCAGCATCCTTGTATGCCTTCAAATCAAAATTTCCACCATATGGATACCATAACCCATAGTCAATAGTACCTTTTAGATATCTAAAAATTCTTTTGGTTGCCATCAGATGTGCTTCCTTTGGATTCTTCTGAAATCTAGCAATAATACCAACTGCATGGGCAATATCTGATTGATTGTGAACAACATAGTGTAATTTGCCAATCATTGACCTATATTCCTTTTCATCTACAGACTTAGATGCATCTTCCATTGGAAAACTTACAACCTGTAACCATTGGGGTTCCAACTGGTTTACAGTCACCCATACCAAAAGTCTTCAAAATCTCTTTCACATACTTAGATTGAGTAATGAAAATACCATTATTCATTTGTTATATCTGCAAGCCTATGGAAATTTTTATTTCCCCTACTAATGACATCTCAAACTCAATCTTCATTTCATCTGCAAAACTATTACTCATGTCATCATTACCTCCAAATATAATGTCATCAACAAATACTTCACTGACCAATATTTCATCTCCTTCAGACTTGAGATAAATGTTGTTGTCATCACTGGTTCTAGCAAAGCCTATCTTCATCAGATGTATATGAAGTTGTTCATACCATGCTCTGGGTGCCTTCTTTAATCCATACAAAGCTTTATGCAATTTGCATACCATGTCTTCCTTATCTATCAATGTATAACCATCAAGTTGCTCTATATAAACCTCTTCTTCCAATATCTCATTCAAAAATGCAAACTTAACATCCATCTGGTATACCTTGAACTTCTTATGAGCTACAAATGCAAGTAAAGTTATAACACCTTCCAGTCTTGCTACTGGTGCAAAAGTTTCTCTATAAGCTTCTCCTTCTTCTTGTGCATAACCTTTGCAGACTAATCTTGCCTTGTTGCGAACTACAACACCATCTTCATTTAACTTGTTTTTGAACACCCATTTAATGTTGGAATTCTACACTCTTATGAGAATGATGGTGTTGTCATTGATGGAAACCTACTGGCAACCATCTAGCAACCTTCTGGCCCTCATCTCGTAAAGCCACCTGCACCGACATAGACATCTACATACATTGGCAGATACTTCACCGATAGCGGTAACAATGCATACCAACACCCCAGCCGTCAGGGAATAAACTTTTGTTTATTGTATTTAATTATAATTATATTTTGTAAAGTTGACAAGGCATATTCTAAAAGACTCATATATATGTATGAGATCTTATAGGTCATTTAAGATGGTGTAAGGATAGCATGAATGGATGATATTTCTGTATAAGGTGATATAAGTGGCAGCGAAGGTTTTGGTTATAGAATGAGCTTAAACCGGTACTAAACCTAGCATAGTTGATGCTGATTTGAAGTAGTACATTATATTAGATTTCATAATCCAATTTTGTAGTCAGTCTGACTCTTATTGAGAAGTGAGCTCTAGGCAGTTGGCCTTACTGCATGTGTGGGCCCCTTATTCTAAGTAATATTTATTCATTGGCTAGTGAGTGAATATCGTGGGTCACAAATCCCACCGAGTTTTTTCCCACACTAGGTTTCCTCATTAAACATCTTGTGTTATGGTGTGTTTTCTATGTTGTCTTTACTATTTATGTTTATTGCATTAATTCTTATTTACTGGTACACTATTTTGGAATGCAAAGTTCTTAATAAGATTAAATATTTTTCTAACCGGTTAGATATTGATTCACCCCCCCTCTCAGTATCTTTTGGACTATTATTAATCCTAAAAATTGGTATCAGAGCCTAGTTCTCTATTTTCAAAAAGCCTAACAACTTGAGGAACATTCTGACACTAGCACAGATGGAGAACTTAAGAAAACAATTGGAAGGAGCTCTTGTAGACTGATGCAGAAAAGTTGAAAAATATCAAACATGAAGATGATCTAAGGACTGCACAAGAATTCATTCAAGGACTTCAAGAGAATCTTACTATAGCTAGAAATAAAAGAAAAGAACTTCATGAGAAGATGCAAAATGATATAATGATGAAAAGGAAACTCTTAATGAACTTGTGAACAAGTTGAGACAAGAAAATAGTACTATGAGAAATGAAATGCAAGATATGACAATGAGATTTTGTAAAGACATTGAAGATAGAAAGAAGAATGAAGATGACTTGAATAGGAGACTCAATGATGTTGGAAATGAAAATCTAAGACTCGGTCATGAAAATGATATGTTGAAGATGGATCTGATTCACATGCAACATGATAAAACTAAACTTATGAGCCAAATGGGAATTCTAGAAAATGAGTTGGCTACTGCAAATCTACACAAAGAGAAATTCAAGAAAAGTTCAGAGGAATCTGATAACATGTTGAAAAATCAGAAACCTAATGGAGATACTAATGGACCTGGATTTGAAATTGGATAAAGTTCTGGTACTGCAAACAATCATGATCACAGTAAAGTGGTAAGACAACCTAATGCTTATAAATTTAATGGGAAATGCTTTAACTGTAACAAGTATGGTCGTAGAGAAAATCAGTGTAGATTCATAAACAATCAAAACATCAATACACCCACCGGTCAATGTTCCAAATGCAACAAAGTTGGTCATAATTTAAAAAACTACAGAATGAATGTGAAATGTTATGTTTGTGGAAGATTTGGGCACTTATCTAATCAATGCAAAACACAAACCAACATAGGATATGGAAAGGCTATTCTGAAGAATAATGTGACTTATTATGCTTGTAACAAAATTGGACATATTGAAAATTTTTGTAGAAGCAAGACTTCATCGGCAAATAATAAAGGACCCAGTTTGAAAGGCAAAGAAAAGGTAGATGAGGTAAAGCAAGAATTTTCAAAGCAATGGATTAGGAAGACAGATCAGAATGTTGATGAGACTATTTTTTCACCGGTAGAATAGAGTATTACTCCACCGGCAGGAGATTCTTCATCCCACTGAGAAGTAACCCTTTGGGGGTACTGTAGCAAGTTGACTATCATGCAGATTACCCTCGGTTGATGGTGAGAAGATAGATTTCTTCTCTACTAGAAGATGTGTTAGGTTTTCACTTAACTGACGAGCATTTAATGCGGTTGTTGAAGGAAAAGTCATTACAAATCATCGATTTTCCCTCATTTTTGATTCACCAAGCATTCAAATTAACAGAGAGCGTGAAATCCAAGCAAAGGCATTCAAGGCCAAGGTGTGAAGCGATTTCTTTCAAGCATTCAGACATTATCAGGCAGATAAAGGTATTTTTCAGATGGCTTCTTCTTCTACTCCCAAATGTATTGCAAACCCTACTGTCAGGGAAAATATAAAACACCCTAGGCCCGTATTCAAAATTATTCCTGAAATAGTTAAGAAAGATGATTCTATAGGTGCATTTTCAAAGATTCCTAAAGGTGTAGCTTATGTTGAAGACCCCAAGATTTATATTCACTACAATATTGAGGAATTAGGTTCTGAGGAGTTGTTAAAGATGTTTAGAATCGTAATTTGTGATGAAAATGGCATTGTCAAACCTGAGCACAAGATTATTGAGACTTTAGGTTTTGTGGAAATTTTGAACATCCTTGAATTTCTGGAGGAAGTTGTAAGAATTGTCCTAAGTAGGGCACATGGACAATTTCTTTGGTTAGATTCAGTCTGCAAATTCACTTGGCAAGCAATTAGGGCAGTAACAGGTTTACCCTCTACCAGCAATAGACTAGAAAAAACTAATAAGGCTCCTAATAACAAAGTCATGACCTTAACTGGAGCAACATCTGATAGTAGATCTCTAAGAGTAAATGACATTAAGGACATCAATGTGAGATTCATAAGTATGATTTTAGGTTACAAAACTATACATGCAATGAGACTTAAATCAGCTTCTAGTCTTTGCATTAATAGTGTTTATGAAATGGTAAAAAATAATGCAAAAATTGATGTGTGTGAATGGGTGAAGGATGAACTAATAGATAACTTGAAAAAGATAAAAGGAGACAAGAAAGGAACATTTCATATTGGTAATCTCTTAGTATGCCTTATGTTGTATTTCACAAAAGACATCCCTAGTATTGGATAGAAAGACATTGGATATGACATACCAGTAGGCAAACAATTGCAAGAAGCTTTCACCAGCATGGGTACTGCTAAGGAAAATAATATAACTGAATACTTCAAAGCTTTCCAAACCAAGATGAAAACAAGAGAAAGACTACCATAGAGTGTAGTAGATAAATATGATAAAGAAATCTATTTTGTAATTAAAAAGGATGAAACATGGATGGAAGCTATATTACCTAGGACTATATGGGTAACAGAAATGGGTTATGAGGTATATCTAAACATTATTGAGACTTATGCAAAAGCTTTATTAGATGCACCTAGGGAACCATCAAAAGAAGTTTTTGGTAGTGCAAAAACAATTGAAAGTGTTATACAAACAATGAAAGAAAGGAAGAAAAGAGAGAAATACATAAGAGATGCTTCTAAGCAGGTAAAGGAAATAAAAGAAAATGTTATGAACATTACTAGTATAAAGGCCAGTGAACTGGAAGGACTGCAACCGAAGGCACACAACTCACTGGTTGGCACATCATCTAACAGTGAGATACCTGCGGAATTCAAAAGAGTTGATAGGAAGAGAAAACCCTCACCAGTACCCTCTCCTTCACTCAAGAAAACAAGAACCTTGAGAAAGAAACAATAAGCAGTAAGGCAATTGACAAAGAAACTAACACTCAAGAAGAAACAGAAACAAGTTTTTCCTCCATTGGATAATTTGTTGAATGAAATAACTGATGATGGTAATTTGGCTAATGTGAGAAAATTTTATAACACGTTCACTGACTCAGAAAAGGAAAGTATTGAAAATAGTATAATTCTACATCTGGACATATACAAGAAAGTGTTAATTGAAGTTGTGGATGACTTGCCAAATGAATTATATAGAAGGTTAGATGCAAAGAGGATTGCAGTAATGGAATTGGACAAGAAACTTAAAGTTGAAAAACTTCTAGCTGTACATCTAGTTAACTCTAAAGAAGAAATTGATGATCTAATTTGTGTAGCTAACAGATCAATTTTTGGTAGTGGTCACCGGCAAGTAAGTTTGATGGCTGGTAGAATAAATGAGATTGCAGAGGAAATGACTGATAAATGGGATATCTTTTTTGTTGAAAAAGAAAAATAAGAAGAATTGAACAGGTCGAAGAAAACATTCAAATTTTATCAGAAGGATAAGGACAAAGGGAAAGGTAAAGTTGGTGGAATACCAAACATCAAAATAACTGACAACTTACCACCACCTGTGGACACTGCATCAGTACATATTGTTGATACACTGGCTACTGACAATATATGTATAGCACATGATGACGCTAACCCTGAATCAGAAATTATATTCACCATGAATGTGGATACTTAGGAAGTGAACATTGTTGTGGATAAGGGAAATACAAAGGTAAAGAATGATATTGCTGATAGTGGAAACATTGCTGAGCAACCGACAGAGAATGTTGAGGTTGAGATCCAAACAGAGAAAACATTGCAAACTGAGCAACCATTGGATACTGGAATGGATACAAAAGGTATAAATGCTAACACTAAGAAACCTATTGAGATAGAGATACCGGCCACTGAGCACATAGAGAAACCAACAGAGAAACTGATAGACGCTAAGGTACATATTGAGATAGTGAAACCGGTAATCATTGAGAAACCCAAACCATTGCTAGTTGAAATACAAACTCAGACTGATATGACAGAGGATGATACAAGAAAATTGGTTACTAATGTTGGAAGCACTGAGCTAATTAAGATAGTTGGTCAGACATTCGGTACTTCATTAAGTGAATTCAGGCCTACCAATGTGATAGAGGTACTCATGGACTCTATCAAGAAGATAACTGACTCTAATGCATTGGCCTACAAGGCAATTGATGATACAATACCAATTCTTAAGATGATTGCACCAAAATGTAATATAGATCATGTAAATGATTCTTTAGGTCAATTGGACACATTGTCCAAATTCATTACCGATAATGTAATAACAGTTGATAAGGTGAATGAGGAAACCTTCAAAGAGAAAATTGAAAAGGAAAAGGAAAAATTATTTGAGGATACAATAAAGAAGTGCATAGAACATATAAACACACTTTTACCAGCACTTAATACTACAATTTTGGAATATAAGGAGTTGTATAGAGAAACATGCAAGCCACGTCTGTTGACAAAGGACATTGAAAAGGAAATAAGCAGAGTACAGAAGGAGATAGATGATATAGCTGATAACATAATTGGTTCATCTAAACCTATATCAGTTATTGAGCAACAAATAGCAAGATTCAATGACAAACTGGAGAAATTTGAGAAAGAGAAGTCAACGATTAAAGAAAATGCCAGAGAGCTTAAATACAAACTTGGTCCCAAGCTGGACAATCTTATCTCTCTGAGGAATGAGATCACTAAGGCATTACTTCAAGGAGAAAGATCACTGGAAGAGCATATGCATCATCTCACCGGTATGATCCAACAGACTCAGGCAACCTTGAACGATAGTAACAGATTCATGCAGAGCTTAAATTTGGTTTTGGCAGACATATTTCAGATTTTAACCAATCAGTTACAAACTTTGAGGTGAAAATTTTGCACTCATTTGACAATTTTGACAACCTTTGTCATTGATGTCAAAGGGGGAGTAGTGGACAGAGAAAAATGTTTAATCAGAGGAGATCATCTGCTCAGGGGGAGCACATATTTTTGGTAACTTTTTGGATTTCACTTTTTGGAATAGTTTTTGGATTTTTCTCATGAGTGTTGTCATCAATGCCAAAGGGGGAGATTGTTGGCATTCTACACTCTTATGAGAATGATTGTGTTGTCATTGATGGCAACCTACTGGCAACCATCTGGAAACCTTCTAGCACTCATCTAGTAAAGCCATCGGCAGGCACCAACACCGCCATAGACATCTACATACACCGGTAGATACTTCACCGATAGCGGCAACAATGCATACTGACACCCCAGCTGACAGGGAATTAACTTGTGTTTATTGTATTTAATTATAATTATCTTTTGTAAAGCCGACAAGGCATATTGTAAAAGAATCATATATATATATATATATATATATATATATATATATATATATGTATGAGATCTTATAGGTCATTTAAGATGGTGTAAGGATAGCATGAATGGATGATATTTCTGTATAAGGTGATCTATGTGACATCGAAGGTTTTGGTTATGGAATCAGCTTAAACCGGTACTGAACCTGGCATAGTTGATGCTGATTTGAAGAAGTACATTGTATTGGATTTCATAATCCACTTTTGTAGTTAGTGTGACTTATTGAGCAGTGAGCTCTAGGCAGTTGGCCTTCCTACATGTGCAAGCCTCTCATTGTAAGTAATATTTATTCATTGGCTAGTGAGTGAATATTGTGGGTCACAAATCCCATTGAGGTTTTTCCCACACCCGGTTTCCTTGTTAAACATCTTGTGTTATGGTGTGTTTTCTATGTTGTCTTTACTATTCCTGTTTATTGCATTAATTCTTATTTACCGGTACACTATTTTGGAATGCAAAGTTCTTAATAAGATTAAATATTCTGCTAACCAATTAGATACTGATTCACCCCCCCCCCCCCCCGCCCCCCGTCTCAATATCTTTAGGACTATCATTAATCCTAACATTTAGTACCTATAATATTCTTGTTTACTAGTTGGGGTACCAGGGTCCAAGTGTTGTTCTTCTCAATTTGATCCAATTCCTCCTCCAGAGCTTTAACCCAATGATCATCACCAAATGCCTCCTTAGCACTTCTAGGTTCAAAGGTGGAGATCATGCAAGAGTTCTCTCTTGATCTCCTTCTAGTTAGTACTCCAACATCCTTATCCCCAATAATTTGTTTAAGATTGTGATTCAATCTCACATACCTAGGAATAACATGATCATTCTCTTTAGGTTCAGCTTCTTCATTATCATCTTCTTCTAAATTTATTTGTTCCGATTGAACAAGTACATCAGGATTTTCTTTACTGGTTTCTGATTTAATAGTTTCAGGTTCCAAAAGAAAAATGAAAGGATCTTCATCATTTTTCTCTAAATTGGTTCCTTCAGATACTTTAGGATATTCATCTACACTAACATCAGCACTCGCATCAATTCTCTATGTCCAGTTGTTGAAGAATTTATAGGCCTTACTCTTGGTGGAATAGCCAAGAAATATGCCTTCATCACTTTTAGCTTCAAACTTTCTTATTTAAACAATATTGCCAAAATTTATATGACAAAATCTCCTATGCAAAAGCTAGCTATCATCTATCTTTGCAATCAAACAGTTGCTAACTTTAGGATTAAGATGAAATAGATTACCTCTAGTCTGTTTCCGAGTTGCAATCAATTTATCTTTGTTGTCAAAGATTTTGCACATACCATTTCTAAAATCCAGTGGTTATCCTTTGTCATTAAGTTGTGTCACACTCAAAAGATTGTGCTTTAGGCCTTCAACCCAATAGACATCGTCAGCACTGCTCTTCCCATTAAGAGAAATAAATCCCTTACCTTTAACCATACATGGTGAGTCATTTCCAAATCTGACAACATCGCCATCAAATTCCTTCAGAGAAAGAAATTTTCTCTGATCATCAGTCATGTGATGTGAAAAACCACTATCAATGATCCAAACATCAAATTTATCCATCCTAGATACTAGTGCTTTATGATCTGATATTTCTTCCTTAATAGCTACAAACACAATATCTTCACTAGCATCATCATCAGATTATTCATCAGTAATACCACTGTCAATAGCTACAAGATAATATCTCTTGCCTTTACCCTTATACTTCTTAAATTTGTCTTTCTTGTATTAATTTTCACCATTAGAGAAATTAGCTACTATATGACCAATCTTGTTGCATACAAAACATTTTAAAGGTAGCTTACCTCTATATTTACCAGTGCCTCTAGGTAGTCTTTTTGCATACAATGCTTCAAGTTCCACTAAGTTGTCTTCATCATTAGCATCTCTGTTGGATCTAGATTCATAGGTATAACCGGTATCTCTACTTCTTCTCATAGATGGGTTAGAGATAGAAGCTTTGATGTGGATTTTGATTTTTGTACACTACCATCATAGCCATTTAATTCAAAAGCAGTAAGTTTGCCAATAATAGAGTCAAGAGATACCTTTGTCTTGTCAATGGATTTCAGCTCCTGAATAGCTGCAACTCGGATAGCATAGACCGGTAGCAGGGTTCTCAGTACCTTACTGATCATTGTGGCATCTTCCACTTTCCCTCCTGCACTCTTTATTTCACCAACTATCTCTTTTATCCTTTGACCATACTTCTGGATATTCTCACCTTCAGACATTCTCATGTCATCAAACTTTCCTCTTAGACTCTCCTCTTTAGCAATCTGAACATGTTCATTATCCCTATAAATCTCCTCAAGTTTTTTCCATACTTCATATGTAGTTTCAAGACCATGAACATCTACATATTCAGCATCAGACAAGGAACTGATAATAGCCTCTAATGCTTGATGATTTTCTTGTTGTTCTTTCTTCTGATCATCAGTCAGGGTTCCAGTCGGTGTAATATACTTAGTTTCTATATGATCCCAATACTGACTACCAAGACTCTTAATATAAATCTTCATTCTGTCACTCCATATTCTATAGCTATCTTTGTTGAACTTCGAACCTTCTTTCTTCATCATGATCTACAAGATCTTTTCCTCAAGTTGTTAGGCTTTTAGATTAAAGAGGACCTGAGATGCTCTGATACCAATTGATGGTATGATGAAAGAATAAGTATCCGGTAGAATACTAAGAGGGGGGTGAATTAGTATACTGAAAAACTGATACAAAGTTCCCAAACTCAAATTCAATCACATAAAGTAAACATATCACAGTCAAGATCAATATTAATAAGAATACTTGACATCAACCGGTTTGACTATTATGACAACTTAACAGTAAACAACTCAAATCTAGTAAACATCAGTAATGTTTAATCATATCTCAACATATTCATCTCTCAGTGCTTCTAGTTGTCATGCCTTATCAGAAGCTAATCAATTCAACAAAAAAGATCATAACCATAAAAACATTCACCACTTGACACAAATGTTTATACGTGGAAAACCCAAAGAGGTAAAAAACACGGTGAGATGAGACTCACAAGGATAGCTATCTGAACTCTTCTAAAGTTTTCCCTATTAGGAGCCAAGCCTGTTAAAGCTTTACAAGAAGTCCTGTTAAGAACTAATTCCAGTTAGGAATCACCTGGTTAAAGGATTTACAAATATGCCTTGATGAAAAGCACAATACCCTATTAGGAGTAACCTCACTGGAGGATTTAAGATTCCAAACTAATGGACCACCTTGTTAGAGGATTTAATAGGTAACCAAGCTTGTTAGAGCTTACCTAGTTAAGGGATTTCACTTCTGCTATAATTATTAGAAAACAACAGGTTTTCTTGATCTGTCTAAATAGCACTACATTTGCTTGATCGGTTCCTTTTAAGCTTCAATCTCCCTTTACTCAAAGTGCAGAACCATTCACCGGTTAGGCAACTACACACTCAACAGGTTTCTTCCAATCTTGTCAACAACTTTTACAAACAACTTCATCGACCTTAAATACAAATCAATTAGGTTGCTAACACAACAAAAACCTAATTCTCATCATCAAGATTACAAACAAATCGGTACAATATTGACCGTTAGAAATCATAACAATCTCTTCACATTCTTCAAGAAAATTCCAACCGCTCCATGATCACCGCTTCTTCAGACTTTGTAACACATCATGTGCTATGCATTAGATGCAACAAACTTTTCTCCTTCCCTAGAAAACAAACAAACGTGCCAAAACAATCTGAACTTATCCTCATAAAATGATCACACGTGTCTCCATCATTACCGCTCATCAGATAATAAACCAACAAACTTGATTGGTTAGGGTTTAACAATTGATAGGGTTTACTAGTTACATTGCATAGAAAGGTTTAACCCTGTACACCAGTTTACCAGTTCAACTCTCAAACTTAACATACTGGTTTACAACATCTTCCACAAAGCTCTTCCTACCGGTTATTAGCCAATATCAAAAACAACAATATCAACAATAACATGAATACCATTACCAGTTCAATTGACATCAGTGACAACATATCATTAATGCAATCTATATGCAAAATGCCAACAAACTAAAAATGCCAACAAAACACACACAAACACACATACATATACATATACACATACATACATACACACACACACCCACACCCACATACACACATAAACACACATACACATACATATACACATAAACACACATACATATACATATACATATACACATACACACACACACACAAAAAAAAAACACACACACATATACATATACAAATACATACACACACACATACACCCACATACACACATACACACATAAACACACATACATATATACATATATATATATATATATACATACACACACACAAACACGCATACATATAGATATACACATGCATACACACACACATATATACACCCACATACACACATACACATACACATACACATACACATACACATACACATACACATACACATACACATGCATACATACACATACACACATGTACACATGCATACACGCATATGTACACACATACATACATGCGTACATGCATACATGTATGCATGCATGTATGTGTGTACATATGTGTGGCATGTACACATGTATGTATGTGTGTACATATACGTGTATGAATGTGTACATGTGCACATATGGGTGTATGTGTATGTATCCATGCATGCATGCATGTATGTGTATGTGTGTATATGTGTATGTGTGTGTATGTGTGTGTACATGTATATATGTATATACATACATGTGTGTTTATGTGTGCATGTGTGTGTATGTACATGCATGTATATATGTATATGTGAATGTGTATTTGTATGTGCATGTGCATGTGTATGTGTATGTGTATGTGTATGTGTATGCACACATGTATTTAATTTTAATGTTTCTTTAAAGTAATTTGTATCAAATATTTTAATTATTTCAAATTGTACGTTAAATTACTATTCTATATCATTTTTTAAATATGTTTTAATTAGTTTAAAATAGTTTTCAGAATTAGTTTGAATTTTTTAAAATAGTTTTGAATAATTATTTTTCAAATTTTTTTCTTTTATAATTATGTACATATAGATATGTTCCACATGGCCGATCAGGCATCAGATGGTAGTGTTCATCATGAGGGAATTGACCAGACATCTAGACAGTCTGGTCAAATGGCTTCTAGTCATAGTGATGTCAGGTCTCAGATTTTTGTTGAAATGACTCAGGCCCTACAACATGCTCTAGACCATCTTGCATCCACATTAGATTATTCTATTGTCCGACCTAATAAGGAAAGGGTAGAGACTATTAGGGATGAGTTTCTATACATGATTGACACTATTCAGACATATAATCCTTATGATGATATGTCTATCGATTCTTTCTATATCTCCCTTTCTCATAGTGTCACTGACATGGTGAAATGGGAAACTATGAGCAGATATGTATGTTCTATACAGGTCCATACTATGTTCCCCCATTATCAAGGCTCGAGATCACATAAGATTAGAGGATATTTAGTTATGAGATGCACTGATCCACTTGTGGCACCATTCATGTATCCTGGATGGTTGGTAACTCATCATATGTGGTCATAGAAGGATGAGTTTCCATCTTATTTTTGCAAACAATTGTTTGCAGAGTTTCATATGGGCTTATATTTTGATTATACATCTATACTAGTGAATGTTGGTGTAGCGTCCTAAAATTGCGACACTTGCAATTTTGACTGCATTTTGGTCTTCACGATGGCGACGCAACATGGAACCTGAATGGAGACCCCAAAACTTGTCCACGACACCAAAAACTGCATTTTTCAAGCACCCTGGCCTGAACCTCCTTTGCACCCTGCTGTCCCGGGAGGTGGGACCAGAGCGCCCAGCGCCCTGGTCCTTTAGGACCAGGGCGTCCAGCGCCCTGGTCCCCCAGGACCATGGCACCCAGCGCCCTGGTCCCTGGCCCTATTTTGGGCCCGGTCTCCTATGGGACTTCAGGTCTTTTTGTTTGCAAATTGGAAATAATATTTCCTGGTCGGCCTAAGGTCTGGAAAATTAGTCTATTAACCCTAATTGGCAAGTATATAAACTACATTTTCCTCTCCCATTTAAAAAGATGGAAAATAGATGGAAAAGGCGTGAAAACGATATTCAAGCATTCAAGCATTCAAGCATTCCTTCAAGCAATTGATCATTCTAAGTCTCCATTCAAGGCTAAGTGTTGCATTCAAGACAAGGATTCAACCATTGAAGAGGAGATCACTTATTACATGCTACATACTACATACAACATACAACAAACAACAACATCTATACCTTCGCACATAAGGATACAAACATCCTTACAACAAGGTATTAGTACTTGTTTTACATTATAGACATTTACATTTACAGCATTTCTCATTTCTTGGTTAATTCCAAAACCGGGGTTTGACCTAAAGGCAAACCCCTAATCCCTAACCCCCCAATCATCTTCGCTTTTCTGTGTGTAGGTTGCAGGTACGCGGCTGAAATTGAAGATCTGGAATCCTTGTGCAGAGACGAACAGATCCCCCTTCGTTTCGCGGATTTTTCGGAGGACCGTGTGCACGCCGGGCGCCATCGTCCCGTTAACTTTCACTCAAATTTGTAGGACAGCGCCGTATCGACATTTTACTGCTAATTCCAGGTCCGCAGCTTCATCCTGTATCCCTATCTCAGTTTATAAGCGAAACTTTCTCACTTTCTATGCATTCTTAGCTTAATTCTTCTATCAACATTCTTTACAAAAGAGGGTAGCCTTGCTATCTTAACCCTTGAAACTCATTTAGCATCCAATCTTGCATTGTGTGGGATTGGATCTTGTGGGTTTCAACCCCTCTTTTGAATGTAAAGTCTCCCAAGTGAAAACCATCAACCCTAGTAACCTCCCTTCTCTCTCCTTAGAGTTGGAAGAGGGAGAGCAACTAGGGTTCGACCGATTTTCCGCTTTACATTTTGGTGAACCCGACGTGAACATCCTTTCTGATTATTCATGGTTAGATCTGAAAATTGGATTCCTTGATTACATTTCCATGTTTGATCTTTTGCAAATTTTAGAGGTTGATTGCATAAAAACCCTAAATTTTCTTTTTAGTAATTAAGCTTGTGAAATGTCTAAATGTTAATGCTTGTTTTAGATCTGCCCTTCTATTACAAATTATCAATCCATATTTGTGCTTTAATTCTGAAAATTAAGTGGTTAAGTGTCAAAATCCTAATTTTTAAAACCCTCTTGATTCAACCTTTGTCCGACAATTTTACTGATCAAAACATCTCCAAATCAGCTGTAACTTTGGATTCCGCAATAAAATCACAATATCTTTCATCCCTGAAAATTTGGAAAAATGTTGCGAGGACTGTGTGCACTCCGAGCGCCATCGTCCCCGACATTTTTTCTGAAATTTCGGGAGCTAGATCTTACTGTATTTTCCTACTAAAATCCAGAATTTTGGCTGATTTTATCAATTATAACACTTTCAAAATTAAAGTTAAAGTTGGTCTTGTGATTGCTTGGTTTAAGGCTTCTAAACATTCAAAAATCATTGAAATTGAAATTTTGTGTCAAAATTGTGTTCTTACTTCCTAAATCTGAAAAGTGTGTTTGCATTCATTCGAAATTTCAGTGCTTTATTCAAATTCTTGCAATTTGTGACTTTTGAAATTAAGTGCTTAATTACAACAACTTTAATTTCCGCTTTCAAAATTGAATTTTGCATGAAATTGAGTCAACTTTTAAATTTCAAAACTTGCATTGCTTTTGGTATTCCCTCTAAAATCATAAAATTCAAAATTTCAGTTTCCCTCTCTTTTTCAAAATTCAAATTTTGCATTTTTCGACAATCTTGGTAGGGTTCAATTTCAAGATTGCAACTTTAATTTGGCCTATCTACAGATCGTAAAATCACTCAATTTTTTCAGATTAGCTCTAAAATCATCATAACTTTCATCCCTGCAAATTTCGAAAAAAGTTGCAAGGACCGTGTGCACTCCGAGTGCCACGGTCCCAGACATTTTTTCCGAAATTTCAGGAGACTGTCGTGATTGCATTTAACAGCTTAAATCCAGAAGATTGGCTGATTTTACTGAAAATTGCTACCTCTAAAAATCAAAATTTTCTCTTTCTCTCTAGTGCATGAGTTTTACAACAATAAGCCCTACTTACACTATTCCCGTTAGACGAAGCCGTAGAATTAAGTCTTTCCGAGGTTTAACTACCGAGGAGATGGAACCTAATTTGAATAGCCTTTTTAACAAGGACATGGGTAATTCCTCTAATCCTCCTAATGATGAAGAAGCTCTCCATGAGGTTTCTGAAGAACAACTTTCAAAGTTGGATAACCAATTTGATGATTTTCGACAATGGATGTCTCAAGAATACCCCGATAGTCAAGCTCTTCCTTTAATTGAGGGTTTAAAACATATGCTTCAAAGTGATAAGAATGGAATTGATATTTTGCGTGGTATTGCACACATTGTGGATTCAAATGTAATGCCTATGAAGAGTTGTGCTGAAACTTTGGGTTATACACAACCCCCTACTCAAGTCAATCACTCTATCCCTTTGACAACTTCTATTGCTAGCATACCTACCTTTACATCAAACATAATGACTACTTCTATACAAGACATTCCTCATGTGATCACCAGTCATGGGGGCAATCCTTCCTCTTCAATTAACCCTCTTCCTTCATTCAATCTGATTTCTTCATTCACTCCTTCAATGAGTGTCCCTATTATATCTCCACAAATGAACATGACGCAAGGGGGCAATTCGTTTAACCATTCCATTCCTCCTTGTAGTGTTCCTCCTATCCAATCATCTCCTATGACTAATTATCATAGAGTCCCACCACCTTACTCTTTACCTTCTTTCAATAACATAATACCTCCATCTCAATCTAACACATCTAATATGAATTCTTCGACTGAAGCGACCATTAACAATCTTGCACAAACTATCTCTTCTTTACAGCAACAAATTGCCTCTATGAATCAATCTAAGTTTAGTGTGCCCACATTTGATGTTGCGAGCCCACTTTCTCTTGACATTGTTCGAGCTATCCCTCCTAAACATGTTGAAATCCCGCATTTGGAGCTTTATAATGGTAAAGGAGATCCTCTAACACATGTTAAGACTTTTCAAACAATATGTACTGATTTTACTTATGACCAAAGGTTGCTTGCAAAACTGTTTACTAGAACATTAAGAGACAAAGCCCTACAATGGTATTGCTTGTTGCCTTCTTATTCTATTACTTCTTTCGAACAACTTGCAAATGCTTTCATTCAACAATTTCAAAACAATATAAGTCCCAAAGTTACTTTGATTGATTTAATGCATTGTAAACAAGGTGTTAAAGAAAAAGTGACTGATTTCATTGGTAGATATAAGCATTTGTATGCTCAAATTTCTTTTCCAGTGCCTGACAATGATATTCAAAGAATCTTTATTTCTAATTTACAAAAAGATATTCGAGACAAACTTCTGTTTTCTGAGTTTACTTCTTTCCAACAGTTGTGTGCAACTCTTCACAATTATCAACTGACTGTGAGTCAAATGGAACAATCACATCCTATGGCTCCGAATGATAAGGGTGATAGTAGTCAACAACCATTTGGGAAGTTTAAACCGAACAGAGATTCCATCAAATTCAATGAAAACATCATCAACAACAATGTGAATGCAGCATCAGGTGTGCCTCCTATTTCTAAGTTTTTCAAGAAAGAAAGAAAGTATACTCCTTTGAATGAATCATTGCATAGTATTATGAATAAGTTATTGGAACAAAATGTGCTTACTCTTCCTCCTATAAGGCAAATTGATCCTGCAAAGATTACTTCACCTTATTTTGATAACAAATCTTTTTGTCAATTTCATCGTCAACCTGGGCATGATACTGAAAAATGTTTTTCTTTAAAGGGTAAAATTCAAGATTTGATTGATAATAATACTATCTCTATTTCTGGAGTGAATGATAAAGGCAACACATCTGTAGCTCCTCCTAACCAAAATCTTCAGATTTTTATTGATCCATTACCTTCTCATACCTCTAATGCAATTGAGACTAATGATTCCTCTCTCTCATCTGATGGTCTTGTGTCTATGACTCCGAATGTGATTAACTTTGTAGAGCAGCAAGAAAACCCTAAAGAACCTTCCATCACATTTGATTCTAGTGAAACCATTAGGGCACCTGATGGTCCTTTATATATAGTTACAAAAGTCAAGAATACACCTTGCCGTGGAGTGCTTATTGATCCTTCGTGCATGATTAATGTTATTACTGAAGAATTTCTTTTTACTTTGCAATTGAATCAAGTGATTTATGACAAAACAGATGTGATTGTGAAATTATTTGATGCATTTTCTTCTCCTGCAATTGGTTCTATTACATTACCTATTGAGGTCCATAACAAATCCCTTGATGTGAACTTTGCTATTATTCCTTCGTCCGAACAATTTCGTGTGAAGCTTGGCTATCCTTGGCTATCTTCCATGAAAGCTATTGCTTCTCCTATTCATAAGTGTTTGAAATTTCCCCATAATGGTGAAATTGTTACTATCAATCATAGTCTCTTTAAACTAGCTGAAAGAACTTCTAGCATTCCTATTGATTATTTTTGGCCTAAATAATTCCAATCCCTTCCTCCGCGAAGTGATCATCTTTTCAAATCTTATCAAAAATGGAAAACAGATATGATCTTATCTTTAAGTGAACCTAGAACACCTAAACTTGACATTCCTATTGTTCTTGAGAAGGAAGTTCTTCCTTTGAAAGATAAAACTAATGTCTTTCCTCAAGAAGATTCCCAACCCATCCCTATGGATGTGACTATGTCTATGCCTAATAAACCTTCTAAAAGTAGACCTATACCTCCTCGTCATGATGGACTGGGTCTCCTTCCTAAACCAAATATTCCTCCTTTATATGGAGCAGTTCCTCCTACTTCCTTTTATAGAGAGAAGAGACCTTCTTCTTCTCCTATTATTCAACCTAAGAGACCACAACCTAAACACCCAAGTGATAAGGATGAGAACATTCCTCCTCCTCAATCTTCTCCACTTCCTACTAAG
The DNA here is from genome assembly GCF_030272615.1 of Cryptomeria japonica. Taxonomy (NCBI): domain Eukaryota; kingdom Viridiplantae; phylum Streptophyta; class Pinopsida; order Cupressales; family Cupressaceae; genus Cryptomeria; species Cryptomeria japonica. The sequence continues at coordinate 917,974,055 of NC_081407.1, forward strand.
ACTAGATGAAATCGTTCTGCACGCGAACGTCGATGAAAGCGTCGTCTTAGAGCTCAAGCAGCTGCTTCTCAAACTTTGCAATCTCCAAGAACACCTTCAGCAAGCATTATTCCATTTTCTCCTCAACCAGAAATTGAGCCAAAATCTCCTAAACATAAGATGCATGATGGTCTTGATCCTGTGCGAGTTAAAGATCCTATTTTTATAAATCTTGACGATGATATGGATGAAAATGTTATTCATGATGAAAATATTACTCCTCTTGCTTCTGATAGTGAATATGAACTTGTTGACATTGATAACCATTTATCTAATGAATTTTCTAAAGCACTTATCCTAGCTCCTAGACAAGAACAACGTGGCTTGGAACATGAACATAGCCCTTGTTTGGATCTTGTGATAGCTCCATCTGCTATGTTGGATGTTCCTCCTCTAGCATGTTCCCTACCTTCTTGAAACATTGATCAGCAAGATCGGGGGGTAGATGACGTGCTAGACTAGTTACATTAGCATAGCAGATTCTCTCCTCCTCTCTTGTGTTACTTCTTCTATATGTTATTCTCATTCTTCCATTTGTTGTCCTTAGTGTTGTCTACTTGAGGACGATGCAAAGCATTGAGATCTCTTTTGGTCTCTCTCATGTTGACTCAAAAGACACATGTGTTCCCTTCTTCTAGGTGACCTTCCTTGATTGGGGAATGAAGAACAATTATGCATACATACATATGATATATATACATGACTTATCATACAGCATACTGACCCTGAGGAAAGCGAAGTCACCTCATGCTTTGTGTTTTGTGTCTATTATCCTTGGGTTTATCTCACACTTGGGGGCTAAATCTTTGCGATAATGTGCTCCTTTCCTTTCTCATTTCTTATGTGTATCACTACGTTAAAACAATCACCCCCGTTGAGGCATGTGCAATCGCTTTAACGTAGGGGGGCATACACCCTATCTATCCCTTCAGGATCCTTGAAAATTTCTTGGCAAACTTAGCTTTGCCTTGAAAATTTTCGGTATTTCTCTTGCGTGACTCATAGTGAGGGAACCTTACTACTGACAGTCATGGTTCTCCCTCATGATCTTCCCTTTTACTTTGTCAATCGAAGTCGTAAGATCCTTGGTCCACTAGGGGCTTGGTGTGTCTTGCCTCCTTGACGTGGTGAAAGTCTTTCAATGTTGTTTCCTTGTACTTTACTAGAAGTATGAGCATACATACTCCCACTAAAGTGGGGGCTAAATGTAGGGTCCTAAAATTGCGACACTTGCAATTTTGACTACATTTTGGTCTTCACGATGGCGACGCAACACGGAACCTAAATGGAGACCCCGAAACTTGTCCACGACACCAAAAACTGCATTTTTCAAGCACCCTGGCCTGAACCTCCTTTGCACCCTGCTGTCCCGGGAGGTGGGACCAGAGCGCCCAGCGCCCTGGTCCTTCAGGACCAGGGCGCCCAACGCCCTGGTCCCTGGCCCTATTTTGGGCCCGGTCTCCTATGGGACTTCGGGTCTTTTTGTTTGCAAATTGGAAATAATATTTCCTGGTCGGCCTAAGGTCTAGAAAATCAGTCTATTAACCCTAATTGGCAAGTATATAAACTACATTTTCCTCTCCCATTTAAAAAGATGGAAAATAGATGGAAAAGACGTGAAAACGATATTCAAGCATTCAAGCATTCAAGCATTCCTTCAAGCAATTGATCATTCTAAGTCTCCATTCAAGGCTAAGTGTTGCATTCAAGACAAGGATTCAACCATTGAAGAGGAGATCACTTATTACATGCTACATACTACATACAACATACAACAAACAACAACATCTATACCTTCGCACATAAGGATACAAACATCCTTACAACAAGGTATTAGTACTTGTTTTACATTACAGACATTTACATTTACAGCATTTCTCATTTCTTGGTTAATTCCAAAACTGGGGTTTGACCTAAAGGCAAACCCCTAATCCCTAACCCCCCAATCATCTTCGCTTTTCTGTGTGTAGGTTGCAGGTACACAGCTGAAATTGAAGATCTAGAATCCTTGTGCAGAGACGAACAGATCGCCCTTCGTTTCGCGGATTTTTCGGAGGACCATGTGCACGCCGGGCGCCATCGTCCCATCAACTTTCGCTCAAATTTGCAGGACAGCGCCGTATCGACATTTTACTGCTAATTCCAGGTCCGCAGCTTCATCCTATATCCCTATCTCAATTTATAAGCGAATCTTTCTCACTTTCTATGCATTCCTAGCTTAATTCTTCTATCAACATTCTTTACAAAAGAGGGTAGCCTTGCTATCTTAACCCTTGAAACTCATTTAGCATCCAATCTTGCACTGTGTGGGATTGTATCTTGTGGGTTTCAACCCCTCTTTTGAATGTAAAGTCTCCCAAGTGAAAACCATCAACCCTAGTAACCTCCCTTCTCTCTCCTTGGAGTTGGAAGAGGGGAGAGCAACTAGGGTTCGACCGATTTTCCACTTTACAGTTGGATAGGAGAGAGGGAGGCTCAGTGATAAATTTAGACAAGCTGATGCACCAGCGCTCGTTAATAAACGAGCATTTGTTGGTCCAAACCTTTTGGTTCTACCAAAATGTTTGGAGTTATCACAAGCAGCAAATGCAACAACTAATGATGCTAGGGGACATATCTACTCTACCATTGCATAGATTGCCACTCAGGTTGACCATATGACATCCAGTCATGTTGCAAGATATTTGTTGCGATCGTAGGGAACCATTCTATAGGCTACAAATGTGACATCTAGTAGTGGGACTGATCCTTACGCCTGTGTAGGCATACCATCTCCACTTGATGTTGCACAATTGACAACAATTGATCCATTGCAGCAGTTAAGTGGATTGTTGTCTAGTGATTTATTGGATTCATATGCACTTCTTTCTTTGATTCTTGGGATCCCACTTGAGGATGTACTAACACAGGTGAGACAACATGTACATGGAGGTAGATCATCTCAGTGTGATATTGGAAGAGAGGAGGGAATTTTGGTGCATCCTACAACCCCTCCACCACATACATCAGTTGATCCCACACCTCCTCCTCAGCCTACACCAGATGATCTAACACCTGAGCCACCTCGTCCTACACCATTGTTGCCTATTACTTTTACACCTCCTTCTCGATCTCATGGTCACTATACTAGTCTACATATTGATGGTTTAGAGCATGCATCACTGGATATAGATTTTGACCATGTGTCCTTCCATTCATTTGAGGTCAACAGGATCGGGAGAGCCTTTGAGTCTCATGAGGTACACATTGTTTTTTCTGTAAGGTCATATTATTTATTTGATTTTAAATAGTGGATTTGAACTTCAAAATTGTTAACACAATTTGAATTTTGAATTCTATGCATCGTCCTATTACATTGGAGACATTAAGATATTTGCAGTGTCCTTCTTCTGCACATGGTCATAGTCAGGTACACATTATTTTTTTCTGTAAGGTCATATTATTTAATTGATTTTAAATAATGGATTTCAACATCAAAATTGTTAGTTAACACAATTTTAATTTTGAATTATATATGATCCATGTTCATGGACCACATTTGAGTTCTTCATCTCGGATACCTATTGTTGGAAATGTGCCTCGAATTAACTTGACTTGTGTTCAAACTGATCGAAGTAACCTATCCCGATGGAATAGTTGTCGGTGTGACTCTTACCGATGGGCCGATGGAGCCCTCTTCTTGTGATCGGCTATCAGATGAGAAAGTCTGAGTTGATCCAATGATGGTCGCTAGGTTGTGATGGGAAACTGCTCGTTAGAATATCCATCATGACCCAGTGACAAAGAAGAGCTTCGTTCTAGCAGTTAGTGAGGTTGTGCTAAGGTGACAAGATAGGGACTCCAGAGACAATCAGGGAGTGACATGTGGCATAAGTGAGTGGCCTAGGTGAGATAAGGGTCGTACAAATTGAGAAGATTCAACGGCAAATCTGAGGAAGATCAACGGTGGAGTAAAATTATGGGACTATCAGCGGTTATCATTGTATAGAGGTTGTGAGGTGCCCAAAATTTTATCCCTTGTGACATGGCGACCAAGTGGTGGGACTTGGCAGGAAAGCGACTAAGGCGAGTTAAAGGCCAAGCAGATCGTAGAAGATCGGACGATGATCACAGAAGATCTGACTGTGGTCGATAGGTCACAATGGGAAATTTCTCATTAGACTTTCCATCGTGACCCAGCGACAAAGAAGAGATTCATTCTGGCGGTGAGTTTGTGATAGACTAGCAAAGATGTGAACTAGAGGTCAAGCAAGTGGAGTAGAGACCAACTATGGGTGTGCACTCGAACCGAAGTCCAAAAGATAAACACTTGGACATTGAAGATGGTCTTGTCGGTGTATATGAATACAAACCGACCTGACTTCCTAGTGCATGTAGGATATTGTGTTTCTCATGAATGCAGATCGACACAGATAGTTAGACTTCAAACCATTGGTGCAATTGCTCAGATGAACTGTTGACAATCTAATATATGTATCCATTGGATAACTATGGTGATATACTGATAGTGTGAGTCGATTGTAGTGTCTAGTTTGTGAGAATCTGAAAATGAATACCTATAGTTGCAGACTGAAACTTTATTGTAAATTCATTTACTGAAATAAAGTGTTTCAACTATTGGTGGTGGGTTTTTTTCTCGAAAGGGTTTTCCCACGTAATTCTTGGTGTTATGTCTCTATGTTGATTCTATATGTTTTGTCTATGTTATTCTTAACATTCTGTAAAAATTTTAAACTGCATTCTTGTATGATCTCTCCTACTAATTGACATTAGGAAGGTGTTTTTGCATTGTGCTTTTCTTACAAGTGGTATCAGAGCTTGGCTCATTTTTTTATCCTTGTTGGTTAGGGTTAGTTTTTTGTGTCAGTTCTATTTTAGTGGGAGTCTTGCAAAGTGTCTAGTTGTTTTTTTTACAGGTTAAGATGGCGAGCACCTCAGGACGCATAGACATGGAGAAGTTTAATGGTTCCAGTTTCTAACTATGGAAACTCAAGATGGAAGACTTGTTGGTCGACCGAGACCTTTGGATTGCTATGTCTGGGCAGAAATACAAGCATGAAGCAAGAGGATTGGGAATTAGCCGACCGGAAGGCAATGGGTTTAATCAGGCTATGTCTTGCTGATTTTGTTCTGTTAAACGTCCATTAGGAGAAGACTGCACATCTTCTCTGGAATAAGTTGGGGATATTTATCAAGGCAAGTCCTTGGTGAATAAACATTTCTTGAGGAAGAAGTTGTACTCTTTGAAGATGGATGTAGGAACACCATTGGTAGAGCACTTGAATGCATTCAACATGGTTATTGCATAGTTAATTTTTGTTTGTGTGACCTTTCAGGAAGAAGAACATTGCATGTTGTTGTTGTGTTCATTTCCTGACTCTTGGGATCACTTAGTGATGGCTATCGGTAGTACTACGACCCAGTTCAAGATGGATACTATGGTTAATACTCTTTTGTCAGAAGAAATGAGAAAGAATTCTTTTGAGATGACAAAAGATGCACTCTCTATTTGAGGCAAACCAAAGGACAAAGACAAGAAGAAAGGAAAGAAGTCCAAGTCCAAGTCTCAAGAGAGATCAAAATCTCCAAGAAAGAAGTCAAAGGTGAAGTGTTGGAACTGTGGGGAAAAAGGGAATATCCGAAAGGATTGCAAGGAGGAGAAGAAGAAGAATAAGTAGTTTGACACTAAATGTTCTTAGCGTGATGCAGATGCATTTGTAGCAGCCCTGGCAGTGCCTACCTTAGATGACACTTGGTTAGTATATTCTAGCGCATCTTTTCACATGACCTCCCACAAGGAGTGGTTCTCGAAGTATGAACCGTATGTTGGTGGAAAGGTATACTTGGCTAGTGATTCTACATTGGATCAATGGAGTTCTTCATATACCAGATCTGGCAAGAAACCTTCTCTCTGTAAGTAAACTTAGTGATGTTGGAGTACAAGTTACATTTGTATTTGGTGGTTGCAATATGACTAGGGGTTCCATTATATTAGAAAAGGGTGATTGCATTGGTACACTGTATAAGTTAAATGTTGAGCATATATGTTGTAATGTAACATCTGAAAAGTCTGTTAAGACAACTATAATGATGCATAATGCTAATAAATTGGAAGCTAAACTTCCTGCTGAGAAAACAATGCTCTAGCATAATACATTAGGCCATGTAGGTGAAAAAGGTTTAAAAGCTCTGAAGAATAAGAATCTGTGTAATACTCCGCCCGGATACCCCGAAGGGATAAAGCTAAAACACAAAAAATGGAGTGCAAATATTTTTTTTTTTTTTAATAAGACACAGCCTAATGATACAATGAGTTATCAAAGGTTCAGATAACACAGCAGAAGACTAAACAATACCTAGGGAGTTTCCCAACGTGATTACACAACTTAACATCTAACTCAACTCATGACATCTGACCCAATAAAGCAAGTTAACTTAATTTCATGTTATTACTTTAAACAAGGATATAATTTATTTACTAAATTAACATTATAGATAATAGGCAGCATTCATCCATTATGGTTGAAGATGAGTCTAACATGAGGAAGAAGACAAGTCTAACATGAGGAAATTTACCCATCAAAGTTAAGACATAGATAACATATGAATTCATCCATTAAGGTTAAAGTATAGATATTTCGACGAGTTCATCCAATTTAGTTAAAATATAGCTAATATGATGAGGTTCATTTATTAAGGTTAAAATGTAAATAAACAAATGAGTTCATCCATTATAGTTAAAATATAGCTAATAAGATGAAGTTCATTTATTAAGGTTAAAATGTAAATAACCAAGTGAGTTCATCCATTATAGTTAAAATGTAGCTAATAAGATGAAGTTCATTTATTGAGGTTAAAAATGTACATAACAAAATGAAGTTCATCCATTAGAATTACAATTTAGGGAACATGACAAGTTCATCCAATAATTTTTAACCATTCATTACGTTCAATTTTACAGTAAATACAGGCCATGCAACCTTGTTCCAAAATGCACTTTAAATTTCATCATAACTAGCAAGATCCTTTCAAGCATTCTCATTTTCATTAACATTAATAGAATACATTCCTTCATGATCCAATTGTTGCATTTAAGAGATGACTGCATACATGCATTATGATAAATCTCATCTAATCCACTTATACATACTATCAAAATGTCATCCATACATACTAACACTAAACATGAAACATAAGAACAAACCATCACATAACACCAAAATGGTATCGGAGTTCACCCCTAGTGGGCTACATCTTCGGGTCTGCTCAACTGCAAGACCCCTCTAATCATTAAATAAGTTAAGAATACATAAAGTTCACGTCATTTACAATCCTTCCACCTAGGCGAACATAACCAATATACAAACGACCACAGCGGTCAAATACATACATAAATGATCCCTGAATAGGAAAGGATCCAACCAAACATAAGAAAAGCAATTACAAGGTCCATTGCCTGACAGTACTTTAACTAGAGACCTGACCAACTATGGTCAACCACAATTCAACACTCGACACCTGCATAAAGGACAAGACCAATTATAACAACATCACACGGCAACAACCAAACTAGAGTCTGATGACATAAACAGGTACCCCAAATCAACCAAATGACAGGGTCCAACCAAACATATCAAGGCCTTGCCATTACTTAAACAAAAGCAAATATAGAAATTAAACTTATTCTTTCCTATTGGTTTAAACAATAAAGGTCGATCAAGTTTTCTAAATGATCTAAGTTTTCAAAAATACATTAACATAAAAAATCACCATTACAAGGTGGATACAATACTATAATTGCAATATTACCATTTGCCTATTTCACAAAACTGAGGAAGAATGTAACTAATCCATTTATTTTACTTAATGGAGATATCATTAACTTACCACTTTTCCAATCGACACAATATTAAATTTTTGATAATTCTAATAGCATATCATTTAAGTTTTTCAAAATGTCCAATGATAAACATTTCATTTTTCAATTATTTATATACTTTAGTATTCCATTTCTAAGATTCTCAGATGACCTATTATCAATCAAATCCAATAATAATATCTCCTTGATTAACATATTATTTAGAAATTACCAAAAATATAGTTTATTTCAAGAATTTTCCAAGTAAAAATAATATTTAATCTTTTTCCAAAAAGTACTTCCTCATTAAAACTGATACCCAAATTAAATATTAATCATGATATATTTATAATCCCCTAGATAATAAAATATAAACAATCAATAATTTAATAATACCCAATTTTAAATTAAATATTATTTAATATATATATATTAATCTCCATTAATAAAATATATATTAATAATAATTTAATATTACACAAGTAAATATAGATTAATATATAAATATTAATCTTCATTAATAACATATATATTAATACTATTTAATTATTAATTAAAAACTATATATATAAAAAAAAACTTTAAATTTAATATATATATATATATATATATTTAATTAAAAAAAAGGGCAGACGCGGGCCCACCTCCCATCTACGGGAGTGGGGCGGCCGTGCCCTAGCTGCGAGACTGAGGCCACTACGGTGGACGCAGGTCCCTTGGCATCCACACAGTGGGCGCAGGGTAACCTGCAGCCACCACAGTGGGCGCAGAGTCCCCTGCGACCACCGAGGGCGCAGGCCCCTACGGCCGCCGTGGGCATAGGTCACTGCGTGTGAGGCCCTACCCTAACCCATCCTAGCTTTTTAGTGATTTTCATGTTGGAACTATTTTGGATTCTTTATTTTTATGCATTATGGATATAGAAATTTATATGATCCCACGAATTTGATAACATTGATATATTGATGCTTCATTTCTATGCTTTGTGGATATAAAATTTTATATGATCCTAGAATAGGGTAACATTGAGACGATGTATGTCATTATTTGATTTGCAAGACTTTATTATGATGCTGGGAATATGTTTGCACATCTTATGAATGGATTAAATTATGAGGATTATGATGAATTGCTTATGTGAATTGCTTTGATATATGGCAAATTGTATTGTATATTGTCAATTCTATGCAAAGTGATTGAATTGTATTCTTGATTTTGTGTTTAATATTATATGAGGATATTGGAAAGTACTAATGTTTAAATTGAGATGCATAGGAAATTATCCATGTGACCATCGAAATATTATGGAGAATCAAGCCTAGGCCTATGTACGTTCGTAAAACCAGGGGTTGTCTATTTGGAGAGACAACACCCCGTATGTATCGTATTTTATTCATAAATGTAATTGTTGCATGTGTGTAAATTGTATTCATTAAATTTGTTTAAATCATTCAAGGGACAATTTCCATGTGTGTATTTGTGATGTGGAATTATTTTGTAGTGTCACTTGACACATATGTTGTATGTTGTGTTGGCAATTGTCATGTCACCTTTTTGGAAAGATTCATTTTTATTTAATTGTTATATTTCCTAATTATCCTTGAAGGTACCAAGAAATCTAGGTTAGTGAGCCACAAGGAGGGTCAACTCAGAATTGACCCATAGGTTAACTTTAGGTGGACTTTCTAAAGCTTAAATCAACTCCTAGAGTCAGTTTTAGAGCATTTTTATTAGGCCTCATGGGGTACCTATGGGTGAAGGACAAATTTGGCTATGTGTCTTTCCCCTAGGGCTTGTTTAACCACCCAAAAAAGTGGTTTTCCCAAGATGGACGAATTCCATCTATAGGATTGCCATCCTTGGTTAGATAACCTTCTTGATAGGTGTAATTCTTTTTCCCCATTTCATTCCTCTTCTTGAGGTGCCTTGGTTAGGGAGTGTGTAAGACCTAGGGAAGACCAACCAATGGGAGTTCCTCATTCTATCCAAGAGGTTGGAAGGAGTGAGAGAAGCCTTCTTAGGCTAGAGATAGAAGTTTAGTGAGCTAATCACCCACTCTCCACCTTTGGAGATTTTGGACAATTTTTGGAGGAAAACCAGTTTGAGGATAGGAGAATTTGGCTAAGTGTTGCAGAAAAGTCTTGTGGATTGGGCTGCTCTTCTCCAAGCTTTCCCTAGAATACCCTTGGCAGATTCAAGGTTGGTGTTTTCTTACTTGTTATTTGAAATCCGTATGTAAGGTGCTTGAATGTATATGTTGTATCTTGCATTGTATTTGTGAAAGCTCTATGTGATCCTTTTTCTATTTCTGTTTATGCATTTTGTTGTGTTTCAGAGTATCCAAGACTATCTTACCCTTGGGAGGACAAAATGGTCTTGGGGTTGGAAGGAGTTTGATAGTCTTAGAGTGAGAGGCTCTCATCATGAGAGTGATCTCAAGGGTTTGTCCATGTGACCCTTGCTACATAGTTCTGTTTATGCATTCGGGGGTCATAAGGGGAGCAAATATGACATGTTTTCCTTTTGGGGGTCATAAGGATATGGGGGTTAAGATGAGTTTTGTTTTGTTTTCTTGGATGCCATGAGTTGGCTGTGAGTTACTATCTAGCAGATCTCCTCTAGGGTACTTCGTCCACTTCCACCCTAGTAAAATATCACATTATGTGATGCAGTTTCAGCTTGGGAAGGGAATGTGTTTGTTGTGTTTTGTTTTCCCCTTGCTTGTTTGTGTTTGCTTGAGTGTAACCCATCTAGGACTTGGTTCTCCAAGCTCGGGGGTGGCTTCTAGTAAGCCTAGGTTGGGAGGTGAGCACCCCATGGTCACAACCTTAAATTTTTAAATGCAAGTTGCTTGGAAAGGAAAGCTAGGAGATGCGGATTTTAATTAGCTGTAGAAAGTAAGAAATAAAAATGTAATTATTGTAAATATTTTGAAGGAAAGTTATGTGTTATTTAGTTAAGTCCTCATTCATTAGGATTGAGAGACTACTTGGGAATTTTACCCATTTGTAAAGATTGACAACTTGTGTTCAAACCCTCCATATATGAAAAGCATTTTATTTAAATTCTATAAAATATTGCTGCTGTTATCTTTATTTAATTTTGTAATATTGCTGCATTTTGTTTATTTCTGCAATTTTTGTAAAGAAATGAAAAAGGTAGAAAAAGAAATGAAATGTGTTTTAAGTATTTTCCTGCAATATTAAATGTTGTTGTTATTGTCATTTTAGTTTACTTAGAACAAAGTAATATAAACAGAAAGCTAAAGTAGAACCATGAAATTTACCTTTCCTATAGATAGCTAAATGAAGTTGAAAATGCCCCTATAGTCATAATTATTTCTGTCATTTTTATTTTTGTTTGTTCATTGTAGAATATTAATCTATAAACAAAAGAAATAAAAATAAAACCTATTTATAGTTTTTAGCTTGCTGTTAGTATAACTCTAAAAAAAAAAAAGGTATTGCTGATGAAAAATAAATAAAAAAATGCAGATCTAGTCTTAGACTATGAAGGTATAGGTTAATCTAATTATGATTAATTAAATCCTTTCAGAAAAGAAAATATAAATATAAAATTTACATCTGTCTATGAACAGCATGAACATTCTTTTTCTTTACATTCCTGCATGCTAATGTATAAATAACTTAAAAAAAAATAAAGATCCTAACCCCATGAGTTTGGATATGCATTTGTAGTTATATATATATATATATATATATATATATATATATATATATATATATATATATATATATATATATATATATATATATATATATATATTAATATATATATATTTATATATTTATTACATTTAAATATATATATATATATATCAAAAAAAAAAATTTAAAATTTGGGGAGGGCCGAAACCTTTACCCCTCCCCATGGCATCGCAGGCCACGCTTGACACTGCGGGCATCCGTGGTGGGCGGCATTGGCACCGCCACTGTGGGTACCCACAGTGCACAGAGCCCTATCCGCCACTATGGGCAACCACAGTGGGTGGCATCAGCGCCACCACTGTGGGTGTCCACAGTGGGCGGCATCAGTGCCACCACTGTGGGTGTCCACAGTGGGCGGCATCAGGGCCACCATTGTGGATAACCACAGTGAGCGACATGGGGCTGCCACTGTGGGCATCCATGGTGGTTTCCTCGTGAACACCTCTACCCCTCCCTTCGACCGCTGCCTTGCCCATTTCAGTCACCGCTTCTTAGCCATCAAACCTACACAAAACACACAAACACACACTCACAAAAAATATATATATATATTAAACCCTAACCCAAATTTGGGTTAGGGTATAAGAAAATAGGAAAAGAGAAAGAAAGGATATTAAATAAAAAGAATATGCAACCCTAACCCAATTTCGGGTTAGGGTTAGCATTTTAATTGAAAGAGTATTTTAGTAATGCAACCCTAGCCCATATTCGGGTTAGGGTTAGCATAGAAAAATAAAAGAAGGATTTGAATTTTAGTCTTTATTATAATTTTTAAACTCAGGGTTTGCATGTAAAAATATGAAGGGGAATTTGAATTAAGTTTCTAAATTATAACTTAAAATTTAAGGATATTTAATAATTGCATGATAATATTTAATGGGCATAGTTGGTTCTTTTTATCAAAAGAAATATACATGTATAAATAGGTTAAAATATAAAGATTGTTTACCCAAATTGTTTATATGTATATAATTTATATATATGCTATATTTTCTACATATAGGTATATATACAATTAATTATACATATTTGGGGTTAAGTAGAAGACCTATTTAAATTTATTTTATTAAATTTTATATAGTTATCTTATTGCATTATTGACGTAACTTTATCAAGGAATTTTAATAAGGACGTTTCTTAGCTATTTTTTGTATTTAATTAAATATGACGTCGAGTGGAAATTAATTTGGGAAAAATTTGTAAACGAGAATTATTAATTAATTTTAAATAGCATTATCATTATCTAGTCAGGAATGATTTAAATGCATTTGAGATATCTAATTATCCCTTGAATTTAATTAGTGGCAACTTAATTAAGATAATTAAATTAACTAACTAAATTGCAACAACCCTCTTGGGATTAATTAATCTCCATTAATTAATGTCGCTTATTTGAGTTTGTTAATTAAACCAACCTTAGAAAACAATTCTATTTTCATCCTAGTTAAGACAAGACTTATTTTATTCCCTTAAATGTAGATTATTTTGAGAATTTAAGTGTTTCAAAAAAAAAAAAAATTGTTTCGTTTTTAGCCCAAAAGTTTGGGCACGACATTGTGGAACCCGCAGGGAGGAGGAAATGGGAGGCGGCATGAATCGAGCCTCAGCTCCTCCACCCACCAAACCCTAGCCCCAAACAAATTTAAATTTCGATTTACATTGTTTTTTTTTTCATTTGATATTAATATCAAAACAATAACCCCATAAAAATAAAATAATAATAAACTAAAAACCCCCAATTTCTCTTTTATTCAAAGTCTCTGCAATATTTTCCAAAATGTCTAATAACACCATTTTGAAGTTTTTTTTTTTCAGAATAATATTGGTTTTCCAAAACACATACTTTGTTGAATAACTAAACCAAACAAGCAAATCTTGAGGATAAGAAGATCATTTCCGAGCCAATGAATCCACCAAATTCCCAGACTTTAAACTAAAATGCATAGATTTAAAACCCAAACCCCATTTCAATCAAGAAATTTCTTCAAAGAAAAACAACCAGAAATTTTATTTTCATTTTCTTTTTTTTTCTTTCAACAAAGGAAACAAAATAAGAATCCTACCTCACTTCGCATTCCTGGCAAGATCCGATGGAGAGCCCAGCCTACAACTCAAGAAATCCTTCCTTTCCAAGATGCCCAAATCTCCTTCAAAAATCCTTCTCCAAAACATCTTTTTCCAAAAAAAATGCTCTCCAAAAATAATCCCCCCAAAATATTTTTCAAACCCTAGGGTAAATGGAAGAAAATCTGACCTAATCCCCCATTTTTGAATTTAAACATCTTTTAAATAAAAATAAAAAATCATTCTTTTCAACTATTCAAATAAATCTAAACTTGTTTTTCTAATTAAAAATCAAAAAGCTTCCCTCCCTCATTTAATTTTAATTTTCTCAATATTAACAAAGCTACATTTATATTTCACAATATTAATGAGGGTAAAACATTTTTAATTAAAATAAAATTCCAAAAAACAATCTTTCACACTATATCAAATATATATAAATTAAACTTGTTTTTCTAATTAAAATTGATTTTTTTAAATAATTAAAATTGACCTTTCTATTCCAAAATGCAAAAGAGATTAAATTATTTCTATTCTGAATAAATTTAAATCTTCCCTTTCAAAATGCGTAAACTAAATAAATTCATGATTTAAAATTAACCATTAAATTAAACTTGCTACAAACATAAATAGAGTGATCTTTTTAATTAATGATTAATCACATAAAAGAAACCTATTTATTTTAATTCCTCAATTACTAATGCGTAAATGAACACATTAAATCAAATTAAATACTTAGGATGAAATACTCAATCTTACCACACACAAGGCACGCAACCCAAGAAAGTCAACCAAATACATGACTTGCAAACCCAAATGAAAGGGGAAACTGATGGACCATAGATGACACTCACTTGAGCATGACTAGGATAAGATGAGGGTTTTACGACCATCTAATCCAAATTCTAAGGACGAAAGAGGTATACTCAACCCTGCAAATCCAGGTGAAGATGAACCTCGCACCTAGGCGGTACTGTACCTGCAATCTCCTGCAACCACGAGTCACACAGGCACACACACACACACACACACACACATATATATAATGAAGGTGTTAGCTCGAGATTAATAACAAGAATTAGGAGAACAATTAAACTTACATAAGAATCGATGCGAAAGCACATTAAGAGGTACTCATAATAATCATAATATCTGACTACAACATTACATCATGGTAAATCAACCATTCAAGAATTTCACATAAAAAGTCAACCAGGGTCAAACCAGTTTTACAAAACTGACTAGGGTAGGGGTACTACATTCTCCCCCCCTAGGCTCCGACTTACTCCCAGAAGTCATAATGCTAAGCGGAACTCATGCAACACGTATTAGCCCTAAAACTCAATTAACAATTATCAATTTGCACATATGAATCTTTTCACAAACAATTGAAATATTATTGCTAAATCCTCTATGAATGTCATTATCCATTGACAAGATACATCTAAATCCCTACATTTCTTATAACATTCTGGGGAATTATCAATAATCATAGTAGAGATATAAGAATTTTCTTCCTTTCATTACACCAAATTAAAGCATTAAAAGAGATACGCTACAATTACCATACTCATCTATCAAACATGACAAGAAAACATGCCATCATGATCAATTTCTTTTACCAATACATCTTTTTACAAAACTTTATTGCATAGAACTAGCTTCAAATATCAATTTCTACAACCAAGTTAACTTTCAATAAATAAGAGCAACGTAAATAACTCAATTGTTTACACTTTCCAGGTACTAAAAAACCTTTTCAATGACTATGTCCCATTACATAGTGACAAGTTAACACCATTTAATCCATGATTACACATAATAACCATCCACATAACTAGAATGCACAACTCAAAAGGCCACATGTGAGCATGTCTAATGCTCGGTCAAAGATAACATACATGATTAGCATTTCTATGCCTCATCTTAGAACAAATAACATGATCATAAATATCCAACATCTCACTCAAGGGCTTGATGATGCTATGGCACACAATAGAGGTGCTACCTTCCATACAAGACCCTCGTGAACATCCCTTGTTGTGTAAGGTGTTTAGCCTCCAAGAGATAGTCACCACACAAAGGTAGGTAGTGGATCCTAGCTGTCTCATAGCCTCACATACCCCCATCCTTAAGGTTCCCTATGTCTACTTCCTCATATACACTCAACCAAGATCATCTCCTACATTCTTGGAGAGGAATTCACATTTCAACACAAGACCAGCATTTGAAAACAATAAGGATAAATCAATTTAGCCACCAAAGTACAAAAAAATAAAGATAATAATCATCAATTCCAATAGTAAGGCAAGAAAATAAATTCCGGAATTACAACACCAAATCAAGTAAGCAAAAGATCGCAAGATCGTGGCTAAACCTTCAAGGTCAAAATAAAATAAATTGCTGGCCCACAAGGAAATAAATAAAAATATCATGTGCACATAACATCACTATGTGACTATCATCTAGTCACCAACGAGGAAGGAAGGAACAATCGTCTAGCTATCGTAGTAGCTCATCATGTGGTGTGGCCTAGTCACACATCCGCATGTCATGGTAGTGTGCACCTCAACATCACCCCGCATCATGTCATCACGCGACATGGCTCTACCCTAAACCAGTCGGTAGGTCGCATGACAATGTCTACTACATCCTGCATCGTGTCACAGCACGGCATGGCAATACTCCAAGTGGAAAAGGCACGCAATGGACGTATCCCGCATGGCAGTGTACCTCACGGAAAAGGGCACGCGTAGATCATACCCTGCATAGAAATGTACCTCTCAAGATACTCGTTGTAAGCCAGAGGTATACATGGCTAAGGTCCACCCACATGTCTGCCAATGCTGGCCAATTGGCAGCTCATGTGAAAATAACATATCTTTCATGAAGACAAGGCAAAAGATCCTCCAATAAAAACCATCATTCTGCTCAAGAACTGACATCAATATGCTCAAATAGAGGATAGGATTAGGCTAACACACATAAACCTTATAAATTGGTTCATCAAAAGGGAAAGTATTGAGTACACCTATAATACAGTTTCATTATATAACTATATTTTTCCTCGAAATAGAGAAGCTAAAGTCGCTTCGTGTCGACATTACTCGTACGTTGATCCATACTATTCAAGGAATGGTGACTTCTAATACTATCCCTTCACATACTGACTTATCAACAACCCGTGGGTTTGTACTCAGTAAGGAAACAAATAAGCAACATCACATAAACAATATGGTTTCCCATACTCATAAGAAAACATATCCTCCATGGTTGATTACTTCACCATCCCATGGGCACACATAGCAAGCACGGGTTTCTTACAATACACAAGGAAAGCACCATTATTGGTTTAGTCACATTTACAGGGAGTACTTTTGAGTACGTTATCATCTACTCAAGGAAGGTTTTAATTATGCTTTCCACATGAATAACTGAATCAAGTTTATTCTAGATACAAGTACTGAAATTCTTAACAATTCACCATTACATAAGGAAATAACATCATTCCTATATCTTTCTCTAATTCCACTAAGCATTCGTATTCACATTACTAACTATGCAATTTTCTTTTTGAGGCTTAAGACTTTCATCTTTCCATAAGAAGCCCAAAAGAAAACATACAATTCCATATGCGTTATAAAAATTCTTTTTAAATCAATGCATTCTTAGTAGCATTTCTAAAAATCTTATGATTTAGACAAAGAGAAGGGAAAGAGAGTTTGATAATCAAATTATTTCCTACAAGGACACAAGGTCAACAAGATCACACTACAAGCTAAAATTTCTCGCTATAAGTCTATCATTTTAATTGCACGGTTTTCATTTCGCTACCATTTTAGGAGGATGCCAAACAGCCTAACATGACATTTCCAATTATAATGGTTGCAACAAAATGTTCTAGTTTTCCAAACAACAAAGATCAAAATAGGTAATCTTATCGATAATGCAAGACCTCATGTGAGCACTCACTACTCTTAGTTTAATACAAACATATCATAATAAGCAACCTATCATTGAAAATCATACTATGATAAGACGGTAAAGGAGGAACTATCAACTAAATAATATACATTAATGCATACACATCAAACAAGCTTTTCATTCACACTTTCTAAACATAATAAGGTAATTACATATACCCAAAAGCAAGTTCAATGGGCATTGCTAAAATAGATCCTCAATCAAACAGGTTTAATGAAACACATAAAACAATCTTTCGTGGAACACATTAATTCATTCTCGAAGCTACTATAACACATTCCCTTTTGATACTTTTTTACATACAAAGCAGTTTCACAAGGTTAACTATTCACATATTAATGTACCTTACTTAAGATAGAATTTAATTATGTTACTCCTACGAAACACATGGAGAATTCTTTAATGTAAACATACATTTTTTCTCAATAACCAATATGAACTTTCAAACCCAAGCCCTTTTATAATCTAAAAACACATAAGCGTTATACGGCTCACACAAGGGCTCAAGAAGTCGCAACCCTCTCTCACAAAAGAAAACTCAAATAAGAGATAATTACACATATCAAATATATTTTAATTTCTAGAGAGAGAGAGAGAGGAGGAAGGGTGATAATCATTCATTTTGCTACATAATAAGCATTCAATACCTACCACACTAGTCCTTCAAGCGAACAACACTAAGCTAGACCAAGAAATCCATACACAAACAAAGCACATTAAATCACCCCAAAGCACCCACATCAAGAAGGTGAAAACAAGGTGTGAACACACACGTTACACACAAGTTAAGGTCTGCTCAATCACACTCATACAACAAGGAGAACAAGCATACAACATAAGGTCGATACACCTCACACCAAATAAGGGCACAAGCGAAACTAGAGATCCCAGTATTTCAACATGGGCTCTGATACCAAATGTAATGGCCTGCTAGGATACCCCGAAGGGATAAAGCTACAACACACAAATGGAGTGCAAATATTTATTTATTTATTTTTAAATAAGACACAACCTAATGATACAATGAGTTATCAAAGGTTCAGATAACACAGCGGAAGACTAAACAATACCTAAGGAGTTTCCCAGCGTGATTATGCAACTTAACATCTAACTCAACTCATGACATCTGACCCAGTAAAGCAGGTTAACTTAATTTCATGTTATTACTTTAAACAAGGATATAATTTCTTTAGTAAATTAACATTATAGATAATAGGAAGTGTTCATCCATTATGATTGAAGATGAGTCTAACATGAGGAAATTTACCCATTAAAGTTAAGACATAGATAACATATGAATTCATCCATTAAGGTTAAAATATAGATATCTAGATGAGTTCATCCAATTTAGTTAAAATATAGCTAATATGATGATGTTCATTTATTAAGGTTAAAATGTAAATAACCAAATAAGTTCATCCATTATAGTTAAAATATAGCTAATAAGATGAAGTTCATTTATTAAGGTTAAAATGTACATAACCAAATGAGTTCATCCATTATAGTTAAAATATAGCTAATAAGATGAAGTTCATTTATTGAGGTTAAAAATGTAAATAACAAAATGAAGTTCATCCATTAGAATTACAATTTAGGGAACATGACGAGTTCATCCAATAATTTTTAACCATTCATTACGTTCAATTTTACATTAAATACACGCCATGCACCTTGTTCCAAAATGCAGTTTAAATTTCATCATAACTAGC
This sequence comes from Cryptomeria japonica, assembly GCF_030272615.1. Lineage (NCBI taxonomy): Eukaryota > Viridiplantae > Streptophyta > Pinopsida > Cupressales > Cupressaceae > Cryptomeria > Cryptomeria japonica. The sequence goes on from NC_081407.1 coordinate 917,993,437, forward strand.
GAGATCCTTTCAAGCATTCTTATTTTCATTAACATTAACAAAATAAATTCCTTCATGATCCAATTGTTGCATTTAAGAGACGACTGCATACATGCATTACGATAAATCTCATCTAATCTACTTATAGATACTATCAAAATGGCATCCATACATACTAACACTAAACACAAAACATAAGAACAAAGCATCACATAACACCAAAATGGTATCGGAGTTCACCCCTAGTGGGCTATATCTCTGTGTCTGCTCAACTGTAAGACCCATTTGATCATTAAATAAGTTAAGAATACATAAAGTTCACGTCATTTACAATCCTGCCACCCAGGTGAACATAACCAATATACAAACGACCACAACGGTCAAATACATACATAAATGATCCCTGAATAGGAAAGGATCTAATCGAACATAAGAAAAGAAAATACAAGGTCCATTGCCTAATGGTACTCTAACTAGAGACCTAACCAACTACGGTCAACCACAATTCAACACTCGAAACCGGCATAAAGGACAAGACCAATTATAACACCATCACACGGCAAAAGCCAAACTAGAGTCCAATGACATAAACAGGTACCCAAATCAACCAAACAACAAGGTCCAACCAAACATATCAAGTCCTTGCCATTACTTAAACAAAAGAGAATACAAAAATTAAACTTGCATAGGTAATAACTGAGAAAGTACAATCTTCTTTCCTATTGGTTTAAACAATAAAGATCGATCAAGTTTTCTAAATGATCTAAGTTTTCAAAAATACATTAACAGAAAAATCACCATTACAAGGTGGATACAATACTATAATTGCAATATTACCATTTGCCTATTTCACTAAACCGAGGAAGAATGTAACTAATCCATTTATTTTACTTAATGGAGATATCATTAACATACCACTTTTCCAATCGACACAATATTAAATTTTTGATAATTCTAATAGCATATCATTTAAGTTTTTCAAAATGTCCAATGATAAACATTTCATTTTTCAATTACTTATATACTTTAGTATTCCATTTTTAAGATTCTCAGATGACCTATTATCAATCAAATTCAATAATAATATCTCCCTAATTAACATATTATTTAGAAATCACCAAAAATAAATTTATTTCAAGAATTTTCCAAGTAAAAATAATATTTAATCTTTTTCCAAAAGGCACTTCCTCATTAAAAATGATACCCAAATTAAATATTAATCATTATATATTTATAATCCCCTCGATAATAAAATATAAACAATCAATAATTTAATAATGCCCAATTTCAAATTAGATATTATTTTATATATATATATATATATATATATATATATATATATATATATATATATATATATATATATATATATATATTAATCTCCATTAATAAAATATATATTAATAATAATTTAATATTACACAAGTAAATATTAATTAATATATAGATATTAATCTTCATTAATAACATATATATTAATAATATTTAATTACTAATTAAAAACTACATATATATTAAAAAACTTCAAATTTAATATATATATATATATAGATTTTTTTTTTAAAACAAAAAAAATAATAAAAAAAGGGGCAACCGCGGGCCCACCTCCCATCTACGGGAGTGGGCCAGCCATGCCCTAGCCGCAGGACTGCGGCCCCTGTGGTGGATGCAGGTCCGTCGACATCCACACAATGGGTGCAGGGTAACTTGTGGCCACCACAGTGGGTGCAGAGTCCCTTGCGGCAACCGCGGGCGCAGGACCCTGCGACAGCCATGGACGCAGGTCACTACGAAACCCGCAGAGAGGAGGAAATGGGAGGCGGCGTGAGTCAAGCCTCGACTCCTCCACCCGCCAAACCCTTGCCCCAAACAAATTTAAATTTTGATGTACATTGTTTTTTTTTCATTTGATTTTAAAATCAAAACAATAACCCCATAAAAATAAAATAATAATAAACTAAAAAACCCCAATTTCTCTTTTATTCACAGTCTCTACAATATTTTCCAGAATGTCTAATAACACCATTTTGAAGTTTTTTTTTTTTTTTTCAAAATAATATTGGTTTTCCAAAACACATACTTTGTTGAATAACTAAACCAAATAAGCAAATCTTGAGGATAAGAAGATCATTTTCGAGCCAATGAATCCACCAAATTCCCAAACTTTAAACTAAAATGCATAGATTTAAAACCCAAACCCCATTTCAATCAAGAAATTTCTTCAAAGAAAAACAACCAGAAATTTTATTTTCATTTTCTTTTTTTTTCTTTCAACAAAGGAAACAAAATAAGAATCCTACCTCACTTCGCATTCCTGGCAAGATCCGATGGAGAGCCCAACCTGCAACTCAAGAAATCCTTTCTTTCCAAGATGCCCAAATCTCCTCAAAGAATCCTTCTCCAAAACATCTTTTTCCAAAAAAAATGCTCTCCAAAAATAATTGCCCCAAAATATTTTTCAAACCCTAGGGTAAATGGAAGAAAATCTGACCCAATCCCCCATTTTTGATTTTAAACATCTTTTAAATAAAAATAAAAAATCATTCTTTTCAACTATTCAAATAAATCTAAACTTGCTTTTCTAATTAAAAATCAAAATGCTTCCCTCCCTCATTTAATTTTAATTTTCCCAATATTAACAAAGCTACATTTATATTTCACAATATTAATGAGGGTAAAACGTTTTTAATTAAAATAAAATCCCAAAATCAATCTTTCACACTATGTCAAATATATATAAATTAAACTTGTTTTTCTAATTAAAATTGACCTTTCTATTCCAAAATGCAAAAGAGATTAAATTATTTCTATTTCGAATAAATTTAAATCTTCCCTTTCAAAATGCGTAAACTAAATAAATTTATGATTTAAAATTAACCATTAAATTAAACTTGCTACAAACATAAATAGAGCGCTCTTTTTAATTAATGATTAATCACATAAAAGAAACCTATTTATTTTAATTCCTCAATTACTAATGTGTAAATGAACACATTAAATCAAATTAAATACTTAGGATGAAATACTCAATCTTATCACACGCAAGGCATGCAACCCAAGAAAGCCAACCAAATACACGACTCGCAAACCCAAACAAAAAGGGAAACTGACAGACCACAGACAATGCTCACTTGAGAATGACTAGGGTAAGATGAGGGTTTTACGACCACCTAATCCAAATTCTAAGGATGAAAGAGGTATACTCAACTCTGCGAATCCAGGTGAAGACGAACCTTGCACCTAGGCGGTACTGTACTTGCAATCTCCTGCAACCACAAGTCACATAGGTACATGCACACACACACACACACACACACACACACACACACACACACATACACACATATATATATAATGAAGGTGTTAGCTCGAGATTAATAACAAGAATCAAGAAAACAATTAAACTTACATAAGAATCGATGCGAAAGCACATTAACAAGTACGTACAATAATCATAATATCTCACTAGAACATTACATAATGGTAAATCAACCATTCAAGAATGCCACATAAAAAGTCAACCAAGGTCAAACTGGTTTTACAAAGCTGACTAAGGTAGGGGCACTACAATCTAGTTGAAGGTCTGGATGATTGCAGTTTTGAGTTTGATTTCTACGAGCACTGCATCTATGGAAAATATAACCGTGTTCAGTTTTATTCCAATTCTCATAAATCTTTTGACATTCTGGATTACGTTCACTTTGATGTGTTTGGTCCAGTAGAGGTTCCTTCTCTGTCTAAGTCTAAGTATTATGTATCTTTTGTAGATGATTATTCAAGAAAGGCATTTGTGTACTTTCTTAAAAGTAAATCAGAAGTGTTCAGTCGGTTTAAGGAGTTTAAGAACCTTGTTGAAAATCATATTGGGAGAAGGATTAAATGTTTAAGAATAGACAATGATGGTGAATACTATAGTGAAAATTTTGACAAGTACTGTGTTGATCATGGAATTAAGAGACATAAGACCGTACCTTACACTCCACAACAAAATAGAGTTGCTGAAAGGTTGAATCAATTTCTAATGGAGAAAGCAAGAAGCATGTTGAGTGGAGCTGGGCTGGAACAAAAATTCTGGGCTGAAGCAGTTGCTATAGCATGTTACCTGCTGACTCGCTCTCCTACTTCAGCATTGGTCGACAGAACACTTATGGAAGCATGGTCTAGTAAGAAACCTTCTTTAAGGCATCTTCAAGTTTTTGGTGTAGAGGCATATGCTCATGTGCCTGATGTTAATAGATCTAAGTTGGATAACAAAGCTGTGAAATGTATCTTCATTGGCTATGGAGTTGGTGTGAAAGGATAGAAACTTTGGAATCCAGTGATTGGTAAGGTTATGTACAGCATAAGTGTGATATTTCATGAGCTAAAACCTATGTCATTAGGTCACAAAATAGGAAAGCAAGGAGAAGCTGAGGTTGAAATTCCTCTAGCTAATGAAGAATCTCCCGAGATACCTAAAGATGAGGAGAGTTCAAGTAGTTCATGTAGATCTAAAGAAGAACATGATGATGAGCCTCCTGTTGAACCTCAAGAAGCCTCAACACCAGAGTTGAGAAGATCTACTCGAGAGAGGCGGCAACCTAATAGGTATACACCTAATAATTATAGTCACTCTATGTTGAATGTTAATTGTGCTAATGCTTTACTTGCAGATACTAATGAGCCTAGGACTATCAAAGAAGCTATTAAAATGCCTGATTCAGATTCCTGGTTGGAAGCCATGAATGATGAAATGTCATCATTGGATAAAAATGGAACTTGGGATTTGGTACCATTTCCTAAAGGTAGAAAGCATGTAGGTTGCAAGTCGGTATTCAAAAAGAAGTATGGTCCAGATGGCAGCATTGACAAGTACAAATCAAGATTGGTTGCCAAGGTGTATTATCAAAAGGAAGGTATTGACTATGGAGAGATCTTTTCTCCTATTGCTAGGCTGACATCTATCAAATTTCTCTTGTCACTTGCAGTAACATATGATTGGGAGATTGAGCAGATGGATGTGAAGAAAGCGTTTCTTCATGGTAATCTTGAAGAAGAAATTTATATATCTCACCCTGAGAACTTTGTAGAAAAAGGTAAAGAATATTTGGTATGTAGACTCAAGAAATATCTATATGGTTTGAAACATACTCCCAGAATGTGGTATCAAAAGTATGATACATTTGTTTTGTCCTTGGGATTTGTGAGACCAAAAGTTGATCATTGTGTTTACTATAAAACTAAAGGTGATAGGATTCTTATCATATCTTTGTATGTAGATGACATGTTGTTCATAGGAAATGCAAACGGTATGATCTCAGATTTAAAATCTCAGTTATCTATGAAATTTGAAATGAAGGACTTAGGAGAAGCAAATTACATTCTAGGAATGGAGATCAAAAGGAATAGATCTAAGAGGAAACTTTGGCTCAGCTAGAGAAAGTATATAACCAATGTTCTTGATAGGTTTCATATGTCTGACTGTACATCACAGGTTGTTCCCATCTTGCAGGGAACTAAGTTGTCTGTGCTTGATAGTCTAAAATCTCCAAAAGAGATAGAAGACATGAAAAGTGTACCTTATGCAAGTGCTATTGGCAATTTGATGTATGCTATGGTCTGTACAAGACCTAACATTGCCCAACCAGTGGGAGTACTTAGCAGGTTTATGTCGAATCCAGGAAGGCCACATTGGGATGTTGTAAAGAAGGTATTTAGATATCTGAAGGGAACTTGAGATTTTGCTTTGTGCTATCATGGCCATTCTGATTATTCAAAGAAAACTCTCACTGTATGTATTTTTGTGGATTCTGATTGGGCAGGAGATGTAGACAGCAGAAGATCCACCTGTGGATATGTTTTTGTCATGAATGGTGGAGCAATTAGTTGGATGAGCAAGCGGCAACCTATAGTCACTTTGTCCACTATAGAGGCAGAGTACATGGTAGCTACACATGCATGCAAAGAAGATGTTTGGATCAGATGGTTGAGTTCAGATGTTGGTTTTGGTACAGGGTAGATTGAAATTTGGAGTGATAGTTAGAGTGCTATATGTCTAGTGAATAATCCTACTTTCCATGCTAGAACAAACCATGTTGATGTTCAGTATCACTTTGTTCGTGACATGGTGGAAGATGGAAAATTTTATCTTAACAAGGTAGACACTTTGGAAAATGTTGCATACACCTTGATGAAACCTATGAGCACTCACAAGTTCAGGTGTTGTTCTAATTCTATGGGTCTTGCTACCCATGTTTCTCAGTAACATCTAAAATGGTAATCGGTCCAGTGAATTCCTTGTCAAGTGGGAGTTTGTTGGAAATGTGCCTCGAATTAGCTTGACTTGTGTTTAGACTAATCAAAGTAACCTATATCGATGGAACAGCTATTGGTGTGACGCTTGCTGATGGGCCGATGGAACCCTCTTCTTGTGATTGGCTATCGGGTGAGCAAGTCCAAGTTGATCCAATGGTGGTCGCTAGGTCGCGATGGGAAAATACTTGTTAGAATATCCATCATGACCTAGCGACAAAGAAGAGCTTCATTTTGGTGGTTAGTGAGGTCATGCTAAGGTGACAGGATAGGGACTTTGGAGCCAATCAGGGAGTGACACGTGACATAAGTGAGTGGCCCAGGTGAGATAAGGGTCATGCAAATCAAGAAGATCCAACAATAGATTCGAGGAAGATCAACAGTGGAGTAAAATTCTGAGACTATCAGCGGCTGTCGTTGTATAGAGGTTGTGAGGTGCCTGAAATGTTATCCCTCGCGACATGGCAACCAAGTGGTGGGACTCGGTAGGAGAGCGACTAAGGCGAGTTAAAGGCTGAGCAGATCGCAGATGATCGGATGACAACCGTAGAAGATTCGACGGTGGTCGCTAGGTTGCGATGGGAAATTGCTCGTTATACTTTCCATCGCGACCCAGCGACAAAGAAGAGCTTCATTCCGGTGGTGAGTCCGTGACAGACTGGCAAAGATGTGAGCTAGAGGTCGAGCAAGTGGAGTAGAGACCGACTACAGGTGTGCGCTTGAATCGGAGTTCAAAAGATAAACACTTGGACATTGAAGATGGTCTTGTCAGTGTATATGAATATGAACTGACCTGACTTCCTGGTGTGTGTGGGATATTGTGTTTCTCATGAATGCAGACCGACGCAGATGGTTAGACTTCAAACCGTTGGTGCAGTTGCTCAGATGAACTGTCGATAATCTGATATATGTAGCCATTGGATAACTATGGTGATATACTGATAGCATGAGTCGATTGTAGTGTCCATTTTGTGAGAATCTAAGAATGAATACCTATAGTTGCAGACTGAAAATTTATTGTAAATTCATTTACTAGAAATAAAGTGTTTCAACTGTTGGTGGTGATTTTTTTTCCCGAAAAGGTTTTCCCATGTAATTCATGGTGTTTTGTCTATGTTGATTCTATGTGTTTTGTCTATGTTATTATTAATTTTCTATAAAAAATTTAAATTGCATTCTTGTATGATCTCTCTTGCTAAATGACATTAGGAAGGTGTTTTTGCACTGTGCTTTCCTTACACCTATGGCCCATGCACACTCTGGTGGTGTAGATGATGGATTAGACCAAGTAAAATTTTTAGGTACTTATGTTGAAGTAAAATTTGCATACTTATAGTTAGATAACATTTTCCTGTGCTTATATATACATGTGCTTACATATATACTTACTTGTGTAGGGACAACATTCAGGACATGGATCAGTGGAGGGTTGAACGACTTAGTTTATACATTGTCATTGTTTGATGAGATTATATGTATGTAGTGTGTGTACTGTTTTTACATATATACATATCTGACACTTGTTTGATGAGATTATATGCATATCAGACACTTGTACATGTTTGATGACATTATATACATATCAGACACTCTTGTTTGATGAGATTAATTGTTTGTTTATTACACGAGTCTATGTGTCTATATTATATTTTTATAATTAGTTCAAGTTAAATAGAATTGATCATGTTATTTTAGATGATTACATAGATTTTATTATTAAATTAATCAAATCAATTAATCAAACTATTGGGACTCATAAAAATTTGGTGAATTTGAGGGGCCCATTTCAAGAATTTCGCATTTGTACTTCCTCCTCACGTGAATTTGGTAGTTTGTGATTTTTTTGCCTTATCAACAAGACCTACCCCGATCGGCAGGACTTACCCCAATGAGGTCGCTAGTGGTGTGTGGAGTTATTGGGTATCAGGTGGAGCAGTTTCATGTTATCCCGACCACCCAATGACAAGGTGCAAGCGGAGGAGGTAGACATCGGTGACATTGGCCATCAGAATAGCGCAATGTAATGCTACTCGATGACCCAATGGAACATCATAAGGTGGAGGAAGATGGCCTCGGCCATCGGGCTAACATGTTTTGGAGGAGTCCCGATGATCTAATGGAGACCATTTATCCCACATTGGCTGTGGGGAGGTGCATTTCAATATTTAAATGCAGGGCTGCATATATCCTTAGTGTCAAAGCTTGCGGGCTTTTGGCAAGTAGCAGCTCAGCATTAGTGGGCCCCCTATGTGCGCGTGCATCGCAGAGTGGCCTAATTTTGCAGCAAAAGGGGAGATTAACAAGCGAGCAGGTTTCTTTAGATCTGATGATCATCACCACAAGATGAAGGTGCTCGACTCTTAATTTCTGCGACTTGGTGAAAAACCACTAGCGGTAAACTATGGCCAACAGTTATGAAGAGTTTCATTCGAGCAATTAGTGAGGTCATGCTAAGGTGTTAGAACAGGAACCTCAAAGCAAATCACAAGGTGCCACATGGTGACACACAACAGATGAGGTGGAAGATCCAACAATGATGATGTGGCAAACCAAAGTGACTTATCGAGAAGACCGTGGCTTCGATGGTTCTCAAAGAGGACTCACCGAAGGCATCAGTTTCATCGACATAAAAGGTGTTGATGAAACCAAGGTTTTGATGAGACAAGAAAACGGCTAGTCGAAGAGGAAGTTTGGCCGAAAGAATGGTATTCAATAGAACCAAAGATGACTTGGCGGTCCAAGTGGGTCAGGTGGCAAACTAGAGATTGATGCGTGGCAGACCTGACATATAGGTGGTGCCTAGGTAGATCTCAAAATGAATCAATGGCTAACACATGGTGACATGCAGTAGAAGGGAGCAGATCAGCTAAGGTAAATTCCTAGTGGGTTAAGAAGTTCTGATAGCCAGGTGAGATGATCCAAAGGTTGTCACCATGTCGCGATGGGAAGATGATCATCAAATATCCCCTGCGACTTGGCAAAAAAGCATGTACAAAAAAGGTGAAGCAGCCCAGGCGTTAAGAATCGAGTAGGTTGAGGGAAGATCTACGGCCGTCACTATACCGTGAGATGAAGATGTTCATTGGTTATCCCCTATGACATAGGGACTGGCGAGGTGGCAGTTGAGGTGGCCATCTAGATGGATCCAAAGGAAAATCAGGATGTGCCATGTGGCAGAGCATTGAAGAAGAACCAAGGTAGGCTCAGATCCAGTGGCAGGCCCATGTGGTGGTCAGGTGGATCCGCGGGCAAGCCAAATGTTGACACATGGCTCGGATGGACAAAGTGATGGAGGGAGCCGCTCAGAAGAGATAAAGGCCAAACAGGTTGAGGACGATCTAATGGACAGGTGAGTTGATCAATGACAATCACCAATTCGCAACAAAAAGTAGCTCAATGGCTAATCGACGCGACTTGGCAACCAAGTGGTGGGACCCAGCAGGAGAGCAGCCCAGGTGAAATAAAGATCAAGAAGGTTTTTTCAAATCCAATGATTATCACTATACCACAATGTAGAGTTGTGCGGTGTTTATCCACCATGACTTGGTGACTAGGTGGTGGGACCCATTGGGAGGAAGCGCCTCAGGCGAAGCAACGAGAATGCAGGTCTGAGGCAAATCATTCACAAGGTGGGCCCAGGTCAGAGGGTAGGTCCAACCTTGCTCAGGTGGTAGACAGGTGGTGCATAGAGAGAATCCAAGGCCAATCCAGAGGTGACATTTGGCAGAGTTCTACAAAAGAAAATCAAAATTAAATATATGGTTCAGACTATAGGTAGAAATGTAGAAGATTTAAATAACTATTGTGCCCAGTTGGTCGGAAGGGCCTAAGAGATTAATGCACCTGAGGGTTGAATTTTATCCCAAGTATAGTCATATTGGATATCATTGGAAAGCTCTTGATCCAAGGAATCCATTTCTGTAGTCAAGTGTAACCCATGTCAAGTATTTTTGAGGCAGTTACCTCAGGATCTTAGAATTTATTTCTCATTCAAAAAGATTAGATTTTCTGTAGGCCATGTGTGTGGGCAGTTAATGAGAAGATAGGGTAGTTGCCATGGTTAGAGAATGAGATCCGATTTTCTTCTTTGGGCCTTATTTTTCTCTTTGTCTTCTCACTTGTAGGGGTTCCAAATTTTTTGTGAGCAAGGCTGCTGAATCTTGGTTTCCAATTCTGAGTTTTTTCCAAATTTGTAATACAATGTCCCTTTTTCAAGTAATAGAGTATCTTCTTGTTGTACATGTTTTCTGTTGCAGGTCACATATATGTAAGACATTTATACAGTTTATTGGATTGTCTCCAGGCCTTCTCTGATTTTCAATAAATCTAGTCTTTAAGGGAGTTTGGGTTTGTCCTCTAAAAGTGGGAGTTTAATGGGTGTTCTTAGGTACTCTTCAAGGAAGAGTTTAAATTCTATGAATAATCATTTTGGACTCAGGATAATGTCTAGATATGTATGATCCTTTGTTTGATTTTATAATGTATTAATTTCAAGCATTAATACAAGGATATCTTTCTCAATAAATTAGATTTACAATAGAGGTTTTCATTTGCAAATTGATGTATGACTCCATGCCCTTGGATAAGGTACTGGTCTTGCAGATTCTGGGGATTCTCAGAGATTTAATTAATCAAATATCCATTGCCTTTATGTTTGTAGTTTTAGTATGTTCCACCTATCTAATGCTCCAATCTAGTTGAGATGTCAATGTAGATCTAGCCCATCTGTAGTAACCTCCTTGTTGTTGAGCCCTGTGAGATTTATCTGCTTTCTATTGATGTTGTTATGTGTGTAAAGGGTTTTATTTAATGCATCAAAGGTATACCCACCTAGGTTTTGCAGAGCCTGAAGAGTAGAAGGATTCATATCCTTGTTATGTTGTCCAAGCCCTAAAGCTTTTCATTGATTGAGATTGGCTATTTCATAGATAGATTGCAGGTGAACTTGGGTTTCTCTTTTTTGAGAACAACACAAACTATCAAGTCAATTCAATTCAATGAATTAATCAAATTAATTCAAATCAATTAATCAAATGAGTTCACTAAATTAATCAAATTAATTCAAATCAATTAATCAAATCAATTCAAACTAATTCAATGAATTATTAAAATAATTAGCTAGTTGAATTGTTAATTGTTGATTTTATTATTAAATTAATCAAATCAATTAGTTAGTTGAATTGTTAATTATTGATTTAATTATTAAATTATTCAAATCAATTCAAATCAAAAAGTGATTAAAATCAATTAATCAAATTATCAAGTCAATTCACAATGAATTAATAAAATTAATTCAAATCAATTCAAACCAATTCAATGAATTATTAAATCAATTAGTTAGTTGAATTGTCAATTGTTGATTTGAGGGTAAGTGGAAGGTAATGGGTCACAAATTGGCAAAAGTTTGTGTGTTGGAAAACACGCTCTTAGAAATGGGGGCCTGTTTTTGCTTCGGGCCCTCAAGGCAAAACTAAAGGGGCCCCCGTTTTGTTCTCAAATGGAAGCCCACTTGAAAACGAAATGGGGTCCCATTTTTAAATCCGATTTTACCCATATTTTTCGTAATTGGGGTCCCATTTTTTTAAAAACGGACCCCGTTTTCAAAACGGGGGCCCGTTCTATTGAATTCGATTCCACAACCTAACACTTGCCTCGGGATTAGGTTCGGAATAGGCCTAGGATGGCCACACTTGAGACATGGACCTGTAAATTCAAATCTCCATGTACGAAAGCACAAATATGAACTTCTGAAATAGTTTACGTGCCTCTAATTAGAGAATTTTTATACGAACTTAAAACCCATTTCAGATTATACTGTCTAGATTCTAAATATGTAATTTTTTTTTAAAAATTGATTACTTTAACTATTTTTCATTTAATTTATACTAAATTGGGTCCATAAACTTGAAATATTAATTAATTTTGTTAATATAATAACTTTTTTATTTTAGTGAATTTTGAAAAAAAAATATATGTCATCAATATACACAAAATTTCTTTTCTATTTAAAAAATAAAAAATAAAAAAATGTTAAGTTTATGTCAAATTATGTGGGCTACACATCAAAATTTTAAAAAGATAATTATGGTCATTAAAAAATTAATTAAAAAAAATATTTTTAAAAAAATATGGAAAAATATGCTCATCAATATTCAGTGTGTTACAAACCATTTCCCAAAATGGTTTGAGAAAATAATTTTAATTGTCTCAAAAAGTGTGGGTCGTACACATGCATGGTATGGTCCTAAAACAAACACTTTTAAAACATAGTTTTTAGAACTCTATTCAAAAAGTTACTTTTTTTTATGTGGGTATTAAAATAAATTACATATTTGAAAATTAGACTCAGAGGGCTATCTTTTATATTACTGACTTTTTCCAAGATTCAATCTCCAAGTGTTTCAAAATTTAAGCTCAAATGAGACAAAACTTGAAAATCAGGAAAAACACTTCCACTTTTTGGCCAAAACATGGACTCGGCTTCTTGCACCAACCCTTGATTTAGTTAGTTGAATTGTTGATTTAATTATTAAATTAATCAAATCAATCAGTTAGTTGAATTATTAATTGTTGATTTAATTATTAAATCAATCAAACCAATTAATCAGATGAATTCACTAAATTAATCACATTAATTTAAATCAATTAATCAAATCAATTCAAACCAATTCAATGAATTAGTCAAACTAATTCAAAACAATTCAATGAATTAATCAAATTAATTCAAATCAATTCAAACCAATTCAATGAATTAATCAAACTAATTCAAATCAATTAATCAATCCAATGAATTAATCAATCCAATCAATTAATCAATCCAATGAATTAATCAATTAATTAAGTGATTCAAATCAGTCCAATGAATTAATTATTTATCAATTCGATTAAGTGATTCAAATACATCCAATGATTTAATCAAATTAAATCAAATTAATTAATCGAATCAATTCAAATCAATTAATTAAATCAATTCAACTGTGATTCAAATCATTATAAGATAGCATGCAAGAAATTAACTCAAATTGTGCAAATTTTGATTTTAAAGCAGTTTCAACAAATAAACTCAAATGTACATGTGTGTACATATGTATAGAGATCCAAAAAATAGCTCAAGAATGTACATACGTACATATGTATGATGATCCAAAAAAGGGTACATACATATATATGCATATATATACATGTATGTATACATATATATATGCATATATAGACATGTATCATGGTCAAAAAAATACAAGAGTTCACTTGTTCTAATAAATTAAGTGAGCTCATGGTACATAAAATCTGGATCCTCTCTATCTTTTACTATCTCTAATATCCTTTCATGATCTTCGATAGGCAACCTCCAATTTTGGGGGCCACGGCCTCTTTTTTGTAAAGTTTCAAAATGTAATCTTGTTGCTATAACTAAATGACTATAATGCAAAACTTTTTGGCTAGGCATGTATTCAGTAAATGTAACAACGTTGTTATCTATATTTGTTTGTTGATAATAAGTACCTTCAACAATGACTGATCCAGTGGGATATTGTTGTCCATCAACATCTTCCACTGATTCTGACAATTTACATTTTGGTTTTGTGCATCATAGTAGGTAATAGTCAACACCTTCTACATTGTTAGGATCTGCAAGCACAACAAAAATATCACCTGTACATGACAAATTACAAACAATTAAAATATAAAGTATATGGTAGAATGTAAAAAGAATTCACATTTAATTAAAATTTAAACAAAGTAGATGAAAATGCGTAAGGATATTTAAATAAAATGCAAGTGTACATAGCACAACTAAATCGAAAACATGTTCATAATCAATTGAATATATAGGATCGTGAATATCTACAATATCACTTTCTTCAAAAGGAGACATTGCGACAAATTGTTTCATCTCCCATTGTGAAACAAATCCATCTCTAATGTTCTAACATTGTTGAGTATTTGCATTGTTTTCAATGCAATCAACACAAAAACATGATTTTTCTCTAACCTAAATCACAAGAGGTTTTCTATGTCGTGTAGTCATCACTTGATGCAAACTTTTATTTCCATTAATTGGTTGGAAATTATAAGGATTGGATCAATCAATGTCTTTAACTTTCCAAAAATAGAAATTGTTGTATATCGTGTCACATGCTCCAAAAATGTTTTTTGTACCATTCAACTATCTCACTTGAATTTTGTATGTTGTTACCTCCAAGTTCATATTAGAGAAGTGCATGCTTCACACAGGATCCTGCTCCATCATCCTCTCCTTTTCCATGTCCACTCTCGAAAAAGTTCCACAAAAACTTTAGACCATGTTTAGCATGTTGTTGTGACATCCAATTGAATGCTTTTGTAGATTTAAATTTGATGGTATGATGAAAGAATAAGTATCTGGTTAACTACTAAGAGGTGGGGGGTGAATCAGTAGATAGAAAACTGATATAATCTTTTACCAATCTCAAAATCAACCTCTCAAAGAAAACTCAAAACTAACAAGTTAAACCACTTAACTAAAAATTCAATATCACTATCAAGTTAAATCGGTTAACTGTTATAACAGATTAATAGTAAAACAACTTGAAACTCACAAACATCCAAATACTTTACTAATATAAGTAAAACCTCATTTCATATTGTTGTTAGTTCACATAATATATCAAAGTGGATTTAGCAGTTAAGCAATTCAACTATAGTAAACATAACCACAAAAACATTCACCAGTTGACACAATATTTTTGATGTGGAAACCCAAATGGAAAAAACCACGGTGGGGATGAATACCCTAAAGTATTCTGAACTCTTCTGAAGTTCGCCCTGTTAGGAGCCAAGCCTGTTAAAGCTTTACAATAAGTCCTGAAGAGGGGAAAAAGTCTTGGAAGGATAATAAGATGGTTATATTGCAAATAGACAAGCGATGAAGCATGAAACACAAACAATGCAATAAAACCCGATTATACCTTGCTTTCACCTTCTTCCTCAATGGAGCTTGGATGAAGTTGAAGTGTGCCCAAATGCCTCCAACTTTATGTTGATTTGCTCCTAGATTGCTTGATGTTATTTCTCTCCTTTGCTCGACAAGATTAATGAATTATTGGATTGGATTTGGATGATGGATATTTGATAATGGAGGATTATGGAGACATGATAGAGGGATGATTAGAAGAGGTGAGAGGAGAAAAGAGCAACATAAGAATGCCATAGAAGATGTTGATGACTTGTAAGGAGAAGAGGCTCCAATTTATAGATTGGAGGAGGCCAATGGAGGGCCAAGATTGATTTCCTTATGGAGGGTTGAGATTTATTTGAGATAGAAGGCATGGGTCAAGGGTGCCTTGGGAAAATAAATAGGAATATAAATTTCCTTGGGAAAAAGGGGGGAGAAATTTGAATTTCAAACATGATGAATTAAAAATTCCAAAATAAGGATGCATTCAAGGATTCAAAGAAATTTGAATTTCTTTGAGAGACTCAATGTTGATGTGACATGAGTGGGAATTAAAAATTGAGGGATAATGATAAGCATGATTATGAGAGATTCTAGAAGGATTAATTAGGTTGAGTGGGATTAGGAAAAGTGATTTGTAGGAATCACATGACTAGGTTAATTAATTAGAATTAATTAACTGAGTGGGTTTAGAGGAAATAATTATTGGAGGGGACTTTAGAAGAATAGGGGAATAATTAATTTATTTGATAAATTAATTATTGGACAATAGTTATAGAATTAATTAAATTAGATTTAATTAACACTGAGAAGAATAAGGACAACACAATTAAGTCAATTAATTATGTTCACAGGCTTAAATTAATTTATATATTAATTTTAGGTGTCTACAAGTCATGTTAAGAACAGATCTTGTTAGGGAACAACTAATTAAGGGATTGACTATAATGCCCTATTAGAAGCAATACCTAGTGAGGAGTAATCTTCGTAGAGGATTTGAAATCCAAGCTAATGGACCACCTAGTTAGAGGATTTGAATAACACTATGCTTGTTAGAGCTTACCCAGTTAGAGGATTTTACTCCTGTAATTGTTAGAAAACAATAGGGGTTTGCTAATCTGTTTGAATAGCACTACACTTTCTTTTTCAGATCCTTTTCATGCTCCTATCTACCTTTACACAAACTGCAAATACATCATCTAGTTCAACAACCACACTCTCACTCTCAACTACAAATTGTCAACTTTACAACAAAACAACTCATCGACCTTATAAATAAATCATCAGGTCGATAACACAACACAAACATAATTCTCTCATAGAGATTACAAACAAATTGGTTCAAGTATGACCGCTGGATTACATAATAATCTTTGCACATCATTCAAGATATCCTCGACCGCTCCTTCATCATGGCTTCATCAAACTCTATAACTCATCATGGGGTTTGCATTACATGCAATGTACTTTCTCATTCCCAAGATAAAAACCGTTATCTCAATGCGCCAAAAATCATTTAAAACTCTTCTCATACAACATGCATATGTGTCATAATCATTACTGCTCATCATCAAATCATAAACCAATACAACCAATTCACCAAATTTCATTGGTTAGGGTTTATCATATCAACAGGAAGGGTTTAATGGTTGATCTCACCATTTTTGAGCAATACTGGTTTCCTCCACAAACTCACCTATCAGTTGCAGAACAATATTATAAAAACATCATTACCAGTTAATTGACATCAATGACAACATAACATTTCATTAATGCAATCTTCATACAAATGCCAACAATCTCCCCCTTTGCAATTGATGGCAATACAAGTATCAATACCCTTGATTGCTATGATTGTGAATAGGAATCTTGGTTTACATTTTACCATGTACTATCCTTGTCTTCAGCTGGTAACTGGCTATAAATCTTCTCTCTGTCAATCATACAATTCTTCTCCTCATAATAATATAGTTATTCTCCCCCTTTGACAAAAATGCCAAAGTGAAAGTAAAACATGTAATGTCAAACTTCAGTGCTAAGCATCATCAACCTACAACTTGATGCTCCCCTTGTGGAATAACTCCACTCTACACCAATCTTGCTATAAAATTTTACAAGTAGCTCTAGGAATGATGTAATCTACATCATGCTCAATTGAACTCATGAAGGGGTACAACCCCTACCTGACTTCTAAGATACTCAAAAGTAGTCTTAGGCAAAGGTTTAGTAAAGATATTTGCAAGTTGCTCCTTGGTAGAAACATTATCTAATATTAGATCTTTATAGGTTCTATAAACTTCATCTTGAAACATTCCAAAATGTGTCTCATCCAGATAGCCTGGGTACAATTCATATAAGCTACAACATACTTAGCTTCAACAGTAGATTGTGATATACAACTTTGCTTCTTTCTACTCCATGAAACAAGTCTTCCTCCAAGAAAGAATGCTCCACCGGTTGTGCTTTTCCTATGATCAACATTACCTGCCTAGTTTGCATCTATATACACCTTCAAATAAAAGTTACCTGCATATGGATACCATAATCCATAGTCAATAGTACCTT
Source organism: Cryptomeria japonica (assembly GCF_030272615.1). Classification (NCBI taxonomy): domain Eukaryota; kingdom Viridiplantae; phylum Streptophyta; class Pinopsida; order Cupressales; family Cupressaceae; genus Cryptomeria; species Cryptomeria japonica. The sequence goes on from NC_081407.1 coordinate 918,011,207, forward strand.
TAAAATATTTGAATATCCTCTTGTTTTCTATCAAATGTGTTTTCTTTGGATTCTTCTAAAAGCTAGCAACTAGACCAACTGCATGAGCTATATCTAGTCTGTTGTGAACAACATAGTGCATTTTCCCGATCATTGACCTATACTCCTTTTCATCAATAGATGTGGCTTCATCTTCCTTAGAAAATTTACAACCTATGACCATTGGTGTCCCAACTGGTTTACAATCACTCATACCAAATGTCTTTAATACCTCTTTCACATATTTAGACTTTGTGATGAAAATACCACTCTTCATTTGTTGTATTTGCAAGCCTATGAAAATTTTTCTCTCTCCCACTAGAGACATTTCAAAATCACTTTTCATTTCATTTGCAAAGTCATTTCTCATGTCATCATTACCTCCAAATATGATATCATCTACAAACACTTCACTTAACCAATATCTTATCTCCTTTAGATTTGAGATATATGTTGTTGTCTTCACTGGTTCTCTAAAAAACTATCTTCATCAGGTGTGAATGAAGCCTCTCATACCATGCTCTCAATGCTTTATTTAACCCGTATAGTGCCTTGTGCAATTTGCGTACCATGTATTTTTCATCAATCAAAGCATAACCATCTGGCTGCTCAATGTATACTTCTTCTTCTTCCAGTATTCCATTAAAAATGGTTGACTTCACATCCATTTGATATACTTTGAATCCCTTATATGTTGCAAATGCAAGTAAAGTTCTGACACCTTCCAGTCTAGCAACTGGTGCAAAATTTTCACCATAATATTCTACTTCTTCCTATGCATAACCTTTGCAAACCAATCTAGCTTTGTTTCAGACTACTACACCATCTTCATTTAGTTTGTTCCTAAATACCCACTTAGTACCTATCACATTTTTATTCACCGATCTAGGTACTAGGGTCCATGTGTTGTTCTTATCAATTTTATCAAGCTCCTCCTCCATAGATTTAATCCAATGATCATCTTCAAATGCTTCATTAGTAGTTCTAGACTCAATAGTGGAGATCATGTAAGAATTTTCTCTAATTCTTCTTCTCATTAACTCTCCAACATCCTTATCTCCAATAATCTAGTCAGGATTGTGATTCAGTCTCACATACCTCAGAATAGCATGATCATTATCTTTAGGTTATTCTACTCCATTATCATCATATTCTTCTGAATCTACATGTTCTGATTGAAGTAGTACAACAACATTCTCTTTACCAATTTCAGGTTTCACCGGTTCTTGTTCGAAAAATAGAATGCAAGGATCTTCATCCTTTTTATCCAAACTAGTTTCCCCTTAGACTTTAGGATACTCATCCACTTGAAAATCAACACTCTCAATGATTTTGTGTCCAGTTGTTGTAACATTTGTAGGCCTTACTCTTGGTGGAGTAACCAAGAAATATACCTTCATCACTTTTAGCCTCAAACTTACTAACATAGTCACCTCTCTTAATAAAACATTTACTTCCAAATATCTTGAAATAACTGACATTAGGTGATCTACCATACAAATATTCATAAGTAGTCTTATCCTTACCTCTTTTTACCAATATCTGATTCATAGTTTAGACAGTTGTGCTGACAGCTTCTCTCCAGAAAGTTTTGCTACACCTCCTTGTATCAACATCGTTCTAGCATCCTCAACAACTAACCGGTTGTTCCTCTTTACAATACCATTCTACTGTGGTGTCCTCGGTGCAGAAAGTTGTTATTTGGTACCACTTTCTTCACAATATCTAGTGAATTCCTTAGAAGTAAATTCACCACCTTGATCAGTCCTCAGACACTTTATCTTCTTACCACTCTCTTTTTCAGTTAAGGACATGAATGCCTTGAACTTACTAAATGCTTCCATTTTATCCTTCAAGAATGTGACCCACATCATTCTTGAGAAATCATTAGCAAACATCATAAAATATCTGTCACCTTGAATACTTTTAGTCCTTATTGGTCCATAGAGGTTTGTATGAACCAAATATAATAGACATTCTACTGAAAAACATTTTCTCTTAAAAGTTGGGGATGTCATCTTTCCCAACTAACATTCCTTACATAGAGCATTAACTGGTTTGTCCAACTAAGGAAAACCTCTCACTATCTTGGACTTACTCACTTTAAGAATGCTATCAAAATTTATATGACAAAATCTCCTATGCCAAAGCCAACTATCATCTACTTTAGCAATTAAACAGTTATTGACTTTAGGATTTAGGTGAAATAGGTTACCTTTAGTCTACTTTCTGGTTGCAATCAGTTCACCTTTCTTAAACTCCCATAGATTTTGCACATACCATTCTTAAACTCCAATGGGTATCCTCTATCATTGAGTTGAGCAACACTCAAAAGATTGTGCTTTAATCCTTCAACCCAGTACACATCATTTGCACTGCTCTTATCATTAAGAGAAATATTTTCCTTACCTTTTACCATGTAGGGTGAGTCATTACCAAATCTCACAACTCTGCCATCAAAATCCTTCAAAGAAATAAATTTTCTCCGGTCACCGATCATGTGATGTGAACAACCACTATCAATGATCCAATCATCAGAATTATCCATGCAAGAAACTAATGCTTTTTGATCAGATGTCTCCTCTTTAATGGATACAAAAATAATGTCTTCATTAGCATCACCCTTAGATTCCTCATCAATGATACCACCATCAACTGCAATAAGACAATCTCTTTTTCCTTTTCCTTTGTACCTCTTGAACTTCTCTCGCTTGTGTTTATTGTTACAATTAGGACAGTTAGATGCAATGTGTCCAATCTTTTTGCATGCAAAACATTTCAAAGGTAGTTTACCTATGTACTTACCGGTACCTCTAGGCAACCGCTTGGCCAACAATGCTTCAAGCTCAACCAAATTGTCTTCATCATCAACTTCTTTGCTCGATTTAGATTTTTTAATTGTGACTCACATCTCTACTTTTCCTCATAGATGGGTTAGGAACTGAAGCTCTAAATGCAGATTCATATTTCTGAACACTACCATCATAACCATTTAATTAAAAAGCAGTAAGCTTACCAATTATGGAGTCAAGGGTTACCTTAATTTTATCAATTGAATTTAGCTTCTGAATGGCTGCAACTTAGATAGCGTAGACCAGTAGAAGGGTTATCAACACCTTGCTATCCAATATGGCATCTTCCACTTTACCACCAACAATATTGATGTCACCAACTATCTCTTTTATCCTCTGATCATACTATTGGATATTCTCACCTTCAGCCATCCGCATGTCATCAACTTCTCCTCTTATACTCTCTTCTTTGGCAATCTTCACATGTTCATCACCGCTATAAATCTCTTCAAGTTTCTTCCATACATCATAATAAGTCTCTAGACCATGGACATCTACATATTTTGCATCAGACAAAGAACTGATAATAGCCTCTAGTGCTTGATTTTTTTCTTGTTTCTCTTTCTTCTGATCATCAGTCATAATCCCACTAGGTGCAACATATTAAGTACCAACATGTTCCCAGTATTGACTTCCTAGACTCTTGATACAAATTTTCATTCTATCACTCCATATCTTGTAGTTCTCTCTATTAAACTTTGGACCTTCCTTCTTCATCATGTTCTACAAGATCTTTACCTCAAGCTGTTAGGATTAGTCATTAGTGTTGGTATTTTGGATGACTTCATCATGTGTTGCATTGGTTTTGTCATTGATGTCAACACTTATCTTTCTAGAGGTCTACATTATTGATTTGACACTCTAGTTATGTTGGTTTATTGTTGAACTAACACATTGTGGTCCCGACATGGATATTGGCTTATGCACAGTCACTGGTATATGCTTCACCGATAGGATATATGGTTCACCGGTAGTGATGATGACTTGTTATCATCTGGAGATCATTTGGTTATGTTGAAGACATGGATTGGATGTTTGGATTTTGTGTTTTTTTTATTGGTCTAATCGAGTTCATATATTTTCCTTTACCGGTAGATAAGTCTAGGTTATGGACTGGTATAAGATATCATGTTCCAGATCAGCACGACACATTTTGGAAATGGTTTATTGATTGGATAATGTGTAAATGTATTTAGCTGACATAATGTATCACATCAAGACTTATTTGTAATTAATTTAAATTTAATATCTTTAGTGAGTCGACCTTATGATGAGGTCTTAGGTTTTGTAGAGAAAAATTAAGAAGATCCTTGTGCGAATCACGCAAATATTATCTGAAGGTTGAAGGAAAGGTTATGAAGATGTTTGGCACTCATGGTCAGAGATTAAACTAGTACTGAATCCAACATTGCAGATGCTATATTGAAGTAGTACATTATTATTGGATTTAACCATCCAATTGTAATCAGTGTGACTCCTATTTTATGATTGAGCAGTGAGCTCTAGGCAGTTGGCCTTTCTGCATGTGCAGACCCCATTATTGTATTCACTTACTATCTGCAGTAGCATCATCTGATTGTGGGTAAGGTTTCCCACTATGGTTTTTCCCCTTAAAGGGTTTCCACATCAAAATCTCCATGTCATGTGTTGTGGATGTTGTTTCTCTTTATGTTTCATGCATTAAGTTATATCGATACTACTATAACTATTAATCTGTTTTACCGACATTAAAGTTTGTTTTAGTGGCACTAAGTTTTAAGTTGGATTAATTGGTTTTGGGTTGTAATTTATTGACAATTGATTCACCCCCCCCTCTCAGTTGTCATTCCTGGTTCCTAACAATTGGTATCAGAGCTTAGTCCTCTTTTTGCAGAAGCCTAATAGCTTGAGGAGATCCTATGGAAGCAAATATTTTTAGGAAGGACAGTCCTAAACTTGATGGAACTCTCTATGGTATACGGAAGACCACAATGGAAACACATCTGAATTGCATTGGAAGAGATATATGGGATGTTACAAAGAATGGCTATGTTGGTCCTACTTCGAATATCCTTCATCCACTGACATTGGCTAAAGACTTGGAGAATGATTGCAAAGCAAGAGAAGCACTTTTGAGTGCATTATTAGATCAACAAATCATGGGATTATTAGACAAATCTACTACAAAATCTATTTGGGATAAACTGGGAACATTGAATGAAGGAGATACCACTATCAAGATTGCAAAATTGGAATGTTATCGGGTCAGGTATGAAAATTTAAAAATGGAAGAAGATGAAATAATTTTTGTAATTATGGAAAGAGTTAATGAAATTGTTTTAGGAATACAATGTTGTGTAGGATCTTTAAGCGAAGATGAAATTGTTTCTAAATTTTTAAGAGCTTTGCCACTGGCTTACAAAATGAAAGTGACTGCTATTAATGAGTTGAGAACAATACCTAATACATTAGTTTTTAGAGATACTTTAGTTTTGGAGAACTTTCAGCATTTGAGCTTGAAGAGTTTGGTCCTGTTGCTATAGTCAAAACTGATATAGATTTGAAAGCATCATCATCAACATCATCATTATCATCTGACAAATCTGATTGGAAAGCACTTTATGCAAAATAACTTGAAGAACTTGAAGCACTATTCGCAAGGAAGATGCCTAAAGGTCCACCAGGAAGTAAGTATGAAGTTAAAGAATCTTTCAAATGTTGTAATTGCAATAAAGTTGGTCGTATGGCATTTATGTGTCCTGATAGACATGCAAGACTAAGAGAGGAAGCAAAAAGAACATATAAACCTAACCTTGAATATCAGAGATACAGATTTAAGAAAAACAAAGATAAGTCATGTTATTATGTAGATGAAGGTGTTACAGATGACTCAGATGAAGATCCAGTAGATAGTGGATGGGTATTTGTTGCATTAAAGGAAGATCCACCGACACCTATTGTAAAACTCGTAGAGAAGGAATTAGTAGCAAAAACTAAAGAAAAGGATGAATGGATCATTGATAGTGGATGCTCGCATCATATGACTAGCGATAAAAGCAAATTCTTATCTTTACAGGAAATTTATGGAGGTCTAGTAAGATTTGGAGATGACAAAGCTTGTTTAATAAAAGGAAGATGCACTATATCTTTGGATGGTAAGAATAATACTGACAATGTTTATTATGTTGAAGGTTTAAAGCATAATCTTTTGAGTGTTGGTTAGTTAGTGGAAAAAGGATTTCAATTACAATTCAAGAATGGAAAATGTAAAATCATGAGCATAACTAGATTGGAGATTGCAACCAGTAATCAGACTAAAGGTAATATCTTTCACTTGAATACCAACGATAAGACATGTTTGATTGCACACATTGATGAAAGTTGGTTATGGCATAAAAGACTCTGTCATGTTTATTGTGATTGCATTATAAAGATCAGTTCAACTAAGTGTGTAGGAGAAAAAGTGACACTAAGCAAACATGCCTTAATCTCACTTTCAACCACACACTTGTGGAATACGAAAGAGCCTAGAGGTATCACACAATTGGCTACTTCTTTTTGCGGAAGAGAGAGCCACGGGCTACCTATTAGGATTTCTATTCCTTTGTTGCAATTGAAAGATAAAATGATGCAAGTACAATCCCTAACCCCAAAGTGCAAGTATGAACTAATAACAAGGTTGTAGAATTGAACTTAAACAATGGAAAGTTGTAAACACAAGAATAAGACAAGAATGCAAATGCGTACCCGAAGTCAAAATCTGAGTGAAAATGTTTGGGACGGGGGCGCGGGCACCACTGTCCTGATTCTGCCCCTGAAACTACTCCGGAAACTGCTATTTTGCAACCTAGAAAGCTGTCAAAAATGTTGAAAACTTGCTGTCTGACAGAAGGACCAGGGCACCCAGCGCCCCTGTCCCAGGCACCAGGGTGCCCAGCGCCCCTGTTCTGGCAGGACCAGGGTGCCCCACCCCCCTGTCCTGGTCTTTTGCTCTGAAATTTGGTGGGTAGTTCAGTCTCCGTCTGCTTCTGTCGGATCTGCAACTTGCGGCATCGTCCGAATCCTGAAATCTGCACTTATATCTGAAAAGGTATGGTGGGCGGCTATATAGGGTTTTGCCTTAGTCAAACCCCTGCTTTGGTGATTTCCACCTCCATGAATAGCCAAGTTGTATTGTAATAGTATTGTGTGTGCAGACCTTGTGTGTGTGCAAGATCCTAAAAATGTAAGTAAGCAAACTAGAGCAACCTAGAAAGTAAACCCTAATTGCTTGTAAATGATAATGTAAATGCTCCAAATCAAGATGCAAAGTGATCTAAATCATGAATACAAATGATATAATGAGGCTTATGCAAAGACATGAAAACAACATGAAATCATACCCAACCCCAAGGGAGGGGTACAAGCCAATCTTCAGTCGGTAATCCCCTATTGCTCTTCAATGTCTTCAAAGCCCTAAATGTATGAATGAAATTGATGAATGCTTGATGGATGGCTGTGGAATGTTGTTGAAGTCTTCAAAGATCTCCTCTTTCGCTGCATAGAAGGTCCCTTAAAACCAAAATTCCGATCCTTTCCAATGAAGAAAGAGAGCTCTTATATATAAAACCCTAAGTCTTAATTTCAACTTTTGGCCGACCTAGAGATTGAATCTCCCGCCAATTTCTTGGGGTTAAGATTTATTTTATGATTGGATCGCGCTCCTAAAATTTTGAGAAAAATGTCCGAGACCGTGTGCACTCCGGGCGCCATGGTCCTGACAACTTTTCACCAAATTTTTAGGGCCGTCGGATATGATGATTTTAGAGAGAATCCCGAAGTTACAGGTGATTTGGAGATGTTTTGACCCCCGAAATCAAGCCCCCAAGTTCAAAATAGGACCTAATTAGGGTTTTTGATTAAATGATGTATTGGAGGAATAAAATGAAAAGGGCACACTTTAATGAAAGGGCCCAACTTTATGATATGGGAGATGATAAGATAGAACCTTAGACCTAATTAATCTGATTAATTAAGTGCTAAAGGGGAAATGCAATGCAAAATGCAAAAAGCGCCAAGGTGGGTGCTAAACTAGGTGTGAAATTGTACTGCTTTAGCAAGTGTGTACAATTTATGACATTACATTTAGCCCCCACTTTAGCGGTCATATGAACACTACGTGCATATGCAAGCTAAAGTACAGAAAAGTAAACATTATTTGAAAAAGGATATATCCATAAGTCTGTCGAACGAAGCCCCCAGCGGTATCTGCAGTACACAGTTAGGAACCACACCCTACAAAACACATGTTAGATCACAAAATCACCTAATTCTTACTAAGGAAGGTGATGAAAATTCGAGGGTAGCTATATGCCCCCCCCTATTTCGGCTTTCTAATTTTAGTGAGTTGAAACAGGGTATCATGTTTACCACTTCGAATTGTTAAAGAATATTGATGACAAATGCTCACAAGAAGATTTGTTATGAGATCAAAAACTAATGGAGAATCATTTGGTAAGAAAGAGGACTAAATCTCAATTCCAAAACAACAAATAGTGTGAGGATTTGGGAGTTCTCTAACACAAGATGAAGGATGTAAATGGAAACAAAATGCAAAGAGAAGAAAAGAAAGGAAAAAAGCATGAATACACACATTGGTGATCCATGAGAAGAATAGTGAGAGATAAAACATGGAATTCTCGCCCCTAGATCTTGTCTAGGTGATCCATGGAAAAGGGACATGGAAAACTAGCCCCTAGAGTCTGTCTAGGTGATCCATGTAAGGGAGGAGAGTGAGAAAGTCTAGCCTTATGCCGCTAGTTCCACTCAACCTTGTGCATGTGTGTGTAAGGGAGGTTCGAAGCACCTCATAGGAGTCTATGCCCGAGTATGCTACAACCTATATATGTATAGTACAAAAGCATGACATCTCGCTCTAAGAGTCTGTGCTCTGGTTCCGAGAATAATCACCTTGTATAAAAGAAAAAATGGAGACATCTCGCTCTAAGAGTCTATGCTCTGGTTCTGAGAATGACCCATTGCTCAAAAAGTGTAATTTTTATGTCATAAGAAAAGTAGAACAAGGATACCTACCTTCATCACAAAAGAAGATACCCCAAAAATGCAACAATGTCATAGATCCAAGCAAGGGAGTTTTTGCACTCTTTAAGCAAGGATAAGATAGTTGAAGAGGGATATCTTGTAATATGTGTAAAGGAGATCCTTAGAGGAGAAGAGATCTTTGTACAAAAGACACCTATCCCCGAGAGGACAAATATAACATCTTCTAGAATAAGACAAAGAAGAGAATAAGAATGCAATACTTCCTTCTTTTGCGAGGTGAAAGTGATTCTTAATGAAGGATGATGCTTTTTTTAACCCAATTGGGAGAGTGAATTCATTATGGATGTATTTTACCAAGTGCAAAAGAGGTTGTAGTCAAGGACTTGCACCTCTTGTAAGAGAGAATCCTTGAACAAACAACAACAAATGCATACAAGGAATAACATCAAGTAATAAAGTTCACACCATCCACGAAATAGGAAAAAGTGTATCCTTAGATAAAAATAAGGAAATATCATTGCCTCCCATGGATAAGGTCAATGAGAAGGACTTACACAATCTTCTAGGGAGAGATTTAGACATAAGAAAAATGTACTACATACTCACATGAGTTCATGCAAGCAAGACATTAGTGTATGTAAAATGCTCCTCATAAGAAGTGGGTAGGATAAGAAAGAGAATACACATCTTCTCCCATATCTAGGAAAAGAGAATTCTAAAGCAAAGATGATCAGTATTTCCACACTATTACCCCATAGGAACAAGAGATAACATAGAAAAATTAGGCTATTATGTTGCTTCAAAAATATGATTGCACTTGAAATTGTACCATCATGAATGACAATGAGCCCCCAGTAAATGAGCTACCAATGTCACATAATGATGAGCAACATAATAGCCATTAATGTTATTTAAAGACACGATAGATTGAATGAGGTATTTGAATATGACATGCTAAATGCTCAACTATAAGTGAGATCAAAGACATGTATAAAGTGATAAAAATTGAAGAAGGAAAGTTACAAGAAATCTTAGAAGAAAGATGAGTGTAATTTATTAGAACCTTATCCCTAGAGGAAAGGACTTTATGATGAATAGGAGATAAAGATTCATAAGTGGATTTAGAAATTTGAGGGGAGTCATAAAGAGATTTGTTCATCGCCAAGATTTCCTTATGAGGGGAATGAGAGTTAATAGAAGTAGAAGATGATTTAGTTGAAGTGAGATCATCATCACTACTAAATATAGCATTCACATTGAGAGATGGTCTTTTAGATGCTTTGGTGGGCTTAGAAAGATTATATCCAAGTCCAAATGAATATTCATGCATGTTATGTTCTAAAGGAACTTTAATTCCTTGTTCATTTGCACCACAACCATTTCCACTATAGCCACTCTTAGCCAAAATATGAAAACCACGACCATAACGATTAGCCATTTCAGAAAGAAAAGGTGGTTTTTCATAAGACAAAGAATCAAATTCTTCAGAATTAGAGGTGTGAGGAGAAGAAGTTTGAGAAGCAGCCACAAAATTATTGCTCATAGGTTCAGGTAAGACTGATTGATCTCTAGTTTCTTCCTTCTTTTTAACTTTAAGCTCTCTAGGAGGAACCCTATACTCACCTACAAAGGTGGGATTGAAATCAAGAGATCCCCAATCATCTTCTGCAAGAACCTTCTCAGGATCAAAAGCCTTTTCATGTGTAGATTCAAGTTGAGAAGAATCTTCCTTGGGAACTTCAGACTCATCCAAAGAATTTTGATTATCAGAGGGTAATGATTCATCCATAGGTATCTTGTTTAACGAGTCATCACTAGAAGAGGAAGGCTTAGAAGAACTTCCTTTGGAAGTAGATGTTTGTAAACAAGCTTGAAAATTAGTATCACCTATCAAGGTATATGTCTTATTATTATAAATAAATTTAACTTGTCTATGCAATGTAGAGGGGACAGCTTGCATACTGTGAATCCAAGGTCTCCCTAATAACAAGTTGTATGTTACATTTCCCGACATAACATGCTTAGGAGTAGGCAAAGTAACAGGTCCCACTGTGATGGGTAAGGTGATAATACCTAATGAAGACTTAGCCACATTATCAAAGCCTCGAATGCGACGAGAGTCAGGCTCAATAAGGGATGTATCCACATTCATCTTATGCAATAGATTAATGCTACACACATTAAGGCCAGAACCATTATCTACCAGTGTTCGTCTTATAGCAGTGTCATCTATGATAACCACAATCATCAAGGGATCATATTGATGTTGAATTTCACTAGTAGGCAACTCATCTTGAGTAAACACAATTTGAGCTTTAGGATTCATCACAGAGTTAACCAAAGACACTATATTACTAGATGTATTAGGTGGAGGAACATTCAAATCTTTCAAGGCATCTTGTAACATTCCATGATGAGCGGAAGAAGTTTGGATCAAATCCCAAAGGGATATCTTAGCAGGGGTAGCTTTAAGTTGTTCTATAAGATCATAGTCCTTACTAAGCATTTGTGAAATACGAGGAGCTTGAGGAAGGATAGGTTGGGAAGGAGGAAGTGAAGTTGGGATAACTGGAGGAGGATTAGGTTGCCTATTGTTTCTTGTATTATAGGTATGAGCAACCGCATTATAACTCTGTCTAGTCAGTTGCTTAGCATACTCATAAGGGCTCTTAGTAGAATAACCTCCTTGCATAGTAATAATAGGTTTCTTAGGAGTGCAAAAAGAATCATTAGCATAACCACCTTGAACCACTAAGATAGGCTTATTTAAAGGTTGAGAATTTTGAGAAGGACAAGCACCTTGGACAGTGAAGAGAGGTTTGTTAGGTGTTTCATTCACACGTATCAAATTAATTGAGGATGGTTTAGAGGAATGAACAAAAGTGTTGGAAGAATTATTGATAGTCTTCTCTTGCACTAAAATCTTATCACGGATTAAATCAATTTTAGGAGAGAGACAAGGGGTAGGCATTGATGTTCTAGTAGGAGGAGTAATACTAGGAAAGGTCATATCATCCTCTATCATCAAAGGACCTACATGGGGAATAAACTCTCTAGGAGAAGGATCAACATTACTCTCTAAAGTCTCACTTTTGAGATGGAGATCTTTGAAAGAGATGTTAACCATCTTGTTTTGAACTAGGGTTTCCTTATGAGTAGAACCAAGTTGAGGAGAGGGAGATGCTTTATTTTTAGAGGGATAATAATTGAGATTCAAGGAAGGTGAGAAACTATCAAGGGAGTTTTCAATCTTGTTTTCATCCCCTTTGGCTAGGGGTAGAGAATAATCTATACCTTCTTCTAATGGTTCATCCCAAATAGTGAGGTTGTTGAAAGGAATGTTTGAAGTATTGTCAATTTCGGGAGAGGAGATAACATTGTTTATTAATTCCTCATCCTTAGGAGGGAGAGAATCAATAGATGTGTTAAACTCATCCTCTTTCCTCAAAATATGTTCAATATGATCTTTAGGGGAGAGAGAATTAAGGAAATTGCTTATTATTTCATCTTCTTTCTCTAAGGGATGCTTATGGGTAAAACCAACTTTAGGAGAAGGGTAAGCATTTATCAGTAATTCATCATCTCTAGTGGGAATTTTGTTGGAAAAGGAAATGCCATCACTAGGAAATGTAGGGATAATGTCATCTTCTTGCACAAAAGGATCCTCATGAAGGGAGTGTTTTTTAGGAGGAACATGGACATATTTCTCCAAAGATTCATGCTTAGGAAGGAAGTCTTTGAAAGAAGTGTTCATAACCTCTTGTTGAACTAACATGCCCCCATTGGAAGGACCAAATTTAGGAGAAAATAAGTCAATGTCCATCAATACCTTTTCACTTAGAGAGGCATCATGTAGGGAAGGTGAAGTAACATTAAGAAAGGTGTTTATGATATCATTCTCTTCCTCTAGGATAGCTAAATAGGAAGGGCACATTTTAGGAGAATTGTCAAGATCACTCTTAAAGTCTTCATCCTTAGAGCATGGGAGAGTCTCAAAGGGATTGGTGACAACTCTTTTAGGCACTAAAACGTTGTTATAGATGGGGGGAGATTCTTTAGGAGAAGGAAAAATTGAAACAAGGGAAGCTAACCCATTATCACATCTATGAAATGAATGCATCATGACAAAAATTTTCCTCTTTCAAATGATAACACATGCAAAATAGAAGGAGATGTTTAATTTTAACCAATGCAAGCACTTAGAATGTAGATTTATAAAATGAAATTTATGATTCAAATGAGTTCCTAATTCAGATTTGAAATTATTGACCAAAATTAAGCTATCCACAAGTTCAACTTTGAATTGAAAAATTAGGGTTTTAGCAAAAAATTTCCTCTAAAATTTTTTTTTTGAATCTTGCAAGAAATTAAAACATGTAAATTTGAATTTGAAATAGCATAAACACTCAAATTTGAAAACATAAATCAGAATTAGAGAAGATTGGAGTTCACGTCGGGTTCACCAAAATGTGTAGGAGAAAAAGTGACACTAAGCAAACATGCCCTAATCTCACTTTCAACCACACACTTGTGGAATACGAAAGAGCCTAGAGGTATCACACAATTGGCTACTTCTTTTTGCGAAAGAGAGAGCCATGGGCTACCTATTAGGATTTCTATTCCTTTGTTGCAATTGAAAGATAAAATGATGCAAGTTCAATCCCTAACCCCAAAGTGCAAGTATGAACTAATAACAAGGTTGCAGAATTGAACTTAAACAATGGAAAGCTGTAAACACAAGAATAAGACAAGAATGAAAATGCGTACCCGAAGTCAAAATATGAGTGAAAATGTTTGGGACGGGGGCGCGGGCGCCACTATCCTGATTCTGCCCCTGAAACTGCTCCGGAAACTGCTGTTTTTCAACCTAGAAAGCTGTCAAAAATGCTGAAAACTTGTTGTCTGACAGAAGGACAAGGGCACCCAGCACCCCTGTCCCAGGCACCAGGGTGCCCAGTGCCCCTGTTCTGGCAAGACCAGGGTGCCCCACACCCCTGTCCTGGTCTTTTGCTCTGAAATTTGGTGGGTAGTTCAGTCTCCCTCTGCTTCTGTCGGATCTGCAACTTGCGGCGTTGTCCGAATCCCGAAATCTGCACTTATATCTGAAAAGGTATGGTGGGTGGCTATATAGGGTTTTTCCTTAGTCAAACCCCTGCTTTGGTGATTTCCACCTCCATGAATAGCCAAGTTGTATTGTAATAGTATTGTGTGTGCAGACCTTGTGTGTGTGCAAGATCCTAAAAATGCAAGTAAGCAAACTAGAGCAACCTAGAAAGTAAACCCTAATTGCTTGTAAATGATAATGTAAATGCTCCAAATCAAGATGCAAAGTGATCTAAAGCATGAATACAAATGATATAATGAGGCTTATGCAAAGACATGAAAACAACATGAAATCATACCCAACCCCAAGGGAGGGGTACAAGCCAATCTTCAGTCGGCAATCCCCTATTGCTCTTCAATGTCTTCAAAGCCCTAAATGTATGAATGAAATTGATGAATGCTTGATGGATGGTTGTTGAATGTTGTTGAAGTCTTCAAAGATCTCCTCTTTCGCTGCATAGAAGGTCCCTTAAAACCAAAATTTCGATCCTTTCCAATGAAGAAAGAGAGCTCTTATATATGAAACCCTAGGTCTTAATTTTGACTTTTGGCCGACCTAGAGATTGAATCTCCTACCAATTTCTTGGGGTTAAGCTTTATTTTATGATTGGATCGCGCTCCTAAAATTTCAAGAAAAATGTCCGGGACCGTGTGCACTCCGGGCGCCATGGTCCCGACAACTTTTCACCAAATTTTCAAGGCCGTCGGATATGATGATTTTAGAGAGAATCCCGAAGTTACAGGTGATTTCGAGATGTTTTCACCCCCGAAATCAAGCCCCCAAGTTCAAAATAGGACCTAATTAGGGTTTTTGATTAAATGATGTATTGGAGGAATAAAATGAAAAGGGCACACTTTAATGAAAGGGCCCAACTTTATGATATGGGAGATGATAAGATAGAACCGTAGACCTAATTAATTTGATCAATTAAGTGCTAAAGGGGAAATACAATGCAAAATGCAAAATGCGCCAAGGTGGGTGCTAAACTAGGTGTGAAATTGTGCTGCTTTAGCAAGTGCGTACAATTTATGACGTTACACTAAGGTAGTAAGGAATTTACCTAAGATTGTGAAACCTCATAATATGGTATGTAAGGAATGTCAAATGGGAAAGCAAGTTAGAACAACATTTAAGAGTATTGATGAGAAATCCAATTATATTCTTGATTTAATCCATACTGATTTATGTGTTCTAGCAAGAACAAGATGTCTTCAGGGTGATAGATACTTTATGCTAATAATTGATGATTATTACAGAATGTGTTGGGTTACTTTACTCAAGGAGAAATCAAAAACTTTTGGAAGATTCAAGATATACAAGGCAATGGTAGAGAATGAAACCGACAAGAAAATCAAATGTTTGAGATCTGATCAAGGAGGAGAATTTACATTGAGGGAATTCAATTCATTCTATGAGGAGAATGGAATCAAAAGATAACTATCAACACCTCAGACACCCCAATAGAATGGAGTTGTGGAAAGGAAGAACAAAACTATACTGGATGCAGTAAGAACCATGATGATGGAAGCAAATCTACCTCATGTGTACTAGATAGAAGCAGTGAATACTGTAGTCTATACTTTCAACAGAGTTCACATCAAAGGTGAAACTGGTAAGAACCCTTATGAACTATGGTTCGGTCATACTCCTACTCTTAAATACTTCAAAATATTTGGAAGCAAATGCTATATTAGGAGAGATGAGTCTATTGGCAAATTTGATCCTAGAAGTGATAAAGGAATATTTCTTGGTCATTCAACTAGAAGCAAGGCATATGTTGGTATTTTGGTATGGTTTTGTCATTGATGTCAACACCTACTAAACACTTATCAACTCTAGCACTTTGGAGTATCAACAACATTCACCGGCAAGTAAGTGACTTATGCACAATCACCTATATCTGGTACTCTGGTAGGATATAATGATCACCGACACTTGGAATGATATGGAAAACACTTGGTTATGTTGAAGACATCATGTGGACACCTTGTCTTGGAGTTTTGTTTATTGGTATATTCATATTTGTATATTTGTTGTTACTGGCCAATAGGTCCAGGTTACATCGGCAGGTTTATCTTTTCCAGATCAGCATGGCACGCTATGAAGATGACTTATTATTGTTGTAAATGCATTAAGCTGACATGGTGAATCGATTATTGCATCGGGTATTAATTGTTTTGTAAATTAATTTTATTGTAATATCTCGTAGAGCCGACCTTCTAAAATTGGTCTTAGGGTATGGTATAAATGTAAGATCGAATGTGGAATGCGAAAAAGGATTGTGTGAAGGTATATGTGAGAATAAGCAGAGCTATACACGCAGACATCATTTGAAGATTGAAGGATGGTTTTTGTGAAGAATATCAGAACTACACCGGTACTATCTACCGACATATTAGACTGGTTTACCGGTATTAAGCATTAAGTTGGTTTTATTGTTTTTGTTTTGAATTTGTTAGACAACTGATTCACCCCCCCCCCCCCTCTTAGTTGTCTCTAAGACCTAACAGCATATAGATGTTATAATAAAAGATTGCAGAAAATCATTGAGAGTACTAATGTGAAGATAGATGAACATTTTAGAGGAGAATCAAGATCTATAGAACCGATAGTAGAAATGATTATTAATGAACTGACACATATTGTACCGGAACAAAGTGAAGAACTAGTCACACTGACATCATCAAAAAACTCAACTGTGACTGAAGAACATCAACATGTGAATGTTAATCAGAATAAATCTAGGTATGTAAGATTGAATCATTCAAAAAATTAGATAATTGGAAATAAAAATCAAGGTGTTATGACAAGAGGAAGATTGGAAAATGAAGAAGTATGTTTAATTTCTCAAGTTGAACTGGCATCAGTTGTTGAAGCATGTGAAGATAAACATTGGATAAAAGCACTGGAAGAAGAATTAGATCAGATTGAAAAGAATAATATTTGGCATTAGTTCCCCGGCCTAAAGACAAAAATGTAATTGGAAAAAAATGGGTATATAGAAATAAACTTAATGAGGATGGTGAATTAATCAGAAACAAAGAAAGATTAGTTTGTAAAGGTTATTCACAAAAAGAAGGAATTTATTATAATGAAACCTTTGCACTGGTAGCCAGAATTGAAGTAGTTAGACTATTTCTTGCATTTGCAGCTCACAAGAACTATAAAGTTTATCAGATGGATGTAAAATGTACATTTTTGAATGGAGATATTGAAGAGGAAGTTTACATTGAACAACCCGATGGATTTTCATTAACAAATGATAAGGATATGGTTTGCAGGTTAAGGAAATCTTTATATGGATTGAAGCAAGCTCCTAGAGCTTGATATGCTAGATTGGATAAATATATTTTAAAGCTTGGTTACAGAAAAGGTAATGCTGATAGCAATTTGTATTACAAAATCACTAATGATGACATTTTGGTTATTGAAGTATTTGTGGATGATATCATTTTTGGATGTGAAGAAGAGTTATGTAAATATTTTGCTAACAAGATGCAGGAAGAGTTTGAAATGTCTATGATTGGAGAGATAAAAAAAAATTCAGGTTTGCAGATTTCTCAAATAGATAAAGTTATATTCATATGTCAAACAAAATACTTGAAGGAACTTTTGAAGAAATTTGGAATGGAAAACTCCAAACTAGTAAGCACTCCTATGACTACAATAGATAAAATGACATTAAAGGATGATTTAGCTCCTATAAATCTGACAAGGTACAAATATATGATTGGAGGATTATTATATTTGACACAAACCAAATCTGATATAATGAATGCATTGTGTATTTTTTCTTGATTTCAAAGCAAACCTAAAAAAAATCATGAAAGTGCAATAAAAAGGATTTTTCAATACCTACAAGGCACAACAAATCTTAGTTTATGGTATCCTAAGGATGAAAATTTTGAGTTATGTGCATATATACATGCAAATTGGGCAGGAGATGTAGATGACAAAAAGAGTACCACTAGCAGTGCATTCTTTCTTGGCAAAAGGTAGATGACAAAAAGAGTACCACTAGGAGTGCATTCTTTCTTGGCAAAAGGTTAATTTCATGGATCAGTAAGAAGAAGACTTGTACATCATTATCTACAGTAGAAGAAAAATATGTTGCAGTAGCAACTAATTGCACTCAGGTATTATGGATCCAACAAATGATGAAGGATATCAAGGTAAAATGCAAAGAACCGATAATTATTCATTGTGATAATTCATTAGCAATAGATATATCAAAGAATCCAGTATTTCTCTCTAAAACAAAGCATGTTTCTATTAAGTACAATTTTTTGAAAGAGAATGTTGAAGCAAATGAAGTGAGATTGGTTTATGTGAATACTAAAGAGCAAATTGCAGATATTTTTACAAATCCTTTGCCTAGGGAAACATTTGAATATCTCAGAGCGCAGCTTGGGGTATTTTCCCCATCGACAAAGACTTGAATGATGAAGATTGGCATCAAACCAATAGGGACTAACAGAAAAATCTTTTTCCGGTCTTGATGAAGGAGAGCTACTGCACAGGGGGAGTAGTTAGTTGTACGTTATGTTTTGATTATTAACTGTTGTGGCATTTAATGTCAAAGGGGGAGAGATATCTAAGGAAATACATTGTACTTGGGGAGAGATGTATTTTGTGTTTTGATTGTATTGTTTCTATTTTTGGTACAAAACTTTGTATTGATCTATTTTGGGAGATTGTTGGTATTTGGCATTCTATTTTTGACACTTAGATGTTTTTCCATTTAGTGTTTCCATCAATGCCAAAGAGGGAGATTGTTGGTATTTTGGATGACTTCGTCATGTGTTGCATTGGTTTTGTCATTAATGTCAACACTTATCTTTCTGGAGGTTTAAATTGTTGATTTGGCACTTTGGTTATATTGGTTTATTGTTGAACCGACACATTGTGGTTCTGGCATGGATATTGGCTTATGCATAGTCACCAATATATGCTTCACTGGCAGGATATATGGTTCACCGACACTGATGATGACTTGTTATCATCTAGAAATCATTTGGTTATGTTGAAGACATGGATTGGATGTTTGGATTTGGTGTTTTGCTTCTTGGTCTAATCGAGTTCACATATTTGCCTTTACTGACAGATAAGTCTAGGTTATGGACCGGTACAAGATATCATGTTCCAGATCAGCACGACACGTTTTGGAAATGGTTTATTGATTGGATAATGTGTAAATGTATGGAGCCAAAATATTGTATTGCATCAAGACTTATTTGTAATTAATTTAAAAGTAATATCTTTAGTGAGCCGACCTTATGATGAGGTCTTAGGTTTTGTATAAATAAATGTAAGATCTTATTGAAGATCATATTATGAGTGTGTGTGAATATTGAAGATCATTGTATAGTGAAATTAAGTAGATCCCTGTGTGAATCACGCATATATTATCTGAAGGTTGAAGGAAAGGTTATGAAGGTGTCTGGCACTCATGTTTAGAGCTTAAATTGGCACTGAATCCAGCATTGCAGATGCTATATTGAAGCAATATATTGTTATTGGATTTAACCCTCCAATTGTAGTCAGTGTGACTCATATTTTATGATTGAGAAGTGAGCTCTAGGCAGTTGGCATTTCTACATGTGTAGACCCCATTATTGTATTCACTTAATATCTGCAGTAGTATCATCTGATTGTGGGTAGGTTTTCCCACTGTGGTTTTTCCCCTTACAGGGTTTCCACGTCAAAATCTTTGTGTCATGTGTTGTGGATGTTGTTTCTCTTTCTATTTCATGCATTAAGTTATACCGGTACTGCTATAACTATTAATCTATTTTATCGACATTAAAGTTTATTTTAGCAGCACTAAGTTTTAAGTCGGATTAATTGGTTTTGGGTTGTAATTTATTGACAACTAATTCACCCCCCCCCTCCGCTCAGTTGTCCTTTTCGATTCCTAACACTTAGTGGTGTAGGGCACCTAGCACTCCAAGAATGTAAGCTTTGATTCTATTTTAGTTTGTGTGTTAATGTGTGATGTAATAATGGACCAACAATTGAGGACTCAGTAGAGCCATGGTTGAGTTGTCCAAATTTTGGTTTGAGTCAATTGTGCTCAGGATGTTGTTAACTTGAGAAGTGAGATGCTAAGGTAGTTCACAGGAAAAATACTCCAGATGAAGGTATTCATGAATTAGGAGTCAATTGAGTTTTTTTTAGGTCTTGTAAGTTGTTTGAGGACCTTCAAGAGTTTTAGAATGCAAAATTGCATCCTGGAGCAAAAGTTGTCAAAAGTTGTTGAGCAACATTTTGCAATTTCTTGCAAAAGTTGCATTTTTGGTTATGGGCATTAGGAAGTTGGTTGAACTGACTAAAACAAGTGGATATAAGTCAAATTTAACTTCATTGTATGGGTTGGAGGATTGGAAATGCAAGAGCATGTTTTTGGTTTGTGAAACAATCTTGTTTCCGTCGATTTTTGATAGTTTTTTTCTTGTTTTTCATTGCTCGTACGGTCCAATATGGACTAGATGATGTAAAATCATTGCCATCTTTGTATGTTCATTTTATTTTCTTTTCATAAGGTTGATTTTCAGGTTTGATTGTTCCAAGTTGTGAATATTTCTGTCATTCTTTGCAACTAGGAGCAAAACCCTTGCAAGTAGGGTTTAAGAGCAAGAAATGGCTCTAGCCTAGGCATTCTTTGATGGCACTTGTTGAAATAATTAAGAATTATAGGTTAAATTTTTTATATAGATTTTGAATAGGGTGTGTGACTTTGCAGGTCCTAGAGGAGGAGAAACAATGAAGACCTAGGCTCATCGCTGGGAGTAGGTGAGTTAGGACAATAAGTGAAGTGCGATTTGTGAGCACTTGGAGATTGATGTAGGCCCAAGTGGCATATGTATGGAAATCCCTCAGGGTGTCCTTGAAGGTTCTAGAGGTTTTTATAGTAGGAGTTTTGACTGGTGAAATTTTCTAGACCAATTTTGTCAATCCACCGGTTAAGCCTAAAACCCCACAAATTAGTGTAGCATTGGAAACCATACCTGTATGGATAACCTAGATGCACTTTTCTAGTATTGTCTATAACTTCCAAAAGGGTATCCAAATCAATGATTTATTCTTAGGATTGTTTGGGGATTTTATAAATTAAACCCCAAAAATAGCTTAAGGAGGGCTAATGTAATTAGGCCTATTTAGGTGCCGGTAGAGACCTAGAAGGCTTGAGAAACCATGGCGATGGAGTTGGAAAGTCTTAAACTTCAAAACACAATGAAGACACCTTATTAATGAATTGAGAAACCATAAGAAGAGTTGGTGTGTTAAGATCCTAGCAGGAGTGGTTGGAGCCTAGGAGAGGTGAGTGTGAGTAACTGAGGTGATAACCTCAAGTGGAGGAGTTGATTGTCCAAAAACCATTAGCTATACCTAGGAGGAAAGTCAAGAAGGTTCAGACCTTGGAGGTCTCATTTTCATAACCCTTACCAAGTGCCATAGGAAGGACTTGAGTAATAGTAGGGTTGAGTAGGACAAGTCACTCAAGAGGGTGAAACAAACAAGGCTCCAAGATTCTCTGCATCAGAGTGGTATCAGAGCCATTTTTTGAAAGATTTGGTGTATGTTAGATTGTGAAGAAACAAAATCAAGTTCAATGCCTCCAAAGGCAATTACTTGAGAAACCATCCGACAGATGGTGGCAGAGATGATAGAATGATTAAAGGATGCAGAAGGAAGCAGAGGAACTACAGAGGTAAAGAAGGAGAAGGGAAAGGTTAAGATAGAATGGGGTGATGAAACTGATGAAGAAGTAGAATATGGAGAGGAACCAATAGTAGTAGCTATGCCTCAAGACCAAAAGTTATTTCTAGATGCAGTCAAATCCATTTCTAAGGACAATCTGGATGGATTACCCACATATGGAGGAAACCTCAATGGAGAAGAGTTACTAGAATGGATAGAAGCTCTCAATAATCATTTTGATTACAAAGAGGTAGCAGAAGAGAAAAGAGTTACTATGACCAAATCAATAATGAGAGGATCAACATTGGTTTGGTGGAATATGATGCAAGAAGAAAGGATACAAGAAGGCAAAAAGAAGATAACTTCATGGGAGCATATGAAGATCAAGCTTAAGGCACAATTCCTTCCAGGAGATTATGAAGTTCAAATCCATAAGAGAATACAAAATCTAAAACAAATGGAGTTAGATATCAATACATACACTGAAGAGTTCTATAAGCTCAGTTTGATGGCTAGGAAGCATGAGAATGAGGTGGAGAAGTTGGCCAGGTATATGAATGGCCTTAGAGAGAATATACAAGATGAAATAAGTATCCTCACACTAGACACTGTCCATAAGTGTTTTTAGTTGGCCCTAAGGGCAGAAGAGAAGATCAAAAGGAGGAGTGAGAAAAATTAGAAACATAGGGGAGGAAAGAATTTCAGAGGTAGAGGGAACTTTGGTAGAGGGAAGCAACCATCAAGAAGTGAAGAGGAGCAAGGCCAAGAAGGTAGTGGAGACTCTTGGAGAGCAATATTTAGAGGATCCTATAGAGGAATGAGCAATTTTAGGGGCAGGTTTGGAAACTCAGGTAGAGGAAATACAATTTTCACTGGTAGATGTTACCATTGCAATCAAGTTGGGTATACCATGAGTAAGTGCGTGGGGAAAGCCTCAAGGTCCACAAGTTCATACATGGGGGAAAGAAGAACTCAATTGTTGCAAGAGGAGGACACTCAGAGTGTAACTTCTTTAATTAGCAAAGCAGGCCCAGTTACAGAGGGAGAAAATTTTATGATGAGAAGAACAATGCTCAAGATACCCCAAGCTCAAGAGCCACCACAAAGGAAAATCTTGTTTAGGACCACTTGTAGGTCACCTGGAAAGATTTGTAAAGTGATTGTAGATTCAGGTCCCACTAAGAATATTGTCTCAGTTGAAATGGTGGACAAAATCAAACTAAAAAGACTACCTCACCTCACCCCCTACAAGGTGTCATGGCTCAACCAAGGGCAACATGTATTGGTTGATGAACAAGCATGGGTGGATTTTGAAATTGGTGAGTACAAGGACATTTTATTATGTGACATATTGCCTATGGATGATTTTCATTTGTTGTTGGGCTCTCCATGGTAGTATGATGTGAAAGCTACTCATGATGGTGATAAGAACAACTATCTTATTACCAAGAATGGGAAAAAGTATCAAATGGATCCACTACCTAAACCAAAGGAAGAAAAACAAATAGGCTCAAGTGGGATGTTGATGAGTGGAAAATATTTTCTCAAAGTATTGAAACAAGAAGGACATCAAGGCCATGCTATAGTGTTGAAACTTAGTGAAGAAGCTAAGGCAAATCTAATGAGTGAAGTGCCTCAAGAGGTGCATGAACTACTCAAACATTATGCAGAAGTGATGGGGGGTGACTTACCTGATTCCTTACCTCCAATGAGAGATGTAAATCATCAAATAGACTTAATACCAGGGGCCAATCTACTAAACAAAGCTGCCTACAAAAAGACACCTAGTCAAAATGAAGAGATCAGAAAACAAGTGCAAGAATGATGAATACTAAGAGGGGTGGTGAATTAGTATGCCAAAAATCCTAAACAGACTCTTAAGTAGTTTAACTGCAGACCGGTGTAGCAGATTAAACAATAAGCTGATTAAAATACAAAATAGCCAAATAGCAAATAAAGCATTCACCCATAGAAGCACAATCACCATAACACAAGATGTTTTGATGTGGAAACCCAAATGGGAAAAACCACGGTCAGTAAATCTCACAAGCCAACTATTTGTAGAATAGTAACTAGACCGGTTAAGGTCAGACTGGTTAAGGCCTTACAATGTTCTTCACCATAACAGATCTTGTTAGGAATCAAAATCTCTGTTAGGAGATAAGTCTTGCTAAAGACTACCCTATTAGAGGATTTTAGATCCACAATTGTGAACCACCTTGTTAGAGGATTTACAATAGGCTTGGCTGGGCCTACCCGGTTAAGGGTTTCAGACTTGTCGAAGATATTAGTAATCAACAAGTGAGTAATCTAGATAGTAGCACAAAATTATTGATTAGATCCTTGACAGCTCCGTGTTAATGCATTCCAGCATTACTTCCGTCTTCTAGATTTCACACTTTCTATCTTTCTTATGTGAGACCTTTTCTCGCACAAACCTTATCTTCGTTCGCACACTTCAACATTTTAAAACCCTAGACATGATGTCCTCATATAGGAACCTGATTTCATGTCAGTCCAATAAGATTAGACTACAATTTCCTAGGTACAGTGCATCTAGACACATTTGGTAACACAACACAGAAACACCGCCAAAGTGTTGGTGGATGATGACTCATCACACATTACAATTATAATGATTAACAAAGTATACCGATTACCAGTTGACAAGTGAAGACTGGAAAATTGGAACATAATATTCCAATCAAAAGATTAACTATCGCTTGGGGTCTCCATTCCTCTTTGAGATCTTCATAGCGCTTGGGGTCTTCAGTCATGCTTTGACTGGTAAACATCTTTTTGCAAAACATTGATAGTTTTCAACAAACAAAGACTATACATTTAATGACATGCAATACCAGTTGGAACAACTACCGGTTGAGAATAACGCATACATGAATAAGTGTGTGTCCATGAATGAAAATCACAACTAATTATCATCAAAATACCAACAATCTCCCCCTTTGGCATTGATGGCAACACTTAGTGAAATTTTGACAACTAAGTGCTTAAAAAACAAAAACAGATGTCATAATCAAAATTACTCCTCCTAAGAATATACACTACTCCCTTTGCAAAAATTACAAGAATGAAATTGTAATGCTCACCAAAATTTTAATATACACTACTCCCCCTTTGCCAACAATGACAAAGTAATACAAAATATTCCCCTTTTTGCATAATATAAAAATAGAGTATGTGTTCATGACAATAAAGAGTAAAACTTTTCAAAAAGAGACTTAAAGGTTTGTATAAAAATTTTCATGTCTAAAGACCATCACTCAAGAAGTGAGGCAGCAATTTAACTCTATGTCTTCATCTGGAAGGCTAATTCTTCCATTGCATTGATGGTGCTCATCTCCTATTTCAAAGTAATAACTTCCAAGTTTAGGAAACACTTCTGAAGAACCTGCAATTTTGGCAATAGGAGCAATTGGAGCTCATGCAGATCTCGAGTCGAATTGCTAATTTCTGAGTCAATCTTCGCAATCTAATGCTGGTGAGTATGAACAATTTGTCCATATACTATGAACAGATCATAGGATAGTTTGAAGTTGTCGATATATTTCTATAATTCCAGTTGGAGTTGAGTTTTCTGTTTCAGTGCATCTTCACAAAATAGGTGAGGTTGACAGATTTTACTCAAAAGTAGGTTACCTTCACCCATGGCTGAACTTATATCACCTTTTTGCTTAAGCAGTTGTGCCCTGTCTTCATCTATTTGTTTTACTAAGGAAACAGTGAGTGCCTTTTCATGATTTTTCTTTGCAGTGGCCTGGGTGACATCTTCCAGACATTGTACCTGGTCATCTACTACTCTATAAATAAGTTTGAGCTTGGCCAGTGAGGAATCGGTACTAGGGAGGTTAGTATCAGGGATTAGATTGGAAAGGGTGCCAATAAAAAATTGAATGACATCCTGCTCCTTTTTCCTCAGTTCTTCCAATCTCTTCTGCGCTAGTTGAATGCTCCGTAGTAGTTTAGTCTCATCAACCGATTGAGTCAGACATGCAAGAGTCAAATCAGTGTGACCGGTGCAATCAACCTACTTGGCTTGATCTTTTGTTTTCTTCGGAGTCTATCCTCCTTCCTTTGCCTTGATCTCCAATTTTCTTTTCTTCTCCTCTTCTTCTTTTTCTAGAGCTACCTTGGCAGCCTTCACTTTCTCCTCTTCTTTCTTCCACTCTTCTTCTTTCTTTTTCTCCTCTTCCTTTTCCTTTTCTTCTTCCTCCTTCCTCTTTTCTTCTTCCTTCCTTTTCTCTTCTTCTTTCTTTTTCTCTTTTTCCTTATTCTTCTCTTCTTCCTTCTTCTCTTCTTCCTTCTTTTTCTCTTCTTCCTTCTTCTTCTCTTCTTCCTTCTTCTTCTTCTCTTCTTCCTATCTTGCTTTCTCTACTTGCTCTTACTCTTGTTTTTCTTTCTCCTCTTTCTCTTTTTTCTTGTTTTTCTTTCTCCACTTTCTCTTGCTCTTGTTTTTCTTTCTCTTCTTTCTCTTTACCTTGTTTTTCTTTATCAGGAGTGATATCCTCAATGTCCAGTGCATCAACATCAATGGGTTCATTTTGTTTTGTCATTCTTTCACTCAGACTCTCAAGGACTTCATCTGGTTTGGTTGTGGATAGGTTAGGTTCTTGCTCAGCTTGCCCATTAGCTTTGGATACTTGTTGCATTTTGACAGAAGCATTAACCTGCAAATGGGTGTCTTTTTCCACTTCAGAATTTTTGCCTTCGAGTAGCTGAAGTCTTCTTCTTCGCATGAAGAAAATGCCTTTGTATTTGTCAATAATCTCAAACAATTTTGAGTTAGAGGCATCTAGAAAATATTGAGCAAAATCTTCCTCCCTGATGTCTTGCTCTTTTTCAATGGCAATGCACCATTTGTTGTCCAAATAATCATACAAAGATTTAGAAGTAATTGATTTAATTTCAGAAGGTGACCGATCATTAATACATAAATATTTAATAAGTTCTTGTTCAACATCCTCCTTTTCACTATCATTGAAATCATCAAAATATTCTTTTAAATCATCAAGAACTTTTCTTCTAATATTCTTTATGGTCCTTTGACAATGTGTCATAGGTTTGTAAGAGGAAATATCTAAATTTACCAGTGCAGAGGTTGTTGGTACATTACCAGTTGACTTCGTCTTCTTGCTTGATTGCCTTGTCTTCTTTATTTCTACCTCTAGTTCAATACCTTCTGAATCCGGTGAGTTATTCCTGGTTTTCCTCTTTCTTTCGAATACCTTTGTCATAATAGCCTCCAGTTTCTTTTTGGCTGGTGACCTTTTGGTCACTTTAGGACTGGCAGCAGAAGTAATCAGTGTCGATGCCGATGGCACTACTTTACCCTTTTTCTGCTTTGGTACCTCAATAGGTTTGATCCTTTCTAAGTAAGTACCGATCCTCTTCTTCTTGGGATCTAGTTGTCAAGAAAGTAGGGTAGAGGCATACCCTGTCAGTATATCATTTACCACTTCATATCCATAGGCCCAACTACATGTTTTCTGGGTTCACCGCTTCCATTATGCAGTGATCCGTTTTGATGGTGAAACATATGTCATCTTCATATTTCTTAACTAGATCACTAGATATTCTCATTCTCTGATTCATCTTTAGTTTGAACTCATCAAAATATCTGTTCAAAGTCTTAGGATATGCAGTTCCTACTACTTGCAGACTCTCCTTTATTTGTTTGGAAACTGGTAGGTCAGTTGAGCATTGAATATCACCAACTCTAGGAAAATATCCTTGAAAGTAGAAAAATAAAGCGACAAGTAGTTGACCAAACTTAAACCTCTAGGTTTTGTCTGGTTTGATCGACTTCAGGTTATCTATGAGTTGTTTCTGCATACAAGTATAGAAGTCACATTCTACATTTTATTTTATCATCCTATAGGTGGCATGCACCACAGCTAAAGGAACAAAATTCATTCTGCTAGCATAGAATATTCTATACTCCATTACCATACATGCATACTTCACCAAATCATCTCCAATGGTATTGACCATCATTTCCTGTTGGTTACTCATAGAACCAGTGAGCTCTATCACTTTGGTTTTGGGGATCTTTCAAAGAACAGGGACTTCCCCAACATTGCAAAATCCGGTCATGGCATGAATTCCCTCTGGTGTAATATTATGGGTTCTCTCAAGGTACATCTTATCAACATGAACCCTACTAAGGATAATCCTAATGTATTCTTTTGTAAATTCTTTGAGAAAATATACTGCATTATGCAATTTCTTCTTCTCTATTATGCTATATTCATGTTTAATCTTCTTATCATCTCCATAAAATAGACTCAGGTGGGAGTGAATTACTAGGGACCCTAGGTCTTCTAGTTTGCAATCAATATATCCTGAAACATCACCTTCGACAATGACTCTAGCAGGAATTTGAGATAGGGCATTATATTTCATCTTAATAAACTCAAGTGCATCCTCAGGTTCTGTAGAAATAAAAGGGATTTTAGATGCAGAAGCCATATCTAGAAGATTCCAAATGATAAGAATGTTTCAATGAAAAATACCTTCACACTTCGAACTAGGGTTTGTCATTGTGAGCACAACACACCTCTTCAGAAGCTTGTTTACCACTTTGACTTCCACACTGATAGCTTGAAGTGGTTGCAAAATCTTGTGTAAGATTCCTTCCTGAATTCTTTCGAATGCAAGATGAATCGCTCTGGTTGCGCTACTCAGACTAGAAAAATTCTTCTCTGAAAATAGGTAAGTAAGAATGATGACAAAATTCACTTTTAAACATGCTCCCACCTACCATAATAAATGCATCAACATTAGGGTTCAAACCCTAATTTTACCTTTTACTGCTTCATTTCTTCTATTGGTTGATAGGTAACAAATACTGATAAAGTTTCTTTATCGATATAATCTGAAGGTTCGAAACATTTTACTAATAAGTCCCCCCTAAGCTTTTCGAAGATCAGTTCATCGGTTCAGGGATTTACACACTAGGTGCGGAAACTGGTACATCTTGTGGCTTTTCTTCAAATTTCTTTTTCCAAATTTTATCCATATCTTCCTGAATGGTTTCAACATCAATCTTCCCTTCTGGATTGATTGGTATGTTTCCCAATGGATTCTTTCTCAGTCTACATGCTCTGGCAGTGTGTCCCAATTTGTTGCAATGATAGCATACCATTTCAGGTATTCTCAATGGTCTGGTGTTCACATTTCCATTCTTCCTTCTGCATGTTGCAGTAGTGTGACTGCTACCAAGACAAACCAAATAGGTTGCTCTCCAACTTTTTCCCGCTTCATAACCATTTGATCAGTGGTCATAGGTTCTATACCGGTTTGGGTTCCGGTTCATAGGAGGTTCTGGGACAACTCCTTAAGCTCTTGGTGGACAACTTCCAGAGTTGTTCATAACCGACCTACACTCAAAAGATCTATGCCCAGACTTGTTGCATGCATAACACTGACCATTAAATCTACCAGTTCTAGCCACATTATTTTGAAAGTAAGGAAAGTTATTGTAAGCCTTACTTCTACATATATTGGCAGTATGTCCTTCCTTAAGATAGTTAAAGCAAACGGGTTTAAACTTTTTCTTACCTTTACTCTTGCTATTGTTCTTAGGTGTTGATTGCTCCTTTGGTGTATCACTATTGGTTCCAGAGGTCTCACCTTCCTCGTACCTAGAGAAACCAAGTCCAGTGGTATCCTTTGATGGCTTTACCAATTCCAGATTTTGTTCTAACTTAGCAAGTATCTCCTTTGTCTCAGCAAGTTCCTTGGAAAAAGCATCATTGGTCTTCATAAAGATTTCATTCTGAGAAATCACTGCATTCAGTTCATCTTGTATTTCTTCTTTCTCTTCTTTATCTTCCTAAAGATAGGCGGTAATGGTACTGACTTCTTGTTTCAATTTAAAGATCTCATGCTCCTTGTCCTTTACCAAATCTTCAACTTTTCTTCTATTTTCTAGCTGACTCATCCTGATAGTCAGTCCTTCCAACTCCCTCCTTAGGTTATTTTTGTATTCATTTAGTTTCTCCACTTCTCCAACTAGGGCATCCAAATCTACTTCATTAGAAGAGTTGTTTTTAGTAAATTCCATCATTTGCTCAGCAAGTTCTCTTCTCTTGGCCAAAGAGGCTTTACACTTGACTTTGAGTTCATCATAGGCTCTCTTAGAATCAGTAAGATGATGAGTGAGTTCCCTCATGCTGTATTCCCCCATATCTCCTTCCAAGTGGTTAGACTTATAGAAAGGTTGGCTCTGATACCAATTGATGAATACTAAGAGGGGGGGGTGAATTAGTATGCCAAAAATCCTAAACAAACTCTTAAGAATTTTAACTATAGATCGGTGTAGTAGATTAAACAATAAACCAATTAAAACATAAACAAGACAAATAGAAAATAAAGCATTTACCCACAGATGCACAATCACCATAACACAAGATGTTTTGAAGTGGAAACCCAAATGGGAAAAACCACAGTGAGTAAAACTCACAAGTCAACTATCTATAGAATAGTAACCAAACCGGTTAAGGCCTTACAATGTTCTTCACCAGAATGGATCCTATTAGGAATCCAAATCTTTGTTTGGAGATAAGTCCTACTAAAGACTACCCTATTAGAGGATTTCAGATCCACAACTGTGAACCACCTTGTTATAGGATTTACAATAGGCTTGGTTGGGCGTACCTGGTTAAGGGTTTCAGACTTGTCGAAGATATGAGTAATCAACAAGTGAATGATCTACATAGTAGCACAAATTGCTTGATTAGATCCTTGCCAACTCCTTCTTAATTCATTCTAGCATTACTTCAGTCTTCTATATTTCAAACTTTTTATCTCTGTTATGTGAGACCTTTTCTCACACGAACCTTATCTTTGTTCACACACTTCAACATTTTAAAACCCTAGACATGATGTCCTCATATAGGAACCTGATTTCATGTGTGTCCAATAGGATTAGACTACAGTTTCCTAGGTACAGTGCATCTAAACACATTTGTTAACATGACACAGAAACACTGCCAAAGTGTTGGTGGATGATAACTCATCACACATTATAATTATACCAGTTAACAAAGTATACCAATTACTGGTTGACAAGTGAAGACTGGAAAACTGGAACATAGTGTTCCAATCAAAATATTAACTATCACTCTAGGTTTCCATTTTTCTTTGAGATCTTCATACCACTTCAAACACCATAAACTGATACGTCTGAATACTTCAATAATGGTGAAGTATTCAGACCTATCAGTTATACACATTTGTTAACATGACACCAAACACCATAAACTGATAGGTCTGAATACTTCAAATACGATCAATTATGCAACATCAACTTCACCCATAAACATATGAATGTGGTATACTAAAAATACCATAACCTATTAACCCTGCACGCATAATCCTTCAACCAAATGCTTCATAAACATCACATCAAAAATGCATAATATATAACACATATTTTTCACATGGAAACCCAAATGGGAAAAACCATGATGGGGATGAATACCCACAAGCTTGTTTTGAACTCTTTCAAAGCTCGCCTTGTTAGGAGCCTAGTTCGGTTAAAGACTTTACAATGAGGTTCTTCTAGGAACCAATCCTGTTAGAGATCACCCATTTAAGGGATGGCTATATACCCTGTTAAAGGTTGAAACCATGTTAAAGGTTACCTTGCTAGAGGATTTAAAGAACTCGATGATCTTGAGTCACCTGGTTATAGGTTTTACAATAAGCCTGTTAAAGCTACCCAGTAAAGGGATTTTCCATCTATTGAAATGATTAGAAGACAACAGGAAAAAATACGATCTAATAATAGTACTACATGCCAAGGTAGATCCTTTTCATATCCTCTACTCTACAATCATACTCTACAGTTTACCTCTTACTGGTTTGGCAAGTATCAAGTATCTCTTCACTCGGATACATACACACAACATTTGGAAACAACTTTTCAATAACAAACATCATCAACCTTATAGACAACAGATAGGTCAGTAACATAAACTCTAAACCCTAAGAATCTTAGGTTTACAACGCAAGCAATCCAATCCTGACAATCCAAACATATTGCATAGAGAATTACAATTTCAAATAGATCACAAGACAATCTACATCATTCATTCATCACCACACATGGGAATCAGTAACCCATCACGCTCTCTTCTCATACCACTTAAGAAGAATGATCATTCCCGAGGTAGACTTCAAATGCGGTCAATCTTCTTATGCCTCAATCCTTCACTCACACAAAGTTGACGTGGCACCTCGATCACATCTCTTAGCTAACTCATCATAGAGTATCATCGGTTCATCACACAAGTTGGATCGCCAAACCAATAACAATAGAGCTAAGACTACCAACCAGTAATCACACTTAGTGAAACCCCGACACTGGTTCACTGAATCTCCTCATGCCTCTTCATACCGGTTCACCAACTTCTTCAATCTACATACCAGTTCACTTACACTTATTAACATCAATGACAACATATACTATCGTCATATCAACATATCGGTTCATCATATGCCAATGATATCCAACAAGTCATACCTCAGAGGCCTTGGGAATGTTTGAGCATGGATTTTGTGTTAGGCTTGCCTAAGACACCAAGAGGATTTGATAGTGTGTATGTGGTAGTAGATAGGTTCAGCAAAATAACACATTTCATACCTTGCAAGAGTACCAATGATGCCACCTATATTGCAGGCCTCTTCTTCAAGGAGATAGTCAAAATTCATGGTCTTCCAATTAGCATTATGAGTGATAGAGATGTGAAGTTTTTGAGCCACGTTTGGAGGAAACTATGGAGGAAGTTGGACACCAAATTATCTTTTTCATCTATCTATCATCCTCATTCAGATGGTCAAACAGAGGTATTTACCCAGTCATTGGGTAATTTGCTAAGGTGTCTTACCAAACAACATGGGTAGACTTGGGATTTAGTACTTGGTCAGGAAGAATGTGCATATAATGACTCAGTGAACTATAGCACTGGTAAAAGTCCTTTTGAGATAGTGTATGGATTCCATCCTAGGGGCATATTAGAGCTCAGAGATCTTAGTTCAATGGCACCCAAGAGTGCACAAGGGGAAAACTTTGCAGAAGGCATTAAAGAGGTGCATGATAAGGTAAGACAGTCCTTACAACAAAAATACGACCAGTACAAGGTTCAAGATGATAAAACAAGGAGGAAGCTATAATTTCAAGTAGGAGACTTAGTGTTGGCATACCTCAGAAAGGAGAGACTTTGAAAAGGGCATCCTATCAAGCTCATGATGAAGAAAATTGGACCTCTCCAGGTGGTTCACAAGTATGGGAAGAATGCCTATGAGGTTGAACTTCCACCTACCTTGGGATTATATCATATCTTTAATGTATGTGATCTCTATCCATAAAAGGGACAGTCACCAATAAATCAGAAAGACATGCCATCACCGGTTCATGAAGATTGGGTAAAGGATTTACCACCTAGTCAA
Organism: Cryptomeria japonica; assembly: GCF_030272615.1. Classification (NCBI taxonomy): domain Eukaryota; kingdom Viridiplantae; phylum Streptophyta; class Pinopsida; order Cupressales; family Cupressaceae; genus Cryptomeria; species Cryptomeria japonica. Next base: position 918,044,375 of record NC_081407.1, read on the forward strand.
CTGGTTGAGTTAGAGAGTATCTTGGATACAAAGATAGTGAAAAGGACAAGGAAGGGAGTTTACAAGAACTATCCTGTTAAGTGGAAAGCATTACCAGATTCAGATTCCATGTGGATGATAGAGGTAGATATACTTCAGCAAGGAGTGGAGATTTCAGACCTTATAATTAAAGGGACTTGAATTCTTTGACCTAGGGGAGTATGGTGCAGGGCACCTAACACTCCAAGAATGTAAGCTTTGATTTTATTTTAGTTTGTGTGTTAATGTGTGATGTAATAATGGACCAACCATTGAGGACTCAGTAGAGCCATGGTTGAGTTGTCCAAATTTTGGTTTGAGTCAATTGTGCTCAGGATGCTGTTAACATGAGAAGTGAGATGCTTAGGTAGTTCACAGGAAAAATACTCTAGATGAAGGTATTCATGAATTAGGAGTCAATTGAGTTTTTTTTAGGTCTTGTAAGGTATTTGAGGACCTTCAAGAGTTTTATAATGCAATAGAATGCAAAATTGCATCCTAGAGCAAAACTTGTCAAAAGTTGTTGAGCAACATTTTGCAATTTCTTGAAAAAGTTGCATTTTTGGTTATGGGCATTAGAAAGTTGGTTGAACCAGCTGAAACAAGTGGATATAAGTCAAATTTCACTTCATTGTATGGGTTGGAGGACTAGAAATGCAAGAGCAATTTTTTGGTTTGTGAAACAATCTTGTTTCCACCGGTTTTTGATAGTTTTTGTCTTGTTTTTCATTTCTCGTATGGTCCAGTATGGACTAGATCATGTAAAATCATTGTCATATTTGTATATTCAATGTATTTTATTTCAATAAGGTTGATTTTCATGTTTGAGTGTTCCAGGTTGTGAAGATTTATGGCATTCTTTGCAACTAGGAGCAAAACCCTTGCAAGTAGGGTTTAAGTGCAAGAAATGGCTCTAGCCTAGGCATTCTTTGATGGCACTTGTTGAAATAATTAAGGATGCTAGGTTAGGGTATGTATATATTTTTGGAATAGGGTGTGTGATTTTGTAGGTCCAGGAGGAGGAGAAACAATGAAGACCTAGGCTCACCGCTGGGAGTAGGTGATTTAGGACAGTAAGCAAAGTGCGATTTGTGAGCACTTGGAGATTGATGCAGGCCCAAGTGGCATATGTATGGAAATCTCTTAGAGTCCCCTTGAAGGTTCCCAAGGTGTTTATAGTAGGATTTTTGACTGGTGAAAGGTTCTAGACCAATTTTTTCAATCCACCGGTTAAGCCTAAAACCCCACAAATTAGTGTAACATTGGAAACCATACCTATACGGATAAACTAGATGTAATTTTCTAGTATTGTCTATAAATTCCAAAAGGGTAACTAAATCCATGATTTATTCTTAGGCTTGTTTGGGTTTTTTGGAAATTAAACCCCAAAACCCACTTAAGGAGGGCTAATGCAATTAGGCCTATTTAGGTGTCGGTACAGACCTAGAAGGCTTGAGAAACCATGGCGATGGAGTTGGTGAGTCTTAAAATTGAAAACAAAATGAAGACACCTTATTAATGCATTGTGAAACCATAAGAAGAGTTGGTGTGTTAAGATCCTAGCAGGAGTGGTTGGAGGCCAGGAGAGGTGAGTGTGAGTAACTGAGGTGATAACCTCAAGTGGAGGAGTTGATTGTCCAGAAACTATTTTCTATACCTAGGAGGAAAGTCAAGAAGGTTCGGACCTTAGAGATCTCATTGTCATAACCCTTACCAAGTGCCATAGGAAGGACTTTAGTAGTAGTAGGGTTGAGTAAGAGAAATCACTCAAGAAGGTGAAACAAACAAGGCTCCAAGATTCTCTGCATCAGAGGACCTAAGAAGATTTGATACCAATTTATGGTATGATGAAAGAATAAGGATCTAGTTTACTAATGAGAGGGGGTGTGAATCAATAGATAGAAAATAGATATAAACTTTTACCAATCTCAAAATCAACCTCTCAAAGCAAACTCAGAACGAACAAGTTAAACTACTAAACTACAAATGCAATATCACTGTCAAGTTAAACAGGTTGACTGTTATAACCAATTAATAGTAAAACAACTTGAAACTCACAAACATCCAAATACTTTACTGACATAAGTAAAACCTAATTTTAGATTGTTGTCAGTTAACATAATATATCAAAGTGGATTTAATAGTTAAGCAATTCAACCATAGTAAACATAACCACAAAAACATTCACCACTTGACACAATATTTTTGACGTGGGAACCCAAATGGGAAAAACCATGATGGGGATGAATACCCATAAGTATTCTAAACTCTTCTAAAGTTTGCCCTATTAGGAGCCAAGCATGTTAAAGCTTTACGCCAAGCCCATTAAGAAGAGATCATGTTAGGGACCACCCGGTTAAGGGATTGACTATAATGCCCTATTAGAAGCAATAACCTATGAGGAAAAACCTCAGTAGTGGATTTGAAATCTTAGCTAATGGACCACCTGGTTAGAGGATTTGAATAACACTATGCTTGTTAGAGCTTACACGATTAGGGGATTTTACTGTTGTAATTGTTAAAAAACAACATGGGTTTGCTGATCTATTTGAATAGAACTACACTTGCTTATTTAGATCCTTTTCATGCTCCTATCTTTGTTTACACAAACTGCAAATACATCATCCGGTTTGACAACCACACTCTCACTCTCATCTACAAATTACCAATTTTACAACAAAACAACTCATTGACCTTATAAACAAATCATCAGGTTGGTAACACAACACAAACCTAATTCTCTCATAGAGGTTACAAACAAATCGGTTCAAGTATGACTGTTGGATTACATAATAATCTTTGCACATCATTCAAGATAGCCTTGACCACTCCTTGATCACCGCTTCATCGAACTCTATAACTCATCACGTAGTTTGCATTACATGAAATGTACTTGCTCATTCCCAAGATAAAAACCGTCAGCTCAACGCATCAAAAATCATTTGAAACTCTTCTCATACAACATGCATATGTGTCATAATCATTACCACTCATCATCAGATCATAAACCAATACAACCAATTCACCAAACTTCATCAGTTAGGGTTTATCATATCAACAGGTAGGATTTACCAGTTGATCTCACCATTTCTTAGCAATATTGATTTCCTCCACAAACCCACCTACGGGTTGAAGAACAATATTATAACAATATCATTACCGGTTAATTGACATCAGTGACAACATAACATTTCATTAATGCAATCTTCATGCAAATGCCAACAAAATTGTCTTGGGAAGTTACAATCAAATCTATTATATTAGATTATAAAAATTAATTATACTAAAGAATTAAAAGACTAAAAAAAATTTAATCAATTTTTTTGCTTACCAGCACATCCATCAGACCAACTCCAATGTTGTGAATTATTTATCTGATGATGTATGATATTTTCAAAATGATATGAAAACAATGTGCAACATAACTCCTTTCATGACAAGTATCATCACTGATATAAAAATGAATTTTTTGATAATGCGTTCATCTTCACCAGATTATACATTGTCCACATGAAACTCTTCATGTCTATATAAAATGTACAAAAATGGCAACCTGCTCAGAATGATAGTATTGACTTTGAATCTCTATGTGAGGACTAAATGTATAGTTCTCAGAGAAGTCTAATATTGAAAGAATACAACCTAGAGGAAAGCAAATTTTTGAGATACGAAATTGTTTTTCTTGCCATCTTTGAGATACAACCTAGAGGAATACAACTCTCTTTTAACCTAATTTTTTTCAATTCAGCTCTTGACTTTGTCTGATATTTTTCATATTCAAATCTCTTCCATAGAACTTGTGCTGAAAGATCATTGTTCTCAATTTATACAATTTTTTCAAATCTCGATAGTCAACACGTGTATTATTTATATATTGTACATTGTACTCATCTAAACCTTCTTATTTGTCACACAAAATAGACTTCACAAACTATGTTGCACTTCTTTTTATATGACTTAAGGTGTAGCTGAAATTCAACATAATTTTGACAAGTTTCACTTACCTTATTGATATGCACAAAACATGGTCATAATCCCTCAAACATTCTTTGACATATCTCTACATTTGGAAATTATTGTTTGAATGCTTCAAACAATTCGCTCTATGTTGTGTCTATAAACTATTTTGGATGTGCTATTTATGTACCATCTTCATCTCTAATTTGTATAGTGTCTCTTCTATTGGAAGAAACACAAGAATGATTGGTCCAGTATTCAATAACAAGTCTTTTTACATCTTTAGCAATTCTATCTTTTTGAGGAACCCTGCAAAAATTGACCCAATTCGTTTCAATATTCTCATCCAACCTATTTATTTTCCCATTATATCTCTGCATAGTTCTTCTCTAGACATCCAATAATTGGGCAATTGCTTGAGTTTGTCTTCTATGTGAGAATTTTGTACTAGAAATCATAGTCATTAATGCTCTATGTGCAACACTTAAATCAGCAGTTTGACTTGTGCTCTCGATACATTTTAGAGATTCTGGAAAAATTTCAACCACTATCTGATTTACTGATCCCTCTGATGATTTCTTCTTGTTATCAATACCCAACAACTCCAAAATGGGGGTCATTTCTTTTGTCCTAAATAACTTTGCAAACAATTGTGCTCTTCCAATTAGAGATTTATCTTGAAAATATTCATCCCAAATTTTTTTGCTATGTAGTAGTATTGTGCTTTATGGTACCATATCCTCAATTGAAATCTCATTGAAAACTGAATCTTCATCCATCTCCATCAAATTGGACATACCAAAGAAAAAAAAATTGGATTGACTAGGACCAATTTCTTCTCTTTCCTGAATCGGGACCACTTCATCGTCAATGGGAACTTATTCTTGAGCAGGTGTTGTATCCCTTTTTCTCATCTTTTATTCAATCATACTTCTATAATGTAGTCCTTTTATTTCCCATTAGACAAATTGCTATTGAGAAGCAATCCAAATTTGCAGACCCCTAAATACACATGTGTGTAAGGGAAAAAGCGAGACTAGGTTAACATGCCCCAATCCTACCTTTTGACACACATTACGGAATATGAAAGAGCCTAGAGATATCACACAATTGGCTACTTCTTTTTGTGAAAGAGAGAGCCATGGGATATCTATTAGGATTTCTATTCCCTTGTTGAATTTGGAAGATCAAATGATGCAAGTTCAAACCCTAATCTCAAGATGCAAGTATGAATTACTAACAAGATTGCAGAATTGAGATTAAACAATGAACAACTGTAAATACAAGGATGAAATAAGAATGCAGATGTGTACCCAGAGTCAAAATCAGACTGAAAATGTTCGGGACCGGGGCACGGGCACCACTGTCCTGATTCTATCCTGAAAACTGCACCGGAAACTGCTGTTTTGCACTCTGGAACACTGTCGGAAATTGTCGGAAAGCTATCTGTCTGGAGGACCAGGGCACCCAGCGCCTCTATCCCAGGGACCAGGGCACCCAGCGCCCTTGTCCTGGTAGGACCAGGGTGCCCAGCGCCCCTGTCCCAGTCTTCTGCTCTGCAATTTGATGCAGAGTGCTATCTCGACCTGTTCTCTCCGGATCTGTATCCTGCACCGTCGTCTGAGTCCCGAAACCTACACTTATATCTGAAAATGGGATGGGCAGCTATATAGGGTTTTGCCTTAGTCAAACCCCCGCTTCGGTGATTTCCACCTCCACGAATAGCCAAGTTGTTTTGTAAAATGTATTGTGTGTGCAGACCTAGTGTGTGTGCAAGGTCCTAAAATGCAAGAAAGCAAACTAGAGCAACCTAGAAAGTAAACCCTAATTGCTTGTAAATGACAATGTAAATGCTCTAAATCAAGATGCAAAGTGATCTAAAGCATGAATAAAGGATATATTGAAGCTTATGCAAAGACATGAAAACAACATGAAATCATACCCAACCCACAAGGGAGGAGTACAAGCTAATCTTCAGTCGGTAATCTCCTATTGTTCTTCAATGCCTTCCAAGCCCTAAGTGGATGAATGAAGTTGATAAGTGCTTGATAGAGGGATGTTGAATGTTGTTGAAGTCTTCAAAGATCTGTTCTTTTTCTGCATATGAGGTTCCTGAAAACGAAAATCGGATCCCTTCAAATGAGGAAAGAGAGCTCTTATGTATGAAACCCTAGGTCGTAATTTTGTCTTTTGGCCGACCTAGAGATTGAATATCCCACCAATTTCTTGGGGTTAAGCTTTATTTTATGATTGGATCGCGCTCCCTAAATTTTGGGGAAAATGTCCGGGACCATGTGCACTCTGAGCGCCATGGTCCCGACAACTTTTCACCAAATTTTCAGGGCCGTCGGATATGATGATTTTAGAGAGAATCCCGAAGTTACAGGTGATTTCGAGATGTTTTGACCCCCGAAACCAAGCCCCCAAGTTCAAAATAGGACTTAATTAGGGTTTTTGATTGAAAGATGTATTGGAGGAATAAAATGAAAAGGGCACACTTTAATGAAAGGGCCCAACTTTATGATGTGGAAGATGATGAAATAGAACCTTAGACTTAATTAATTTGATTAATTAAGTGCTAAAGGGGAAATCCAATGTAAAATGTTAAATGCACCAAGGTGGGTGCTAAACTAGGTGTGAAATTGTACCACCCTAGCAAGTGCGTACAATTTATGATGCTACATTTTGCCCCCACTTTAGCGGTCATATGAGTACTACGTGCATATGCAAGCTAAAGTACAGAAAAGTAAACATCATTTGAAAAAGGATATATCCATAAGTTGTCGGACGAAGCCCCCAGCGGTATCTGCAGTACACAGTTAGGAACTGCACCCTACAAAACACACGTTAGATCACAAAATCACCTAATGCTTACTAAGGAAAGTGATGAAATCTGTGAGTAGCTATATGCCCCCCCCTGTTTCGACTTGCTTATTAGGGAGGTGAAACAGGGTAGCATGTTTACTTGCGACAAATTGTGTAAGAGAGTATTGATGAGGAACGTTCACTGAATAGGCTTCATCAGAGCACTTTCTAGAACATTCTGAGAATAGGGGAATGAAAATATGATTCCGATGCAACAAACAGCTTGAAAATCGCATCTCTCAAACCCAAGTTATGATAAAATGAATGATAGAGGAAAATTAGGGTTTCGAAAGTAAAGATAAAGAAAGGAAAGTATATACCTTGAAAGTGACATTTGCATTTGTCACTTTGTTGATTTCTGAATATTGTTCATTGCAGTGGAGCCCACATAGCCATCATCATGCCTTCACGATGACCAGAGCGTCCCACAAGGATCGATATCCTGCGCTAGGCCGTGATCGACGATGAGCCACTGGACGAGGTGAGTTGATTGAACATTTGACTGTTGATTTTTTGCATTTTGACTTTTCTGTGATCGTATGCGGGCCCTGAAGGCTAACCTGGGCCCCACCCAGGGTGCCATGGTCCCTGTGGGGCCCCATGGTCCCTGTGGGGCACCATGGTCCCTTCAGGGTGCCATGGTCCCTGATAGGGCTTGGCGAAGGGCTTCAGGGTTGGCATACGATGTTCGACAGTTTGCATGAGCGATTTTGATGATCGAGTACTAATTATGGTTATGTTTTTGTGTTGTAGGGTCTCCCATACATGAGAGAGCATACGGTGGGACATATTCTTCATAGTTTGTGAGATTAGATTCCGTGACTGACTCAGTCAAAGAGAGACACATTGTCGATCGTGGGATTATGGTACGTGATCCTCATGCCAGCTATTCGGTTCCATCCTGTGATGCTGATGGCATTGATGGAGCGATGGGATCCTGACACATGCACATTTCATCTTCCGATAGGGGAGCTGACGGTTACACTTGAGGATGTGTACCGTATACTTCATCTTCCTATCAGAGGAGCAACTGTTACATACGCGACCGATCGATCAGCAGAGGATCATCAGAGAGAGCAGGTATATTGCATAGGGAGAGTCATGCCAAGCGAGACAAGAGGTCGCATCATGGTCAGCTGGCTCTTACATCCTACAAGGGAGGTACCCCTTCTGAGACACCTTATGATCGCCATCATAGCACTAGCCGTCTGCCCTAATGGGCAAGGTACACACATGCATGGGGGTCTCACATGGTGCATCAGAGCAATGGAGAGACACAGGAGAGTGTATGCTTGGGGTCAGAGTATGCTTGCACATCTCTATCAGGACCTTGAGGAGTATGTATTTGGACAGGGTTGCAGCTTGATGACATGCACACTTCTGCAGGTGTGGATTTTAGAGCACTTCACATGCACCAAGCCTGTTGGCTTTCCGCTGAGTATGGCTAGCGAGCGACCTAGGGTGTTTTCTTATCCACTTACCAGTGAGAGGAGATTCAGAGATTTGTTATATTGGAGAGTGATTTTTGATAGACTAACAGCCGAGGTGATAGTGTGGAGACCCTACCTACGGATGCACAGATGGGATAGGATGGAGAGATAGTTAGCATGCTTACAGAGGAACCACATACTGCAGGGATGATATTCACACATCATAGTCCCTTTCTACTTTGACCGAGTACGGAGGCAGTTTGGGCTAGAGCAGTGTGTTCCAGCCGATGTGCCCATCTATACTCGACACTCACGGGTCCTTCCCAGACCTAGAGCAGTAGCGAGACCGATGATATATGACATCGAGACTACAGATATAGAGGGATCTGATCAGGATGTAGTCACTGATTACTCTGCAGAGCCTGGATCATGGTTTATGAGATCATATCCAGGTCCTATCTTTCCACTAGATCATCCGATAGGCCATCCAGGCCCATGGAGACATGGAGACCGAGACAAGGACCAGGGATCCAGGTCAGAGGAGCCAGAGGAGGGAGAGGGTCATGAGGAGACAGGAGATCCTGATCCACCTACAGGCGATCAGCCCAGTGCCGAGGAGGAGGAGGAGGACATAGATAGAGATGAGGATGAGGAGGACGACGAGGAGGATGCGGATGAGGACGAGGATGAGGATGACGAGGAGGATGACGAGGAGGAGGATAGAGATGATGAGGAGGAGTCGGATGTAGCTCCCCACCATTCAGGAGATGATACCATAGCTTTGGATCCTCCTCTTATTCCCCAACAGGGGGAACATGAGGCAATACGGAGACCTGTTCCTAGTACCGTCTAGCCTACACCTGTCGTGCACATATTAGTCGAGCGAGGGGAGCCTAGTAGATCCCAGTCACAGATGCTACCGTATCATGATCCCTACTAGCGTGAGGGAGACCCAGGTATAGTAGGCTTATATTGATTGATTAATGTTTTGATGATATAGAATGGTACTAACAAAAAATCTATTCTACTGCCACAGCTAATGTGCAGGAGTGGCATTCCCTGATTCAGCAGGCAGTGACAGACATTTCCATGATAGCACAGATCCCCAGTTCCTCACAGATTGCCTATAGGCCTCAGGGGAACGTGGGTCAGCATGAGGACTTGTTTTCCCTATTCCGAGTACAGGTAGACATATGGAGGGAGAGAGAGAGAGTCCTATCAGAGGACCTTCAGCGGGCGCGGCGAGATCTAGCAGCTGCTCAGGCCGAGGCTACCACCTATCACGCGATCCTTATGGATAGGGATCGTAGGAGTTCCTCTCGGAGTCACTCGCGGTCTGTATCATGCTACACACCCATGGGTCCACCTTCACGGCCAGATCAGGAGGGAGCGTCTAGTCGACACTCTCCAGCCACTAGCCCTAGAGATAGGAGATGATTTTATGATGTAAGAGAGGTCACATTTTGGATGTACAGTGACCTGTATTTGTATACGATCCACATATATATATATATATACATGCTTCTCTTTTGTCTCAAATGTGTTATCTTTAATCCTTAAAACAATGTATATTTTGTTTTGATTAAATCTAATACATTTGGTAAACGTACATGTATGTTCAGAATTTAATTTCCATGTAATTGATTTCTCAATGCTCCATGATTAAATCGATACATGTGTGACTTAATTAAAATATTTAATCAAGTACTACATTGATGATAGGGAAGAAATATGCATTAAGTCTAAGAATCATATAACTAATGTGATTTACTTTTGAATTTAAACACAACATGATACGATTATACTTAACACATAAAGACACTGTATAATATGCTAGCATAATGGAAATGTAAACCTTTTGCAATTTACATAAATGAATTCAAGACAAACTATAAAGTAAAGAGTTACGCTTGTCAAGAACGAAGCAATATAGATTAAACACCATAACTTTTAATTCTATTTTGCTCTAATTAGGAGGTACTAACATATTATCCAATGTTGAAGAACTGAAAAGAAGATAAGGAATGAAGAATTAAGCATAATATCTACGCAAATGCATAGCATTAATAAGTTCTTTAAGAGGCGTACCGTCTACATCCGCTATTTTGTAAGCACCTGATCCATAATCCTCAATAACAATATATGGTCCAAGCCAATTAGGACTAAATTTTCCCTTTTCTGCAAGTAAGGCATTCACATTGCGCTGATTCTCATAGAGGACTAAGTCACCTATTGAGAAGGAACGTTGAATAACCTTATCATTATAGCTTCGTTGTAGAGTTTTGTGATATGCTTGAATATGCTCAAGAGCGTTTATACACTGTTCATCAAGCATCTCAAGCTGTTGAAGTCATTGTTCTCTATAAGAGTCATCATCTACTATACCTTTGAGAGAAACCCTAAGTGATGGAATCTCTAACTCTAAGGGCATAATAGCATCAGCACCATAAACAAGATTATAAGGAGTAGTTCCCATAGCAATTCGCACACTCATTCGGTAGGCCCAAAGAGCATAGATTAGCTGGTTACTCCAATCCTTACCATGCTTATTCACGGTTTTGCGAAGAATTTGTTCAATTATCTTATTGGATGATTCGGCTTGACCATTTGATTGAGGATAGTATGGTGTATAAAATCGATGTTTGATATGATACTTCTTGAGGAATTTCTTCACATCCTTGTTCTTAAATGATGTCCCATTATCTGAGATTATAGTAGAAGGTATCCCGAATCAAGAAATGATGTTTTCTAGAAGAAATTGACAAATCACTTCAGCAGTAGTAGAGCGAAGGGGAATAGCTTCTACCCACTTCGTAAAGTAATCTGTTGCAGTTATAATGAAGGTGTGTCCTTGAGATGAAGGAGGAGAGATTTTACCAATGAGATCCAAACCCCATGTGGAGAAAGGCCAAGAAGCTACTTGAGAACGAAGTTCTTGGGCAGGAGCATGAATCAGATTATTGTGTTGTTGACATTGATGACATTTCTTAACAAATGAAAAGGAATCCTTCTGCATAGTTTGCCAATAGTATCCCATATGAAGCAATCTATGAACCAAGGATTTGCCTCCAAAATGTCCCCCACAGTTGCCTGAATGTGCCTCTTCAAGAGCAACGGGGATTTCTGATTTGTTAAGACAACGAAGGAGAAGACCGTCACAACCCCTCCGATAAAGAACATTAGAAAGAATAATATATCTAGCAGACAGCTTGTGGATTCTAGCCCTAGTGTTCCTATTGGCGGAATCAGGAAAGGTAGCATTGGTCAAATATCTTACGATATGCGAATACCATTCGTCTGAATCTACAAAGTCACAACATGTTACCAAGCTAGAATCATCTACAATAGCTGGAGAAATAAGGTTGTGAATAACAAATTTAAGATCAAGCACAGGGTCCTCTAAAGATACGAGAGAAGCCACACATGCCATTGTGTCCGCATGCCAATTATCTTTGCGAGGAACAGGTTCCATGGTATAAGAATCAAATTTTTGTAATAAAGAGATGGCAAGGTCTTTATATTGTGATAATTTGTCTTGTTTTGCTTGATATATTCCTGTTACTTGTCTGATAATCAATTGTGAATCTCCATAGATATGTATGTGTTTTATGTTCAGAGCTAAGGCTGCTTTTATTCCCGCTATAAGAGCTTCATACTCAGCAATGTTATTGGTACACAGGAAATTTAGACGATAGGATAAGGGAATAGATTTCCTTGTAGGAGAAATCAGAACAACCCCTACCCCCGATCCCGTACGACACTTAGAGCCATCAAAGTATAATTCCCAAGTTTCATCTTTCTCTATAGAAAGAATGAAATCATCGGGAAAAGACTCAGGGTTAGGAAAGGAGAAAGGTGAAGGGGCCTCAACTAAGTGATCGGTCAACGCTTGTCCTTTAATTGCTCTTTGTGAAACAAATTTAAGGTCAAATTCAATTAACATCATAACCCACTTAGCTAGGTGTCCTGATAAATCAGTTTTAGAGAAAAGATGCTTCAAAGGATCAAACTTTACCATGACGTGGACTTCTGAATTTAAAAGATAATGTCTCAATTTCTGAGTCGCAAACACCAAGGCAAAGCATTGTCTTTCTATCGCAGAATATCCGGTCTCATAACCGAGTAAGGTACGACTTATGTAATAAATCAGACATTCCTTACCATCTTTATCTTGTTGTGCCAACAATGTTGCGAGAGCATGAGAGGAAGCAGCTATATACAGAAGGAAAGGTTTAGAAGGTTCGGCAGGTTGAAGAATAGGAGGACTAGCCAAATACATTTTTAAATCTTCAAATGCTTGCTGACAATCCTCATTCCATTGAAAAGTGATATCCTTTTTAAGGAGTTGAGTAAAAGGAAAGGTACGATCCGCAAGTTGAGACACGAACCTACGAATAGCTTGAATCTTTCCTTGAAAGCTTTTAAGTTGAGACACATTTCTAGGAGGTGGCATGTTGACAATAGCACCTATTTTCTTAGTGTCCACCTCGATCCCACGATGCGAAACTATGAATCCTAATAGTTTTCCACTATCTACACCAAAAACACATTTTCGAGGATTCAAGCGCATGTGATATTTACGAATTCTTTCAAATATTTGATGAAGGACTTTAATTTGATCCACGCGAAGAAAGGATTTGACTAAGATATCATCAACATAATCCTCTAAAATCTTATGCATGTAATCATGAAAGATAAGGGTCATCGCTCGTTGATAAGTTGCACCAGCATTTTTAAGTCCAAAAGGCATCATTATCCAACAAAACTTACCCCAAGGAGTGGTGAAAGTGGTTTTGAATTGATCTTGAGGGTTAATAAAAATTTGATTGTATCCTGAAAAACCATCCATGAAGGATAACAAGGCATGCCTTGCCGTAGAATCAACTATCATGTCAATGTTTGGAAGAGGGAAATCATCTTTCAAAGAAGCTTTATTCAAATCTTGAAAGTTAGTACACATCCTTATTTTGTTATCTGGTTTAGCCACAGCGACAATATTTGAAATCCATGGGGAATAGTCAATAGGGCGGATAAATCCAGCCTCCAATAATTTTTCAATCTCAGCCTTAACAAGTAAAGCCACCTTGGGATTCATTTTTTGAATCTTTTGTTTTACGAGCTTAGCATCAGGAACTAAGACAATATTATGAGTAACAATCTTAGGATCTATACCAGGCATGTCAGAGTATGTCCAAGCAAATATCTCAGGGAATTCATGCAATAATTCTGAATATTGCTTTTGTTCCTCTTCATCCAAACATTTTCCAATTTTAATAACTTTCTCTTTATTGCAAAGGTCCATCTTAACATCAGTGGTATCACTTATGAGAAGATTACTTTTTGAGGAGTATCCTTTAACTGAGGGAATTCTTTCACAATCTCATCATTATTGATCTCTTTTCCAAAATAGGCTTCAGTGTTCAAACAATAAGGGAGTCCCCTATTGTGATGATAACGAGGAAGAGTGTCATAGGCTCCCAAAAACTCGGCTAAAGCATCATCGGTAGGGAAGATATCCAAAGCACAGTCACCTGAAGGATCCCCATCAATATACTCAGGGTGTTGCATTGATAGAGATGTAGAAATAGCATTAACACTAATGTATGGTCTTTTAGAAGCTTTAGTACGTTTGCAGGGATTATAGCCAAGTCCAAAGGCATAATTGTGAAAATTAGTCTCTAGAGGAACTCTTATCCCTTGTTCATGAGCACCAAAACCTTTTCCATGATACCCATGCTTAGCAAAAATGCAAAAACCACGACCATAACGATCAGCCATTTCAGGAAGAGAAGGTGGTTTTTCATAAGACAAAGAATCAAACTCTTCATAATTAGAGGTGTGAGGAGAAGAAGTTTGAGAAGCAGCCACAAAATTATTACTCATAGATTCAAGTAAGGTTGATTGATTTTTAGCTTCTTCCTTCTTTTCAACTTTAAGCTCTCTAGAAGGAACCTTATATTCACCTATAAAAGTGGGATTAAAATCAAGAGATCCCCAATCGTCTTCTTCGAGGATCTTCTTAGGATCAAAATCCTTCTTATGTGTAGTTTTAAGTCGAGAAGAATCTTCTTTAGGAGCTCCCAACTCATCCAAAGAGTTTTGATCATCGGAGAGTGAGGATTCATCAATAGGTTTCTTGTTTAAAGATTCATCACTAGACGAGGATGGCTTAGAAGAACCCCCTTTGGAAGTAGATGTTTGTAGACAAGCTTGAAAATTAGTATCACCTATCAAGGTATTTGTCTTATTGTCATAGATGAATTTAACTTGTCTATGCAATGTAGAGGGGATAGCTTGCATGTTGTGAATCCAAGGCCTCCCTAATAACAAGTTATATGTTAAATTTCCTGACATAACATGGATAGGAGTAGGCAAAGTAACAGGTCCTACTGTGAGAGGTAGGGTAATAATACCTAATGAAGTCTTAGCCACATTGTCAAAGCCACGAATGGGATGAGAGTCAGGCTCAATAAGAGACGTATCCACATTCATCTTATGCAATAGATTAATGCTACACACATTAAGGCCAGAGCCATTATCTACTAATGTTCATCTTATAGCAGTATCTTTCATGATAACCACAATCATCAAGGGATCATATTGTTGTTGAATTTCACTAGTAGGCAACTCATCTTGGGTAAACACAATTTGAGCTTTAGGATTCATCACAGAGTTAACCAAAGATGCTATATTATTAGATGTATTCAGTGGAGGAACATTCAAATCTTTCAAGGCATCTTGTAACATTCCATGATGAGCGGAAGAAGTTTGAATCAAATCCCAAAGGGATATCTTAGCAGGGGTAGCTTTAAGTTGTTCTATGAGATCATATTCCTTACCCATAACTTGCGAAATACGGGGAGCTTGTGGAAGAATTGGTTGAGGATTAGGAAGAGAAACTGGAATAATAGGAGGAGGATTAGGTTGCCTATTATTTCTGGTGTGATAAGTATGGGCAACCGCATGATAACTCTCTCTAGTTATTTGCTTGGCATAACTATAAGGACTTATAGGTTTTCTTCCTTGCACGGTGATAATTGGTTTATTCGGGGTACGAAAGGAATCATGATCATACCCTCCTTGGACAGTAAGGAGAGGTGATTTAGGAACTTGAAAGGTGGGAGAAGGATAAGCACCTTGGACTTCAATGAGAGGCTTGTTATGCTCATTCAAGTTTATCATGTTAACCAATTTAGAAGTCTTGTTCTTGTTTAAAGATTTTGATAAAGCCACAAAGTCATCAAGAGCATCATCCAACAAAGCATGATCATATTGGTTAAAAGGTTTATCTTTTGATTCAAAAGGAGACATCTCCTCACAGAGGGGATTATTGAACACAACCATGTTACTAGATTCAGTGGAAGAGTTGATAGGCATGTATCCTTGAGAGGAATCATTCGACTTATCTTTCTCATCACATCTAAATGGCATAGTAACAAGGTTTATGAGTTTTTGGTAAAATGAAGGTTTGGCATCTTTAGGGTTTAAAAACTCATCTAAAGCTTCATTTAATTCGTCTTGGCTATACTCATAATAATCATCAAAAGCACGAACATTTTGCAAATAAAAATCTGACATTTTGAAAAGATTGCATAAAATTTAAACACACAATGCAAAGAAACACACTTTTTTTTTTTTTCTTTTAATGAAAATGAAATGAAAACACACTAAATCTAGATCTAGATCTAACAAATGCAATGCAAGAGGAAGCAATGATAGTTTCACCTCGGGTTCACCAAAATGTGTAAGGGAAAAAGCGAGACTAGGTTAACATGCCCCAATCCTACCTTTTGACACACATTACGGAATACGAAAGAGCCTAGAGATATCACACAATTGGCTACTTCTTTTTGTGAAAGAGAGAGCCACGGGATATCTATTAGGATTTTTATTCCCTTGTTGAAATTGGAAGATCAAATGATGCAAGTTCAAACCCTAATCCCAAGATGCAAGTATGAATTACTAACAAGATTGCAGAATTGAGATTAAACAATGAACAACTGTAAATACAAGGATGAAATAAGAATGCAGATGTGTACCCAGAGTCAAAATCGGACTGAAAATGTTTGGGATGGGGGCGCGGGTGCCACTGTCCTGATTCTATCCTGAAAACTGCACCGAAAACTGCTGTTTTGCACTCTGGAACACTGTCGGAAACTGTCGGAAAGCTGTCTGTCCGGAGGACCAGGGCGCCCAGCACCTCTATCCCAGGGACCAGGGCGCCCAGCGCCCCTGTCCTGGCAAGACCAGGGCACCCAGCACCCCTGTCCCAATCTTCTGCTCTGCAATTTGATGCAGAGTGTTGTCTCGACCTGTTCTCTCTGGATCTATATCCTGTGGCGTCATCTGAGTCCCGAAACCTGAACTTATATCTGAAAATGGGATGGGTGGCTATATAGGGTTTTGCCTTAGTCAAACCCCTGCTTCGGTGATTTCCACCTCCACGAATAGCCAAGTTGTTTTGTAAAATTTATTGTGTGTGCAGACCTAGTGTGTGTGCAAGGTCCTAAAATGCAAGAAAGCAAACTAGAGCAACCTAGAAAGTAAACCCTAATTGCTTGTAAATGACAATGTAAATGCTCTAAATCAAGATGCAAAGTGATCTAAAGCATGAATAAAGGATATATTGAAGCTTATGCAAAGACATGAAAACAACATGAAATCATACCCAACCCACAAGGGAGGAGTACAAGCCAATCTTCAGTCGGTAATCTCCTATTGTTCTTCAATGCCTTCCAAGCCCTAAGTGGATGAATGAAGTTGATAAGTGCTTGATAGAGGGATGTTGAATGTTGTTGAAGTCTTCAAAGATCTGTTCTTTCGCTGCATATGAGGTTCCTGAAAACAAAAATTGGATCCCTTCAAATGAGGAAAGAGAGCTCTTATGTATGAAACCCTAGGTCGTAATTTCATCTTTTGGCTGACCTAGAGATTGAATATCCTGCCAATTTCTTGGGGTTAAGCTTTATTTTATGATTGGATCGCGCTCCTAAAATTTTGGGAAAAATGTTCGGGACCATGTGCACTCTGGGCACCATGGTCTCGACAACTTTTCACCAAATTTTCAGGGCCGTCGGATATGATGATTTTAGAGAGAATCCCAAAGTTACAGGTGATTTCGAGATGTTTTGACCCCCGAAACCAAGCCCCCAAGTTCGAAATAGGACTTAATTAGGGTTTTTGATTGAATGATGTATTGGAGGAATAAAATGAAAAGGGAACACTTTAATGAAAGGGCCCAACTTTATGATGTGGAAGATGATGAAATAGAACCTTAGACTTAAGTAATTTGATTAATTAAGTGCTAAAGGGGAAATGCAATGCAAAATGTAAAATGCACCAAGGCGGGTGCTAAACTAGGTGTGAAATTGTACCACCCTAGCAAGTGCGTACAATTTATGATGCTACAACATGCACATATATTTCAAGTCAATTGGACCCAGGTTTAAATATAAATATACACATATACATGTAGTATATACTGTTGGAATCCAAGAGCACTAAGAAGGGGGGGGGAGATGAATCAGTGTTCTACAGGTATGATTTGTTTTAACCTTATTAGCAAACAAACTTAGTAACCCATATGCATAAAATCAAATAACAACAAGTAATAATGCAACCACAAAGATCAACACCATAACACAAAGATTTATACATGGAAAACCTCAAATAGGAATACTAATGGTGGGACTTGTGACCCACAATATCTATCCACTGGCGAGTTGAATAAATATTACATAAAAGGGCCCTGCACATGCAGGAAGGCACACTACCTAGAGCTCATTTCTCATCACAAAGGAGCCTCACTGACTATAGGAAATCTTCAGACTATGATCCAGAAAGATGATTGAACTACAGGAATAAAATCTCCTATGCTTGAGTATAGTTCTGGTTAATCTCAATACCAGAGGTCTTAAACCTCTTACACAAACCCAATTCTATCACCCATGATCGACCAAAACGTCTATATATAATTACAACTTTATTCGCACATAGATAATCCCAAAACCCATAACCATAACCTTTTTTATGATCTACAAAGAGATCTTACATCATATATATACAAACCTTGGACCTAAACAATTAGGTCAGCCGCCTAAAAGATAATACAATAAATATATTTCATAAATCCGCAATCCAATGATAACCCAAGTCGGCCTAAGGTTGAAACAATATTATCCAATCAATAAATCCAACCAGTAACACATCGGGAGCATCCACCAACACGTTACACAAACTGGTCCATAACCTAAAAGTCAATAACATAGAATAGCACCAGACCTAAAATAGATCGCCATAAGTCAAATGCAACACCACTAATTGAATGGAACACAAAAATGATGACCATCAGCATCTTGAGAACCTTCTAGAAGCCACACCAACACCACTTATTAAATCCATCAAAAGATCTTCAAAAAAACTTTGTCGGTAAAACCCTTACCGGTAACTAGAAGGCTTACTAGAACAAATGATAGCTTCCGGATCACCAAATCTTGAACAAACTAAATGTGATACACACATAAATGACCTAACCAAACCATATACCAGAGACTAATCTCCTGATCAACATCACAATCCAACCATTCTACGGGAACCCGATAGACAACCAAATAAGCTAGTGTTGACATCAATGACAAACATCAATGCAACAAATAATCAATTCCTTCATATTGCCAACAATCTCCCCCTTTGGCATTGATGGCAACACTAGATGTGAAAAACATCCAAGTGCCAAGAATTGCCAACCAAGTCTCCCCCAATAGAAGACACCCAACAAATGATATAGCAATGAATCTCTAAACCAATTATCCATCCATAGACCTAAACCAAACTCCCTCTTTGACTGATATCTATGTTAAGCTCTATTTTTTACTTGTATCTCTCCCCCTTTGACATCAATGCTAAACATTAAAGAAAAATCATAGATCCTCTAAACCACACATCTGACTACTCCCCCTGAATAGTAGCACCAACTCATCAATCCTGAATGAATAATAGTTCTAGTAATGCATACCTGACTGACATCAATCATTATCACTTAAGTCTCTTCTGGAGGGGCAGAGACCCCCAATCTATCTCTAAAGTACTCAAATGATTCCCTAGGAAAAGGTTTAGTGAAGATGTCTATAATTTTCTCTTTAGTGCTCACATAAACCAATCTGACTTCATTTGCTTCTACCTTTTCCTTCAAAAAGTTATACTTGATTAATATATGTTTTATCTTTGAATGAAATACTAGATTCTTTGATATGTCAATATTAGCAGAGTTATCACAGTGTATAACTATCATTTCATCACAATCTACCCTTATATCTTTCAACATTTGCTTCATCCATAGAATTTGTGTACAATTAGTAGCAACTACAACTTACTCAACTCCAGTAGTAGATAAAGAAATACATGATTGTTTCTTGTTGATCCATGAAACAAGTTTCTTTCCAAGAAAGAAAACTCCATCAGATGTGCTTTTCTGGTCATCTATATCTCTAGTCCAATCTGCATCTGTATATGCACATAGTGTAAAGTCATCATCTTTAGGATACCACAAACCATATTCAATTGTTCCTTGTAAATTTCTGAAAATCCTTGCTACTGGAGAAAATTTTTCATCATAATCAATTCCTTCTTTCCAAGAATATCCTTTGTAGACCAATCTATCCTTGTTCTCACAACTTGTCCATCTTCATTCAATTTATTCCTAAAAACCCATTTAGTTCCAATAACATTCTTATTTTTAGACTGGGGAACTAAAGTCCATGTTTTTTCCTTTTCTATCTGATCCAATTCCTCTTCCATAGCTTTCATCCAACATTCATCCCTACATGCCTCAACTACTGATGCTAGTTCAATTTGATAAATTAAGCATACCTCTTTAGCAACCAACCTTCTTCTTGTCATTACTCCTTTTCTCTTGTCTCCAATGATCTGATCTTCTAAATGATTCAACCTTATATACCTAGGAGTCTTTTGACTTTCTATTTCTCTTCTTTGATCTTCAGTTACTGTTGAACTTTTGGATATTGTCGGGATAACTAGTTCAACATTTTATTCCAATGCAAGAACTATCGAATCAGTTATGATCATTTCCACTTCTGGTTCTCTTTCATAAGTTTTGATTTGACCTCTGTACTGCTTATCCACCTTGACATTAGTGCTCTCCACAATTATCTGCAATCTTTTATTATAACATCTATATGCTTTTCTTTCAGTTGAATAACCAAAAAATATCCCTTCATCACATCTAGGATCAAAATTTCCAATGGAATCATTTCTTTGACATAGCATTCATTACCAAAGATTTTGAAATACTTAACTGTACATGTATGACCAAACCATAACTCATAAGGTGTCTTATACAGAACCCTAATTCTTTGTTGACATACATATTTACTGGTAAACCAAACTAGATCCAAGATCCAACAAATCTTTGACGGTTAACCTTCAAACTGACTTCTCCAATGTTTGAAACAAGATTTTAGACCACTACATGGGGTAATGCAAGATTTGTCCTCAATTTGCCTCCCCCTAAGGCATCTATCTTAGTTATCAGATGAGTTTCCTATAAGTGCGGGAACATTCTTCTCTGTTAGTTGAGTAACTGGAGTATTTGATTCAATCGGTTGATCCTCAGATTTTCTAATCTACTTCTTCTCATGAGCTTGCTGGATTTCATCAACCTTCTTCTTCCTTTTGTCATTTGATCTGTCATTGTCTGCTGGTAGGTTCTTGCTGCTACAAAATTTAGCAATGTGTCCTACTTTGTTACATGCATAACAAGTGACATTGTTCTTTTGAATTGCCTTGTTCTAATCTTGGTCATTTCTTTACCTACATTGATTAGCCATATGTCCAAACTTTCCACATGCATGACATTTTACATTCATTCTACAATCTGATGTCTTATGACCATCCTTTTTGCAATTGAAACACTAACCGGTAAATGAATTGTTGTTCTGATTGACTCTGTTTCTATATTGGAATTCCATATGACCAAACGTATTGCAAACAACGCATCTACCAATAAATTTATGTCCATTGGGTTGTCCTACTGATGACCTCTGATTCTAGTTGACTGGTGGATTCTTCTGATTGTTCTTCTGACTGGATGTTGTTGGCAATTGACACTCAATTAGTTGGTTTCAATATGTTGTCATTGATGGCAACATGTCAACATGTTCTGGATTCATATTTTGGTTCAGTTGTGTACCAAGAGACACTTCACAGACACTTCACCGACACTGACACCAGTACTGGTAGGTTGGATAGATTTCTTTGGTTACGAGCAATGCAGGCTAACATGGTTTAGAATTAGGTTATGGGTATTGGAGGCTGACATCATTTGGAGATTTGGCATCAGCAATTGTTTTTTATATTCATGTATTTATGTTATTGAGCCAACATGTATATTCATATTGCAATTATCTTTGTAAGCCGACATAAGGCATGATGATTTGTAAGGGTATTTAGGTCAGTTGATTAGAGCATTTTGATATAGGATATGAAAATATGTATTAGAAAGGAAATAATGAAGGAGTTGCAAAATATATGAGAGAGATCATGTGTTTGAGGATATTTATGTAAAGGGTTATTATAGTAAAGGGTTTAGGGTTTCAGACCAGAATAGACAGAGCTTAACCGAAACTATATTCAGGTGTAGAAGATGCTATCTTTGTAGTTCAATCATTTCTTCGGATTGTAGTTTGAATTTTTATGTAGTTAGTGAAGCTCCTTTTGTGATTGAGCAATGTGCTCTAGGTTGTAAGCCTTTCTACAAGTGTAGGCCCCTATATTTTTTAATATCTATTCATATGGCCAGTGGATTGATATTGTGGGTCATAAATTCCACCATGGTTTTTCCTCTTTGAGGTTTTCCACATATAATTCTATGTGTTATGGTATTCATTTATGTGATTGGCTTATTGGTTTCTTTACTTCTTTCAATTCTATATGTGTCGATATACCGTTTGGTGTATGCATGTTTTAATAAGGTTAAAATTTATCAATCTGGTAGAACACTGATTCACCCCCGCTCTTAGTGTTCTTGGATTCCAACAATTTGTATCAGAGCCTTGTGCCTCAGAGGAAGTTTAACAACTTGAGGAAGATCCTGAATCTAGAATCCATGGATATGAGTTTGGAGAATCAACTTGAGGTGGCACTTGAAGATTATGATGTTGAAAGGATGAAGAACTTGAAGCTACAAGATGAGTTGAATTCTACTCAGGAATTCATTCTTGTCCTACACAAGAGACTGTCATCTATTCAGGCTAGGAGGAAGGAACTTTTGCAGAATAAGGATAATGATGAGAAAGATGTACTAAATGAGAGATGTCTGAAGCAGAGTCAGGAGAACATGGTTGTGAGAAAAGAAATGCAAGCTTTAACTATGAGGATGTCTAAAGAGATTGAGGACTGGAAGAAAAATGAAGAAAATCTTGTTGTATCTCTGAAGAACAAATTTGAAGAATGTGGAAGGTTAGTTCATGAAAATAATATGCTGAGAACTAATTTTGTACAATCCTAGAGTAATGAACAAGAGCTTGAGAGCAAATCAGAACCTTGTTTCTACTCCCAGTCAATGTTCTAAATGTAATAAGTATGGTCATAAGACAAAAGATTGCAAAATGAATGTTAAGTGTTATGCATGTGGAAAATTTGGACATATGGCTAATCAGTGCATGTCAAGCAATTACACTAGTTTTAGCAAAACAATTCAAAAGAACAATGTTACATGTTATGCATGTAATGAGGTTGGACATATTGCTAAGTTCTATAGAAGCATAAATCTACTTGTTAGTAATGGAGGATCAAATGACAAAGGAAAAGATAAGGTTAATTAAATCCAGCAAGACCATATCTAGAGATGGGTTAGGAAGTCAGAAGAACAATTAGTAGATGGTAATGCATCAGTTACTCAACAGGAAAAGGAGGTTGCTCCTGCACCAGTAGGAAACTCATCTGGTAACTAAGGCAGATGCCTTAGGGGTAGGAAAAATTCATGAAGATACTACATATGCCCCCGAAAGAGGTTCTAGAAGATGTTCTAGACATTGGAGATGCTTATCCGGCATAGAGATATTTGATCAAGATACGGTATCTTCCACCATAAGTCATTGATTAAAATGAAGGATTAGGGTTTCTTGGAGGATAAAAGGTCGAATTCACTTCATTTCTGATCACTTTGCATTCAGAGTGATTCAGAACAATTCAGATGAAGTCTAAAGTGATTTAGAGTGATCGATATCATCTTGAGTGACTTCACCAATGATCGGAAGAGGTCTTTAGGATTTTTCACCGATAGCTATTCATAGGTATTTATCTTCAATCATGCAAGCGGTATCATCTTTTGTACCTATGTTTGTTGCAAATCCGACTGTAGTTAAGGTCAAGGACCATCCCAGGCCAATTTTCAAGTGACATCCGCATGTTGCTACCCTAGATGATTTGGTTGGTGCTTTTTCTCGTGTTCCAGAAGGAGTTGTGTTTGTCAAAGATGTAAGAGCTTACATGCCTTTTCATATTAATGATTTAGGAATGACTGATATTAAGAGCATGTACATAAATGAGCTAATGGGAGATTCTAGAAAAATTAAACCTGAATACCAACATATTGTGGATTTAGGGTTTACCTACATTCTAGATATTCTAGAATTTGAAGATGAGATTGTTAGGTATGTTTTAAGTAGAGTGCATGGAGAGTTTATCTAGTTGGATAGACCGTATAAGATTACAAAGGAGGACATCAAGACAATCATTAGTTTACCACAAGTTGGACAATGTCCAGAGAAGAAAGTTTCAAATGATCGTGTCAACAAGATTACTGGTGCAACATCAGATAAGTGGTCAATGAGAATTAGTACTATCATCGACTCAGACATCAAATTCAGAAGCATGGTCATGGGTTACAAGGTAACACAATCAAATCGACTAAATTATGTTTCTATCTCCTGCATTTATGCAGCTCATAAAATGATGAGGGAGAATGAGAAGTTGGATCTATGTGTCTGGATGTTGGATGAATTGTAGATCAACCTAGGAAAGATTAAAGGAGAAAAGAAAGGAACATTCTAGTATGGTAACCTAATTGTCTGTTTAATGATATTTTTCATCAATGAGACTCCCGATTTTGGGAAGAGAAAATGGGCATTTGATATCCCGGTAGGAAGACAACTCAAACAATCAATTACTACATTGGGCAGTCAGAGAGATGACAAAGTGTGGGGTTATTTTAAAGAATTTCAAAAGGCTATGAATTCTAGGATGAAGGTTCCAAAGCACATTTCTGAGAAGTACTCAACCAAGATATGCTTCATGGTCAAGAAAGATGAAACTTTGATGGAAGTTGTAAGGCCCTGAAAGATTTGGATTGAGGAAATGGGTTATGAAGTTGATACATAGATTCTTGATGCTTATGCAAAAATTATAATTGATGTACCGATTGATGAATCTATAAAAACCTTTGGCACTGCTAAGCGGAAGAAGAAATAGGTTGAAACTAAGTTCAACCAGAAGAAGAGAGAGAAGTAGGAGGGAAAGGCAAGTAAATTTGTGACAAAGGTTTCATAGGACATCAAAGCATTGATTGATCTTATCTTGGAGAAAGGCAGGAAGAGGAAAGAGCCCAAAATATTCATTGAGCCAATTACAACTGAATCTGGATCTAAAGATGACACACCCTTGGCATTAAAAAGGTTATTGAGGAAGAAAAATGAAGAAACTAAGGTAGAAGCTAAGAAGCAACTCTTCAGGAAATTTACTATCAGGGTACCAACACAGAAAAGAGCATCAAAAGAAACACCTTTAGCCCCATTCGGTACTAGAAAGAGAAAGAAGAAGGATGACATTGATATTGCAATTGAATTTGGTAATGTAACTATTATTCCACCAAAGACTTGTGTGGAGTTAGTTTATGAAATTACTAAAGATGGTATGTTAAAGAATGTACAGTTTTATTATGAACATTTAGATAATGATGAACAAAGAGAAGTAGAGGAAGAATTTTTGTTGTATTTGGATATATATAAGAAAGCCTTGTTAGAAATTGAAGACCAAATTCTAGCATAGTTGTATGACATGTTAGATGCTAGAAGACTATTAGCAATGCAAGAGGACAGGCATATAAAGATTCAAGAGTTGTTATATGTTTGTGCTTCTATTTCTCTAGAGGAGATGGAAAAGACACTTGAGGTTGCAGATAGGAAAATCTTTAACAACAAGTATACAATAATCAGTCTTATGTTAGGTAGAGTAAATTAGATAATCAAGGAGACCCACAAGGCATGGGTTAAGCTCTTTGAAGAGAACCCTGGCTTTTATACTTCACCAAAACCCAAGACAGATACTATAGAAATCCCAGTTGAAGGGAAAGGTAAAGGTATTATGCGTATTTCACCCTCAATTTTAAAAAACATTAAGATAGTAGATATTGAGCCCCCAGTAGATACTAATGTACAGATAAATTTTGAGATAGCGGTAGATACAGAGAGTGTAAAGGTCGATAATTTATAGGTTACTAACATTGAGGACAATAGTCCTCTGGATCTAAATTTACAAGATGAGGTTATAGTTGCTAGAGTACACCAAGTGGCGAAGCCACCGGTGCAAGTGAGGAAGCTATAAAGGTTAAACGTTCAGTGGAGAAGAAAGGGGAATCTGACAAGGAATTGGTAGTGAGTCCATCATTGTTGTCAATTGACACCTCACAGGTTGAAAAGAAAAGCATAATCGAGATGAGTTCTATTGAGCTCATGATGATGGCTGCACAAAAAATGATGAAGGAGGGATCTATGGATAAAGGTGTTATTGATCAGTCTATCACTATTTTGCATAGACTTGTCCCAGAGTGCAAGTTTGATAGAGAAACGAGCCTATCCCACAAGCTTAAGACAATTACATAGCACATTTTAAAGGATTTTTCAGTCCTTGTGCCAGATATCAAACCGATAAGCACTAGAGAGGTTCACATAGGCAAAGAGAGCTACATTTCATCAAATGATTGAGTCTGAGAGGAAGAAGATTAATGATAAGTTTAAATTGATTGATAATGCATTGAGGTAGTGTACTAATATCTAAACAATATTTTGTAACATAGGTTTACTCACAGCTGATATAGATAAAAAGATTAAGGATATTCAGGAGGAGATTGCAGGTATAGCCAATTCTTTTGATGAATTGAATTCATTAATTACATCTATAGATGGTCAGATTTTGGTTTTGGAAGCCCAATTTTTAGCTCTTGAGAAAGAAAAAGATAAAATCATAAGCAGAGCCAGAAGTCTTAAAGGTTTGGTGAGTCCCCAATTGGATTCATTAAGTGTACATAAGAAGGAGTGTATAGATATGGTTAGCAAGCCCACACAGGCAGAGCTTCATGAGAAAGAGTCATTTGCCCATATGCTAAATGGACTTGTATCTATTTTTGACACTTTCAAATCAGGCTGGGATACCTATCTAGAGATTTTGGAGAAGGCTTATCTGGATATTTTCAAATACATTAAGCTCTGATAAGGTATTTTGAGACATATTCATTGTACAATCTTTCATTCTTCGTCCTAGTTTTTGGTATTCTTTTTGGTATTTTTGATGGAAATGATGTCAAAGGGGGAGTGATATTGATGTGAAAAAGAAAAAGGGAGTTGTATATATTAAGGGGAGTATAGGTGAAAAATATTCAGGGGGTATGGAGTATTTTTCACATGAGTGTTGCCATCAATGCCAAAGGGGGAGATTGTTGGCAATTGACATTCAATTGGTTGGTTTCAATATGTTGTCATTGATGGAAACATGGCAACATATTTTGTCTTCATATTTTGGTTCAGTTGTGTACCACCAAGTACTTCATAGACACTTCACTGGCACCAGCACTGGTATCGGCACCGACATGTTGGATAGATTTCTTTGGTTACCAGCAATGCAGGCCGATGTGGTTTAGAATCAAGTTATCAGTATTGGAGGATGACATCATTTGGAGATCTGACATCGACAATTATTTTTGATATTCATGTATTAATGTTATTGAGCTGACATGTATATTCATATTGTAATTATCTTTGTAAGCTAACATAAGGCATGATGATTTGTAAAGGGTAAATAGGTCAGTTGATTAGATCATTTTGATATAGGATATGAAACTATGTATTAGGAAGGAAATAATTAAGGAGATGCAAAATATATGAGAGAGATCATGTATGTGAGGATATTTATGTAAAGGGTTATTTCGGTAAAGGGTTTAGTGTTTCAAACTGGAACAGACAGAGCTTAACCGAAACTATATTCAGGCATAGAAGATTATATCTTTGTAGTTAAATCCTTTCTTCAGATTGTAGTCTAGATTTCTATGTAGTCAGTGAGGCTCCTTTTGTGATTGAGAAGTGTGGTCTAGGCTGTAAGCCTTCTTGCAAGTGCAGGCCCCTATATTTTGTAATATCTCTTCATATGACCAATGGATTGATATTGTGGGTCACAAATCCCACCGTGGTTTTTCCTCTTTGAGGTTTTCCATGTATAATTATGTGTGCTATGGTATTCATTTATGTGATTGGCTTATTGGTTGTTTTACTTCTTTCAATTCTATACGTACCGGTATACTGGTTGGTGTATACATGTTTTAATAAGGTTAAAATTGATCAATCCAGTAGAACACTAATTCACCCCCCCTCTCAGTGTTCTTGGATTCCAACAAATGCATCATCCCGATTTGTAGTACTAGAGCTTTCTCCATGCCCAAATCTAAGACCTCTAGTGTCCTCATTGTCCCTTTGATTCTTCAATAATTCATCAAGCCATGTAGAACTGACCTTGAACTATCTTTGCACTGATTTGCAGTATCTAGATCATTTCTTAGGATTGTCACTATTCTTTCCAATTCTTGCTCATTGTTTTGAGATTGTACTAATTCAATTCTCAACATATCATTCTCATGTGCCAACCTAATGCATTCTTCAAATATATCTTCCAATGATTTGGTGGGATTTTCTTCATTCTTCTTCTGGTCTTTAATTTCCTTGGACATCATCATGGTTAGGGCTTGCATTTCATTCTTCATGACACCATTTTCTTAACTCAACTTCTAGCATAGTTCCTTAAGAGAATTCTTTTCTTCATCATCTTGATTTTGTAATTGATCACATATTTCTTTCCTCTTGGCTTGTGCAGATGAATTCCTTTGCAGATCTTAGCTCATCTTGCAGCTTCATGTTTTTCAATATTTCAGCATCAAAGTCTTCAAGTGCTACTTCAAGTTCTTTCCTCAAAGTCATCTCCATGGATTCCAGATTCAGGATCTTCCTCAAGCTATTAGACCTATTCCAAGGCACCAGAATCTGATACCAATTGTTGGAATCCAAGAACACTGAGAAGGGGGGGTGAATCAGTGTTCTTCGGGTATGATTTATTTTAACCTTATTAGCAAACTAACTTAGTAACCGATATGCATAAAACAAATAACAATAAGTAATAATGCAACCACACAGATCAATACCATAACACAAATATTTATACATGGAAAATCTCAAAGAGGAAAAACCATGGTGAGATTTGTGACCCACAATATCTATCCATTGGCTAGTTGAATAAATATTACATAAAAGGGGTCTGCACATGCAGGAAGGCACATTTCCTAGAGCTCATTTCTCATCACAAAGGAGCCTCACTGACTATAGGAAATCTTCAGACTATGATCCAAAAAGAAGATTGAACTGCAAGAATAGGATCTCCTATGCCTGAGTACAATTTCAATTAAGCTCAATACTGGAGGTCTTAAACCTCTTACACAAACCCAATTCGATCAGCTATGATCGACCAAAACCTTTGCATATAGTTACAACTTTATTCGCACACAGATAATCCCATAACACATAACCATAACCTTTTTTTATGATCAACAAAGAGATCTTAAATCATATATATACAAACCCTAAACTGAAACAATTAGGTTGACCACCTAAAAGATAATACAATAAATCTATTTCATAGATCTGCAATCCAATGATAACCCAAGTCGGCCTGAGGCTGAAACAACATTATCCAATCAATAAATCTAACTAGTAACGCATCAAGAGCATCCACCAACACGTTACACAAATGGGTCCATAACCTAGAAGTTAATAACATCGAATAGTACCGAACCTAAAATATATTTCCATAAGCCAAATGCAACACCACCGATCGACTGGAACACGAACATGATATCCATCAGCATCTTGAGAACCTTCTAGAAGCCGCACCAATACCACTTATCAAATCCATCAAAAGATCTTCAACAAAGCTCTATGGGTAAAACCCTTACCGGTAACCAGAAGGCTTACTACAACAAATGATAGCTCTCGAATAACCAAATCTTGAACCATCTGAATGTGATATACACATGAATGACCAAACTAAACCATATATCAAAGACCAATCTCCTAATCAACATCATAATCCAACCATTCTACTGGAACTTGGTTGACAACCAAATAAGCTAGTGTTGACATTAATGACAAACATCAATGCAACACATAATCAATTTCTTCATATTTCCAACATATACACACATACATGTAGACACACACACATGCATGCAGACACATAAACATACATGCAAACACACACACATACATGCAGACATAGAAACATACATGTAGATACATACATACAAACACACACACACACATACATGCAGACACAGAAACATACATGCAGATACATACATACAAACACACACACACACACACACACACACACATACATATACACAATATATACACATACATATGTACATACACATACACACATACATACACACATACATATACACATACATATACACATACACATACACATACACATACACATACACATACACATACACATACACATACACATACACATACACACATACATGCAAACACATACATATACATACATATATACATACCTACACACATTCACACATACATACACACACATACACTCATACAAACATTCACATACACATACTCACACATACACACATACACATACATACATAGATACACATGCACACACACATACATACACACATGCACACATACATACATACATACATACATACATACATACATACATACATACATACATACATACACACATACACACATACATGTACACAAAGTCACACACACACATACACACACGCATACATACACACACATACTTACATACACATATACAGACATACACACCCATACATGCACACATTCACACACACATACATACACACACACATACATACACAAACATACACACATACACAAATACATGCAGACATTCACAAATACATACACTCATACACACATACTCATACATACACATACACTCATACACTCACATACACATACATACATACACACATACATACATAGATACACATGTACAAACATATGCATACACACATACACACATACACACATACACAAATACACACATACATGTTCACACACACATACATACACACACACATGTACATACACACATATACTCACATACACACATGCACACATTCACACACACATACATATACACACACGTGCATACACACACATGCACATACATTCTCATACATACACATACATACACACACACCTAAACATATATACTCATGCACATATATACTCACACATGCACACATACACACATACATACACACACATACATACATGAATGCACACACACATACATACACACACACGTACATACACACACATACACATATACACACCCATGCATGCACACATTCACAAATACATACACACACATAAACTCATACACACATACTCATACATACACATGTACACTCATACACTCACATAAACATATACACATACACTCACATACACATACATACACACATACACTCATACACACATACACATGTACACATACAGACTCACACATACACATACATAGTCACACATACACATACATATACATACACACATACTCACACACATACACATACATACACACATATATACACACACATAAAAACACATACACACATACATGTACACACATACTCACACATGTAAACATACATACACATACACACATACTCACACACATACACATACATACATACATACATACATACACATGCACATACATACACACATACATACATACACACATACATACACACATACATACACATATACTCATGCAAATATATACTCACACATACACACACATACATATCTACACATACTCGTAAATACATACATACATACACACATATACATATACCCATGTACATATTGTTAGGTCCCAGGGAAAACTTAGAGGGGAGGGGGGTGAATCAGTTGTCAAATAAATTCAAACCAAAAACAACTTAACCAACTTAATTCTTAATACCAGTAAACTAGTTAAGTATGCCGGTAGACAGTTTTAAAAGTTAATTGCTATACTGGTAAAGATTAGTGCATGAAACATAAACACAAAGTTATCCACAACACATAACACCAATATTTGTACCTGGAAACCTTGTAAGGGGAAAAACCATGGTGGGAAACCTTACCCACAATCAGATAATACTACTGCAGATAGTAAGTGTACATAAATGGGGTCTGCACATGCAGAAAGGCCAAGCGCCTAGAGCTCACTGCTCAATCACAAAATGGGAGTCACACTGACTACAATTGGATGGTTAAATCCAATAAGAATGTAGTGCTCAAAACAACATCTTCATATGCTAGATTCAGTACTAGTGTAATGCTAATATGCTTTCACAAAAACCTAGCTTCACCTTCAAATGATGTCTGCGTGTATTGCACTGCTTAATCTCGCATATACCTTCACACAATTCTCTTTCGCATTCCACATTTGATCTTACAAATAAGATCTTACATTTATACCATAACCTAGGACCAATTTTAGTAGGTCGGCTCTACAAGATATTACAATAAAAACATTTTACAAACAATATAATATCCAATGCAATAACCAATTGAACATGTCAGCTTAATGCATTTACAACAATAATTAATTATCTCCATAGCATGCCATGCTGATTTGGAAAAGATAACCTGCCAGTGTAACCCTGGATAACCCTGGTCCTATTTGCCGGTAAAAGCAAATATGCAAATATGAATATACCAATGATTAATTCACTAATACAAGATGTCTACATGATGTCTTTGATATTACCAAGTGTCTTCTATATCATTCCAAGTGTTGGTGATCATTATATCCTATGGGTGAACCATATACTAGTAACTATGCAATAGTTACTTGCTTGCTGTAGAATGCTATTGGATCTCCAAAGTGCTAGTGTTTTAGTAGGTGTTGACATCAATGACAAAACCATACCAAAATACCAACAATCTCCCCCTTTGGCATTGATGGCAACACAAGATGGAAAAACCATCAAAGTGCCAAAACAAAAATGCCAAATACCAAAAACCAACAATCTCCAAAAAAGATCATAACCAGAAATCAAAATACATACAGAGAGTAATAATCTCTCCTAAACAACAATCTCTCCCCCTGGGAGCAACATGTGTTTTCATTGTGTTTTTCAAAGTTTAGTGAGTTTTTTCCATACCAATCTCTCCCCCTTTGACATCAAATGCCAAAGTTACAACAAAACCAAGTTCATATACAAAATACCAAACAATTCAATATACCAACTACTCCCCCTGAGAAGTAGCTTCCTCATCAAAGACCGGAATAAAAGATTTGTCTATTAATTCTGTTGGTTGATGACAATCATCAACTTCCTAAGCCTCTATCGGTGGTGGTATGACTCCAAGCTGATCTCTGAGATATTCAAAAGTCTCCTTAGGCAAAGGTTTTATAAAAATATCTGCAAGTTGTTCCTTAGTATTCACATAAACCAATTTTATCTCTTTTTCTTCAACTTTTTCCCTTAGAAAATTCAGTTTGATAGAAACATGTTTTGTTTTAGAATGTAGTATTGGATTCTTAGATATATCAATTACTGTAGTGTTATCACAATAGATAGTAATAGGTTCCTTGTATTTTACCTTTATGTCTTTAAACATTTGCTTAAGCCATAGTACCTATGTACAGTTGGTTGCTGCTACAACATATTCTAATTCTGCTGTTGATAAAGATGTACAACTTTGTTTCTTACTTAACCAAGAAACTAATCTGTTTCCAAGAAAGAATGCTCCACTGGTGGTTCTTTTCCTATCATCCACATCTCCTGCCCAATTTGCATCTATGTATGCACATAGATCAAAATTTTCATCTCTAGGATACCATAATCCAAGATTTACAGTGCCTTGTAAGTACCAGAAAATCCTTTTTACTGTTGATTCATGATTTTCTCTAGGATTACATTGAAATCTTGAAACAATACATACTGTATTCATAATATCAGGTCTAGTTTGTGTTAAATATAGTAAACCTCCTATCATAGATTTGTATCTAGTTGGATTAATAGGTGTAGATTCATCCCTTTGAGATAATTTGTCATTTGTAGTCATAGGTGTGCTTATCGGTTTAGAGTTCTCCATCCCAAATTTCTTTAGTAACTCTTTTAAGTATTTGGATTGACTCAAGAATACAACTTTATCAGTCTGTGAAATCTGTAATCCTAAAAAGAATTTTATTTCTCCAATCATAGACATTTCAAACTCTTGGAGCATTTTAATAGAAAATTCCTTACATAATCCATCTTCTGCTCTAAAGATTATATCATCAACGAATACTTCTATAATCAAGATGTCATCATTAGTTATTTTGTAATATAAATTCTTGTTTGTATTTCTATTAGTAAAACCAATCTTTAAAAGATACTTATCCAATCTTTCATACCAAGCTCTTGGAGCTTGTTTTAATCCATACAGAGCTTTTCTTAACCTACAAACCATATCATTATCATCTGTCAAAGAAAATCCATCAGGTTGTTCAATATAGACTTCCTCTTCAAGATCTCCATTCAAAAATGCACATTTAATATCCATTTGATAAACTTTGTAGTTCTTGTGTGCTGCAAAAGCTATGATCTGACTGCCTCAATTATAGCTACTGGTGCAAAGGTTTCATTGTAATCAACTTCTTCCTTCTGAGAATATCCCTTACACACTAGTCTTGCTTTATTTCTGATGACCTTACCATCTTCATTAAGTTTGTCTCTAAATACATTTTTATCTTTAGGTCGGGGAACTAATGTCCAAGTGTTATTTTTCTCAATTTGTTCTAATTCTTCTTCCATAGTTTTAATCCAAAATTTATCTTCACATGCCTCATTAACAAATGATGGTTCAATTTGAGAAATAAGACATACCTCTTCATTTTCCAATCTTCCTCTTGTCATAACTCCTTTAAATTTGTTTCCAATTATCTGATCTTCAGAATGATTCAATCTTACATACCAGGGTGTCTTTGTTTGTTGTTGTTCTTCAATTACTGTGGAATCCTCAAATGGTACCGGGGTAGCTGGATCTTCATTATGTATCGGTGGATTTAGTGTAGGTTCATTTGTCAAAATTTATGTTGCTAGTTCAGAGTCTATATACCTTGAAGTTCCTCAGAATTGTTCATCAATCTTTACATTTGTACTCTCAACAATTTTCTACAATCTTTTGTTAAAATATCTATATGCCTTACTCTTAGATGAATAACCAAGAAATATTCCTTCATCACTTCTAGGATAAAACTTTCCAATATACTCATCTCTTCTGATATAACATTTACTTCCAAAAATTCTGAAATACTTAAGAGTAGGAGTATTATCAAACCATAGTTCATGAGGGGTCTTACCGGTTTCACCTTTGTTGTGAACTTTGTTGAATGTATAGACCGTTGTACTAACTACTTCTCTCCAATACACGTGGTAAATTTGCTTTTGATAACATACTTCTTGCTGCATCCAAGATAGTTCTTTTTTTCCTTTCAACAACTCCATTTTGTTGTGGTGTCCAAGGTGCTGATAGTTGTTTTCTAATTCCATTCACTTCACAAAATGTATTAAATTCCTTAGATGTGAATTCTCCTCCTTGATCTGATCTTAAACATTTGATTTTCTTACCAGTTCCATTTTCAACCATTGCTTTGAGCAGTTTGAACTTTCCAAGTGCTTCTGATTTTTCTCTAGGAAAAGTAACCTAACACATTCTAGAATAGTCATGAATGATTAGCATGAAATATCTATCACCTTGTAAGGTTTTAGTTCTAGCTGGACCACATAAATCAGTGTGAATCAAATCAAGAGCATTATTGGATTTTTCTAGAATACTTTTGAAACTAGCTCTAACTTGTTTTCCAAATTGACATTCCTTACATATTGTATTCTGAGGTTTGACAATTTTAAGTAAATCTCTAACTACCTTAGTAGTACTGATCTTTACCATGCAATCAAAGTTTACATGACAGAGTCTCTTATGCCATAACCAACTTTCATCTATATGTGCAATCAAGCATGTCTTTTCATTGTTATTCAAATGAAAGATATTACCTCTAGTCTGATTACCGGTTGCAATTTCTAAACTAGTTCTATTCATGATTTTGCATTTTCCATTCTTAAATTGTAACTGAAATCCTTTCTCAACTAATTGACCAACACTTAAAAGATTATGTTTTAATCCTTCAACATAGTAGACATTGTCAGTGTTATGCTTACCATCAAGAGGTATTGTACCCTTACCTTTGATTGAACAAGCTTTGTCATCTCCAAATCTTACTAAACCGCCATTGTATTCTTGAAAGTTCAATAATTTACCTTTGTCTCCTGCCATATGATGTGAGCATCCTGAGTCAATGATCCATTCATCCTTTACTTCAACTTTAGCTGCTAGGTCTTGTTCTACCGGTTGAGCAGTAGGTGTCGGTTGATCTTCTGTTATAGCAAACAAAACCCATCCATTGTCTTCTGGATCCTCATCAGAATCATCAGTCACACCCTCATGAGCAATGTAACAAGATTTATCTTTATTCTTCTTAAATATATATCTCTGATATTCAGGGTTAGGCTTGTATGTTCTTCTAGCTTCTTCTCTTAGTCTAGCATGTCTATCAGGGCATCTCGAAGCCATATGACCAATCTTATTGCAGTTAAAACATTTAAAGGGTGCTTTACCTTCATACTTACTTCCAACTGGACCTTTAGGCATTTTACTTGCAAATAGTGCTTCAAGTTCTTCAAGTTCTTGATTTTATTTCCTGCTTTCTTCAATTTCTCTTGCATAAAAGGCTTTCCAATCATATTTTTCAAATGATGGAGTAGATGATGTTGATTCTTTAAAGGCTAAATCTGTCTTAATAGTAGAAACAGGACCAAATTCTTCAATTTCAAAAGCTGAAAGTTTCCCAATCAATGTATCCCTAGTTACTGATGTATTAGGCATTGTTCTCAAATCATTTATAGCAGTAACCTTCATTTTATATGCCGGTGGCAATCCTCTTAAAACTTTTGAAACAATTTCATCCTCACTTAAGGTTCCTCCACAACATTTAATACCCAAAACAATTTCATTTAGTCCTTCCATAAAAGCAAAAATCCTTTCATCTTCTTCCATTTTTAGATGTTCATACCTGACCCAGAAGCTTTCAAGTTTTGCAATTTTGATTGTGGAATCTCCTTCATTCAGTGTTTCCAAATGATCCCAAATAGATTTAGCAGTAGACCTATCTGATAGTCCCATGATTGGTTGATCTGATAATGCTCTCAGAAGTGCTTCTCTTGCTTTGCAATCATTTTCTTCATCTGTAGTCAAGTTAGATGGACTGGGTTGACCTAGTACAGTAGTAGTATAACCATTCTTTGTTACATCCCAGATGTCCTTTCCAATACAATTCAGATGTGTCTCCATTCTGATCTTCCATATGCCATAGTTGGTTCCATCAAGTTTAGGACTGTCCTTCCTGAAATAGATAGTAGACATTGGATCTCCTCAAGTTGTTAAACTTCTGCAAAAGAGGACTAAGCTCTGATACCAATTGTTAGGTCCCGGGGACAACTGAGAGGGGGGGGGTGAATTAGTTGTCAAATAAATTCAAACCAAAAACAACTTAACCAGCTTAATGCTTAATACCGATAAACTAGTTAAGTATGTCGGTAGACAATTTTAACAGTTAATTGCTATACCGGTAAATATTAGTGCATGAAACATAAACACAAAGTCATCCACAACACATAAAACCAATATTTGTACGTGGAAACCCTATAAGGGGAAAAACCATGGTGGGAAACCTTACCCAAAATCAGATGATACTACTGCAGATAGTAAGTGTACATAAATGGGGTCTACACATGCAGAAAGGCCAAGTGCCTAGAGCTCACTGCTCAATCACAAAATGGGAGTCAGACTGACTACAATTGGATGGTTAAATCTAATAAGAATGTACTACTCAAAATAGCATCTTCATATGTTGGATTCAGTATCGGTATAATGCTGATATGCTTTCACAAAAACCTAGCTTCATCTTCAAATGATGTCTGCGTATCTTGCACTACTTAATCTCGCATATACCTTCACACAATTCTCTTTCGCATTCCACATTTGATCTTACAAATAAGATCTTACATTTATACCATAACATAGGACCAATTTTAGTAGGTCGACTCTACAAGATATTACAATAAAAACATTTTACAAACAATATAATATCCGATGCAATAACCGATTGAACATGTCGGCTTAATGCATTTACAACAATAATTAATTATCTCCATAGCGTGCCATGCTGATCTGGAAAAGATAACCTACCAGTGTAACCCTGGATAACCCTCGACCTATTTGCCGGTAAAAGCAAATATGCAAATATGAATATACCAATGATTAATTCATTAATACAAGATGTCCACACGATGTCTTTGATATTACCAAGTGTCTTCCATATCATTCCAAGTGCTAGTGATCATTATATCCTGTTGGTGAACCATATACCAGTAACTATGCAATAGTTACTTGCTTGCCAGTGAATATTGTTGGATCTCCAAAGTGCTAGTGTTTTAGTAGGTGTTGACATCAATGAAAAACCCATACCAAAATACCAACACATATATACACATACACACATTAATAGACACAGACATATACACATACATGTGTGCAAATACATATGTACAAACATACATGTGTACACATACACACATGTACTCATACACACATGCATGCATACACACGCATAAACACATACATGTACATATATATACATATATAGAAACACATACATTAAAATTTTGTAGCCATTTAGATCAAACATCGGAAACAAGAAGACACAATGATTGTTACAACTAGTGATACTATAAAAATTGATGTGACCAATGTGTATGTTCATAGGCCAAATTTAGCCTAATTTCCACAGGTCTAAACATAATCAAAAATGCATCAAACACTTTCTTATCTTAAGGTCAATGTTCTCATGGTGGTAACTTCAGCTCACAACTTGGAATCTTTGTTAGCTCAAGTGTAGGGACACCTTGAGGGGTGTATTCACTAATTTTGCCTTTTTCATGAGCAAACAACTAGGGGCCTCCAGGACTGGAAGGATGACCCTATCATCCTCTCCCCGGAAAGCTATGAGTAGCTTATACTAAGTCGAGGATTTTTGTCTCATCCCACGGGAGCCTTATGCTGAGTATCTTGGGAGGAAAACCATCTATCTCCTTGCTCTAAATTTATCGTGATGTTTGGATTAAAAAAAGGGTGGGCCACTACTCTAAGGTTTTTAGTGGGGGAACTTTTGTGAAACTTGGTATCTACCCATGTGGCGGCAACTCATTCAAGAACCCACTACTCGTTCTCCACACAAGTGCGTACACATAGTGTAGATACTAGGGAGTACCATCGGTGTAGATACACATCACCAAGGTGTTGCAACTTTTGCCTAATGTATTAATTTATATAGCAGACAGAAGAAAGTACTGCTTGGGTCATCCCCCTCTCACCGACCTTATGGACTTCTCAGGAGGGTAGGCCCTTCTACCTAAATAGAAGATGATAACAATTTCTCTTACACCCAATACCCAATGGAAGATGAGGGGAGTTCAGATACATTTGTTATCATCTTTAGGGTTATATCTAAACACAAAGCATGCCAAAGGCATAAAACACCTAAAACAAGTTAATTAATCCCAAAATGGAACAAAGATGTGAACCTAATTAAACTAGAAAGGAAAAACAAACAAACATGTAGATAAAATTTCTAATAGTATTTAAATGAAAAAGGGGTAAAAACTCAAATTGTACACGCAATTTAAATATTAAAATATTAATAAATTAAAATTAACATCGAAAATATTAAATTGAATAAAAAAATACCTTGTAAAAGTCATTAACAATATGTCCAAATGGTCGTCAAATTGACCTTGATAATCCAGCTAATTGACTTTGCAAATAAAACAAAACAAAAAAAATCTATTTTTGTCCCTTGGTCAGATGGGGGACCAAGTTTGGCAGGCAGGAGTCCGGTCGGACTAGTTGATGTGGCACCAAAATGGCCATTTGCTCTGCATTTTCACCAAATTAAACTTCTGGCCAATTTTTCATCACATATAATTTTTTTTAGAAAAAACGAAAAAATACCCTTTTGCAGAGCTCGAAGTCACAAATCCAGTCATATTATTATTTTACTATTTTGATAATTTTTAATATTTTTTGTTAATTAAACATTGTTAGTATCTTTTTAATGTTAAAAAAGAGGCTGATTCAAAATTAAAAAATAAATATTAAATGAAATTAAAAAAAATTTAAAATTATTTTTCACTAGATGAAAGAATCTTCTTGAAAAGGGTATATTTTTTTTTTGGTTAGTGATAAATTTAGTTGTCAAAAGGTGATGTTGAATGAAAACTATCAAATTTAGCTATGTTGGACTTCAAAATATTATAACGAGAAAAATATAGATCAAAATGATTTTATTTTATTTTATTTTTCACAGTACATATATATGTTCTCTATTTGGAAAAAAAAAATCCAAAAAAAATTATGTCCATTTTCTTTTTTTTTGGTGATGCCAACTAGAACCCCTGATTTTCGACATTTTTTAGCAATTAAAAATCTATCTTTGAATTTATAAAAAAATATTAATTTTTTTCCTTAAAAAAATTAAAAATAACAGACATAAATTTCATTAATATTTCTACATTTGATCAGTTTATGTCATTTCAAAATTTAATTTAGAAATGTTGTTTTTATGTTGTCAAAGTTAAACAGTTTTAGTTCTATTAGTTAGTGCTTTTATAAAAGTGTGACATAGGTTTGTGCGTTTACCCTTCAACATTCCTTCAACTTTATCCCAATACTCTAATTTACCAGCCATATTGCTCATAGCTCCTTTGATCCATTCATCCTTCTCCTCCATAACCCATTTGTCCACTCTAGCATTAACCTTGGCCATAGCCTTTAGTTTGTTGATATTCCCAATCACCACATTGAACTGTGATAAAAGCCATTTAACCATCTGATCCTATCACTCAACATTTTCCTCTAGTTTTAAATTCTTCGATTCCAAATTAAGGGGGCTAGTCTTGGTGTTGGAAATCTCCTGACTAGGGGGAAGGGGGCAACCTCCTCAAATACTATAGGGGACCAGTTCAATTCTAAATCATAGGACTCAAAATTCTCACACACATCCTCTTCATCCAACCCCAATACTATAATGTCCTTGTTTTGGCCTAGAATCATTTGTGTTTGATTTTTGAAGAAATAAGGGAAAATTATTTAATTTAATATAAAACTTGTCTTATCATATTTTTTTTTAAACATACGTGAGATGATTTTATGTTTTATTAAATTAATAAAGTGACTAAGTACAAAATAAAAAAATAATTAAGAAGTTACTTAAGAAGTAATATTAAAATATTATTTTATTAAAAGAGAAGCTTCTAGAAGCTGACCAATCCATGTGAGGAAAAGGATAAATATGGGATGTGGCTCATGGTTTGGCATCGGTTATTTGAAATCTTCTCTTGTGTTAAGAATTGTGGAGTGAAGGGTTTCTATAGATTTGATCATTGGGAATGATACCTCCCTTTGATTGCATAACTAAGGTGGTGAGAGATCCTCTAAAAGGTTCTAGCTGAGAGTGAAGGATATTAGTCCTTCATATTTGTGTTAGAGTTTTCATGGTAGCTTCATGGTAGACGACTTTTGAGAATATTCAGCTCATTAATATTTTGATACCTATGTGCATCGATTCATTTGAGGAGGCAAGGAGATTTCCCTAGGAGTATTTTTGGAGGAGATTTGAGGTGGTTGTAGGTTGTATTTCAATCCAAAGCAAGTTCATACCAGTCCACCTTTTTCCATGATTTTTCTCAAATCTCATTTCTTGGGCATCAAAATCCACATGTGATTGAATCTCTCTCCTTGGGGAAGGACTACGATGATGTTTGGTGATTGAAATAAGGCTTTGGTGCTAGTAATTATTAGTTATCAACTTGTAGATTTGCAGCAGGGGCGATTTTGGAGAAATATTCATTTTGGCTAGAGGAGGGCACAAAGAGGAATGATATTGCTTGCTTCTTCACTCACCAACCTAGGTGTTATAATCTAGGCTCTTTGTCATTAAGTTTCATTGGGTTTTTAGATTGTATGTATGCATTCATGGCTGCAATTTGTACTCAGACATTTTGAAACTATTGTTGAAGCCAAGAGTCTTGGACTTTACTTTGTCATTTGTAATCAGTCAATTAATTTCCAATAAAAGGGAGAGATAAGGTTGCATTAACTACACATGTTGTTATATAGTAGTATGCCAATTATTTGTCTAAATGTCAGTCAACTGTAGGTGAACATTTCTTGCAATTTGTTCATGTATTTGCATTAGAAAACAAAAAAACAATTGCACATTTATCCTAGAAGGTCATCTTGATGTTTACTAGTGTTTTGCTATTCATAAGTCGATTACTATTTGAAGATAATGCTATCCAGCAAGTATGAAGTATAAAATCAATCATATGCTAAGTCAAAACTACATAGCACATAAGATTATACAACTGTCCAGAAAACTACATAACACTCAAGTTATACTGTCTAAAAACTAAAACAATAGGTTATCAAACAATTGATTGATAATTATATTCCCTTCACTTTTAGCCACATAACAATAGTGGATATTACATTGGTATCAAAGTTATCATCGAACCATCTATTAGTGAATAGATTTTCTCTTTGTTTTTAAATGATTAATCTTAAACTCTATTACCTTATTCTAAAAACAAATGATTCACTGAACAGTTGGGTAAGTGTTGTTCAAATCACTTCCCTCTGAATTTTTGCGTAGGTACAGCTCCCTATCTTGGTTTTTCATGAAATGTGTTTTATTTTTATTTATATCTAAATGAAAGCTTTTAACCAGAAAGCGTGTAAGGCCGCATATTTCATTCTTGGATGAAAGGCGGCAACTTTTCTCATGTCTCATAAACAATGAAAGCTATCTCCTTAATTTTCAATGCATGTAACTACAGCAACTGAAACAAAGTTCAATATACTTCTTCCATCTAAATTAATAAAAGATGAACAGATTCAAGGAAAATAAATCCACCCTCAATCATGAATCTTTTCTAGAGTAAACAACACATTCAAAGGAAAGAACATCAGAGGAATAATGAAATGCTGCAATGAAATGATCAATTACTGTTACTTGATCGGATGAACATATGCAAAGACATGTTATCTATTTAGATTAAAAATACACAGATATTTCTTTTCCCCAAAAACAATATGATCAGATTTCATATATATATCCTTATGCAACAAAGGCACAAAAATACATCTGCCAATCTTTTTCCATAACATATCTTAATCATCTGATTCTTCCTTTGATTAAGAACAAAAAATACCAAAACAAAAACTTCAGTCGAAGTTCACAAAATTAGTTACTAAAATCTAACCCTTCTACCATCTGTTTTACTTAATTTAT
This sequence comes from Cryptomeria japonica, assembly GCF_030272615.1. NCBI lineage: Eukaryota > Viridiplantae > Streptophyta > Pinopsida > Cupressales > Cupressaceae > Cryptomeria > Cryptomeria japonica. Next base: position 918,087,496 of record NC_081407.1, read on the forward strand.
AGTCTAAACGGGGGAGGTCTCCTTGAAAACTTGACCACTCCCCGATAAAATAGTTACGAAACCAACGAAAAGTATTTTGGGACAGATGTCCCAAAGTTTTTGCATAACTATGAGAAATGTTTTTTAAAAATAAAGGAAACTAATCCTAAATTGATGAATTATGTCATATTCCATCATTGTCATCTTCTCCATCTTTGTGGGCATCATGAGCAGTTGTGAGTTCTTCAACCATGGATTGGCTCAAAACTTTCATTTCATTGAGTTTCGCCTTTACCTCCTCTTTATTCCACTTATGTTGCACCATCTTCTCTGAGTGTTTCGGTAGCTGATCATTCCCAATGAAAATCATAGATTCGATCCTAGCCACCTTGGTTATATCCTCTGGCATGTAGCTACTCTTGACTCTGATCTTCTCCATGTTCAACTGGAAAGATTTGATTGCTTCTTGTGTGTTTGAACCACAAATTCCTAACTCCCAGTCACGATCGGGATTAAACACTTTATTATCCTTGACTATACTACTTTGCAAATCCTGGAGTTCATAGACAGAGGTTCTTGCATCCATAATCACCGACGGAAAGGTAAGCACTCACCACATGATTGTTTTCTTCACCATGAAAAGCTGACATTCATCGGCCACCAGCTTAATTGAATGTTCTGTCAGAAACCTGGTAGTCCCATATTCTTCGATTTTGGCAAACAGACGCAGGACATTCTGCCATTTGTGCTCTTCTTTCTCCCACAACACAAGCTGGTTTTGGACTTCAGAAATCAGGCTCTGTATTTCATCACACAATTTTTGGGAGTCAGTAATGTACTTTTCACCATCTTTGATTATTTGTTCAATCCACTTCTCAACCGCTTCATCGATGCTCTTAGCCCGTTGAACTTGGTTCATCAACTTCTTGTTTTCTAGAGAAGTTGGGTTGAAATTCTCAGTGGCATGGGATATTGGAATTTCTCAAAGGCAACCGATACTATCGATGAACTGAGCCAAAACACTTATGTGTCTTTTAAGTTCTCTTTTCTCCTGTCCATCCTTCTCTGATCGGGTAAGCATTGTCTTTGCTGACACTTGGAAAAAATGGTTATTTGTATCTCTGCTCATTTTTCCCAACTCTACCTTTGTGATCTCAAAATCATCAGGACCAGCCTCTTTGTTTTCATCTTTCAGTTTGTATGAGGCAATTTCGGCCATCCATTTTCTAGTTTCTTCATCATTGTTTAGGTGAGCGGTGGTCTTGAACCTTTTCGGCTTTGGATTCTTCTCTGAATACTTAGCAACCATTTCCTGAATTAGAATGGTCACAGGAAGAAAGCTCCTTTTCTTGTTCACTGAGGTTGTTAACCATTTAGGGGTCGCAGCGAAATGAGTAGTTCCTTCAATCATTTTTGGTGGTGGCGTCATTGCCACAATCATTGTTTGGGAGTCCAGAGTATAAGCAACTTCACCATCCAAATATTTAATTTCAAAAATCTGAGCCTCAAGCACAACATCCTTTACTCCCATATCCTTGACCTGGTCCATCTTCCTCTGGGCGACACTACGTGATCAAGTATGCCGAGGGGTACTGAAATCCAGAGTTGGGCTAGACCTGCATCTAGGCTGAGATGACTTGGTATCTTTACCTGCACAAACAGGAGCACTGTTAGAAGGATGTTTTGGTGAAGATAGAGGATCCTTATCATTTCTTGCAGAAAGGGACTTGGCGCCTGACTTTATTGCTTTCTTTTTAGCCACCCATGCCATGGTTCTTTCTAGAGCTTGTTCGGTCCTCAATTGTATGTCATCATTTTCCTCCTCATCCCAATTAATTGGGAGCATTTCAGTCTCTGCATGGAATAAATATCCTAGTTCAAACAATTCAAGATAATCCTCTTCAAGTCCTTTAATGTCTAACTTTATTTGCAAAGAGACAACCTTTTCTAGCACTAATCTCATGTTTTCCCTTTTGAAAACTTCAACTTCATCTGTACAGTCTTCCCAAAAATCTTCTAAATATGGCATGGGAAGGTAAGGCATTAAGCCAAGGCTTCGAGAAAATCCCTTATTGTCAAACCCTTTCCTTTCAGAATACAGAGAGAAATTAAAATTCCTAAGGTCTGCTCCTAAACTTAATGCATCAAACATTGAATTACAAGACAAAACCCCCAATTGTATTGGAAAATGACCTTCTCACTTGTCCTTAGGCTATGCCTTCTTGATCACAGAGGTCAGTTGCCTGCATACTTCTGCTAGAACAAAACAATCAAAACAGAAGTGGGGGAGCTTGAAGGGTTCCTCTTCAAAGCCTCCTACCCATATATAGCAAAAGCGTGGGAACTGGATGTAAAAACTACAAAACTTCTTAATCAAGGTCTGTGCATCATCTGAAATTTGTTTAGCCTTTGTACCCTTCAGTTCATGACACATACCACCCAGGAATGAACTATGTATCATTCTGAAATCTTGTAGGGCATTGTCTTTTTGCAGCATAGGATAGAACTCATACACTGGAACATCTTCCTTAGTGAGTTGCTTTGGTACACCCATTAACTCCTTAACACAAGCTAGACAATACAAGAGATATGAGGACATGAAGAAGTTTTGTTGAAACTACTTGGCTAGACTCAACTGCTCTTTCATTGAATCAGCAATTAACTCTACCCAATCCAAATATTGTTTTCCTTCCAAAACTAATTGCACATAGCAATAAATCCAATCATCAAAGCTATAAGCTCTGGCATAACCTCTGGCTCGATGAAATAGAAGCATCACATCATGGATATGTGGCAACATGTGGTTCTTGTTAGGATTTTTGGGTAACCTAGAACCACCTCTTTGAGGGACCTTCAACCAGAATTTCACCACATTATTTTGGTGTCCGGCTCTGTCTACATTGTACTCACTGATTGACTGGGCAGGAGAGAAATTAGAAAACTGGTAATCTGGTATCTTGAAAACTAAAGCAAACACCTCACGGTTAATGGCAAGAAGGGTTTCACCATTATCTCTTTTAATAGTTTCAGATACTGGGTCATATCTAGCAATACACTCTCGAACCAACTTTGGACAAGGAATTGTTGGAGGAAAGGCTACGGCTTCTAAAAGTCCACTACTCAAAATCTCTATACAAAAAGACTTATCAATACCCTTGAACACCCTTTCTTTCAAATCTTCAAGGTTCTCTCCTTTCAGGTCAGTATCACTAACTATGGCTTCTATGGATGCCAAGCTAAAGACTTTTCCAAACAAATGCAGAGTGGACTTCATAACTTCAAAACAAGAAACCTAAATTTGATTATAGTGAAACCTTCTATATGAGAGAAAATGCAAGGAAAAACACTGGAGAAAATAAGGAAAGACTCACCTTCACAGTTGTATAATCAAACGACAGATAGCAGCAAGAAAGACTCCTATCCAGGGATAACATAAACAAAAGTCCAACAACAAGTAACAAATGTAGAACATAAATGATTTTCATACCTTATTGAGAAAGGTAATGATACAGATACATTAAATGCAATGATTTCACAATTTCAGTCTGGACATGGCAAGTTGGTAGATTAGACCTTCGCATGCATGCATTGAATGCATGGCGGCATGCTTTGAGAAACTGCCAGTTCCTGAAACGTTCACTTACTTCGGAAAAGCCAAAGAATGACATCACTTTAAGATATGGTTCTGCCTCTCCATATTTAACAATGAATGCACTTCCCAAAACATTAGAAACCGCGGGACCCACCAACATTGAACCCAAATGAACATCTTGAACCTACTTCTTGAGTGTTCAAGTAGTTCAAGATGTACACTGCATCAAACTATTGACCACTTGCTATGTTGAACATGTTGAACATATTTGAACCCTTTGAACTCAGTTCAATAAGTTCAACACAAATGTTATATCATCGAATAGGAAAAGCTTTTTGGAAGAGCCGCTGCAAAACACTTAGAGTAAATGTTAGTACAAAAAAACTTTTCTGAACACCTTGGAACCTATTGAACCTAAATGAACCTGTTGAACCCAGTTCAAAACGGTTCGACGTGTTCAAGGAGTTCAATCAATTGTCTGAACCTGACTTAAATGACTAGAAAAAGGATTTGAGGATGCATTAAAGACTTGAACCAAGGTAATATGGCATGAACTAGGACTCCAACATAAAAATGAAAAGATGACCCACTCTTGCCATGAGGAATAAATGACACGATAACATTGGCTCTGACTGGGGATTGTATTTTTCAAAGGAAAATGCAAAGAACTCATAGACTCTGGTTTCACAGAACATAAAACAAAGGGGAAAGGATTAGGGGCACAACCAAAAACACCTAGACTACTATGTACAAGCGACTCAAACATAGGATTTACAATTTATAGAGCTTGAGATCTTGCCCATTGTAGGTATAAGGCATGATCATTCCATCAGCATAGCTGAGTCTGAATGCATTTTGTTCTACTGCTTCACAAATTCTGAAAGGGGCCTTCCACAATGAATCAAACTTACTGTGAGCACCTTTGGACTCTCTCCTTTTGTCCCATAGCAGCACCTCATCTCCTACTAGGAAACCTCTTGGTTGAGCTCGCATGTCAAAAATCCTCTTTACTCGGCTCTGATGTTCTGAAATCCTATCCACTAGAAATTCTCTCTCTTCTTCTAACTTTGTCAGATACATGATTCTTTTCTCCAAAGCATTTTGAAAGAAGGAATCTTCCACTATTGTTTGTAGCTTGGTTGCTAATAACTCCAGCGGCAAAGAAAGTTTTGCTCCTATGCCATACACAAGTTCAAAAGGTGCCATTCCAATGGCCCTCTTGGGTGTGGTTCTATCTGCCCACAAAGCCTCATATATCTTCTTATGCCAATTCTGAGCACTCTCATCAACTAACTTTTTCATGATGGCTATCAAATTCTTATTGCTAGATTCTGCCAAACCATTGCCCTATGGGAAATAATCAGAAGAATGTGAGAGGGAAATCTGATGATCATAGCAAAACAAAGTCAACTCTTCGGAGGAGAAATATGATGCATTATCTATCACAATTTTCTGGGGTACCCCAAAATGAACTAAGATGTAATCCTTGAAAAAACTACACACAATCTCTGAATTCGCCTTTTTGGTGGGAATAGCCTCTACCCACTTAGTAAAGTAGTCAGTTGCTGTCAAAATATACATGTGACCCGCACTGGAATGAGGGTTTATTAGGCCTATGAAATCAATGCCCCATTGTTTGAAAGGTTCATCCATCACTACAGGCCTTAGAGGCAGAGCTGCCAAATGTGGTTTTCCAGAAAACAATTGACATTTCTCACATTCTTTCACATGAATATAGGCATCCCGAAACATGTCGGGCCAATAAAAACAATTCCTTAGAATTTTGAAAGCAGTAACAGATGATGAGAAGTGTCCCCCACAAACCTCTCCATGATAGGCCTCCAGGAGCTTTTGATGTTGAGGTTTATCTACACACCTTAGATATGTTCCATCTAAACCCTTTTTGTATAAAACATCTTGCCAAATTACATACTTTGCAGCTTTTAACTTTAAATTCCTTTGTTCTTTAGCCGACAGATGATTTGGGCAGCTACCATAAGTTAAATAATAGGCCACATCAGAGAACCAAGTATCCTGCAATCCAACAAAAAGAGTTAATGGTAACTCTGCTTCAGTTTCCACCTCATTTTCCTCTGTCAACCTGCATAAGCCCTGTCCTTTAATTGTCTTTGTAGGGCGAATGTCTAAGTCGTACTCTTGGATTTTCGTCACCCAAGTTGCTCTCTTATTTAGTCCAACCTCCTACTGAGTCAAAATGCTTTTTACAGCTGAATCTGGGACAAAAACTACAGAGTGAGAATGTAGAATATAGTATCGAAACTATTTCGCGGCTTTTACAACAGCATATGCATGCTTCTCCATAGGTGAATACTTAAGCTCATACTTCTTGAGTGGAGTACTCATGAACGCTATGGGCAATTCAACCCCATTTTCATCCAATTGTAACAGAATCCCAGACATAGTATGGTCTGATGCATAACAATACAAAATGAAATCCTTTGTGAAATCTGGATTAACAAGAGTGGGCGCATTTGCAACTGATCCCTTAATTCTTTCATAAGCATTTCTGGCCTCTTCAGTCCACTTGAAAGGATGTTGCTTACTTAGCAAGCCAACAATGTGTTTGGTGGTCTCAGCAAATTCTGGAACAAATCTTCTTAAGAAATTCACTTGACCAAAGAACGATCTTACTCCAATCCAGCTTGAGGGTAAAATGAGACGTTGAATTGCATTAACTCTCTTAGGATCAATCTTGACTCCCTCTTTCGAGACAATATGTCCTAACAATTTTCCCTCCATGACACAAAAAACTGATTTCTTAGGATTCAAAGAAATCCCGTGCTCACAACAACGCTGCAATACTGCACTCAAATCCTGAAAATGATCTATCCTTTTTTTTGAAAACACTGTGAGGTCATCTAGATAAACTACAATTATTCTGTCTCAGAAATCCTTGAAAGAGGAATCCATAGCCCTTTGAAAAGTGGCTCCAACATTTATTAAACCAAAAGGCATGCGGTTGTATGTGAATGTTCCCCATGGAGTGATGAACGTTGTCTTGTGCTACTCATGCTCTACTATAGTAATCTAGTTGTAACCAGAAAAACCATCCAACATCGACATCATCTCTGACTCGGACACTGTCTGCAAAATGTGATCCATATTTGGTAAAGCATAGTTGTCCTTTAGGCTCGCTTGATTCAAATTTTGAAAATCAACATAGATACGAATTTCCCCATTTTTCTTTCTTACGGGCACAATGTTAGCTACCCAGGTGGAATGGTGGATTGGATATATGATTCAAGTTTTAAGAATTTTTTCAACTTCCTTAGAAATTGCATCTGCCATAATGGGGTTAAAATTCTTCAATTTTTTCCTAAAAGGAGAGGCGCCTGGCTTCAGCAGAATCTGATGTTGAAAATGTCCATTTCTAAACTCCTTCAGGTCATCATAAGACCAAGCAAAAACATCAATGTATTCCTTAAGCAGTGTGCCAAGTGCTCTCTTTTCCTCTGCAGAACAACACCTGCCGATTGTCACTTCTTTTGGTTCAGATTCATCTCCCAAATTTATTTTCTCACAATTTCCTTTCCCGTCATCCTTGGGAACTTTTTTACCTATGAATAAATCATCTCTGGTGAAAAATCTCTCTAGTGTCACTAACCCCTTTGGAATTTTGTTACCTTTGAGTTGAATAAAGCTATTGGTAGGATCTACCTCTAGGTCTGGACTAAACTCTTTGCAACATTCTCAAAGCCTTCAAAATATGACTGAGAAAATGATTGAGCACATTCTAGGAAATCTTTGATCTGTGCATTTGCATCAAAAACCTACCAATGATCTACATTATCAGGAACACTGAGCCTATAGATCATTTCAATCCTATATGAGTTATCTTTAAAATCCCGATGTGATAATAAAAGTGAGGCTGACACAGCCAATGAATCTGCCCTGCTATTTTGCTCCCTCGGAATTGCTTCAATCGAGAAGGCATCAAAGAATTCTAACTCATCCCAAAATCTATTCTTGTAATGCCTCAACCTATCATTCTTAACCGTATAGACATTCCTCACCTACCTAACGATTAACTCTGCATCACCTTTGACTTTAAGCAACTTAATTCCTTTACATTTAGCCTCACTTAATCCCAATAATAGTGCCTCATATTCAGCAGTATTATTAGTGTTCTTAAAATCCAACTTGAAAGAAAAGGGAAAAATATTACCAGTTGGTGACAGCAAAACCACCCCTACCCCTGAACTGGAGTTAGCACAGCTTCCATCAAACTCCATCTGCCATAGCTCATCAAGTTCATCAACTATCTCATCCATTTTCTTTTCACCAGGTGCAAGAACAAGATAGTTTCCAAACTCACACTCCTGAAATAGAATCTGGGCTTTGGGATTATCTGAGGGAAATACAGTATACTTATTCTTGGGCTTAGGTTCAAGCTTAATTTTCTATTTTCCAAGCGGAATGATGGCCTTAGACCAATCCATTTTGATTTTGCCTCCAAGATCTTTGGAAAATGTCCTACTCAGAAGCATTCCATAACTCGCCAGAATATCAGCAACCAATATAGTTAATCTTACTCTTTTGTTTGGGCACACTGCCAGCACTGCCTGAATGTCCTTTACTTGACCAATAAGAGGAACCTATTTTCCATCCATTGAAAAACATCTCCCAAACATTTCAGTGAGGGTCAAACCTAGAGATTTAGCCACAGGAGAAGGCATTATATTGTCTGAAGCCCCTGAATCAATTATGCAATTACTTAACTTCTGGCCATTCAGGAGAAGGGAAATATAGAAAGGTTCAGGTTTTGGAATCTCAACCTCAAGCCCAGACTTTGTATCATGAAAAGTACAGGGATCTGCCAGATTGACTAATGAACAGGGGATAGATGAAGACCCTTCTGCAATAGCTAAATCATTATTTTCCATGCATCCATGTATTTGGGACTCCAAAAAGGAATCTCCTTTAATGTATTTGAGTAGTTTATCCAACTCTTTTGGATTAAGCTTTAAATACTCAGTGGTAGGAAGTTGAACGGTAGAGGCCTTACAAAACTCAATGATATCAAAGGAGGAAGAAGAGGAAGAGCTCTTATGATCCTCATGGTTCCTTTGCAAAATCTTAACCTTAGGAATCTTTGAAAAACTATTACCTAGGAGATCTTTGCCTTTGAAATTTCTTCCAGAAGGGTTCACAAAGGAACAAGGATGGGAGGTTCATTGATTCCTTGTTAGAATCCCACATGAAGAACCTTCAAGAGTCGCTAAAATGTTACTACCTTTTTCTGAATCTGACTCATATTTGAGGTAGAATGTTCCAGAGTCGCTAGGTACCTCTTGAATTCTTTCTGCTTTGGTGAACTCTCCTAATTCATCCTTTGTGTTTTGCATCTGAATGTGTCTTATCATATCAGGACATGAAACCCCATCATGATCAGTGGTAAGATGAAATGAACACATGACACCTTTGTCAGGAGGTGCCTCTATCTATAATCTTTGTGGAACTACAGGAAGTTGCAATGGTCGTCCATAGTTATATTGATTTGAATTTCTCCTACTTATATCCTAACAAGGTTGTGGATAAGAGTTTCCAGGCTTAGGTATCTGGCTCTTTAAAGCAATCATATAACCTGACAAGCTTAGGTATCTGCTTGTACATCTTTCCTCCATTTTCCAGCTGTTATCAGACCATCTTCAAGTTGTATAGCCTCATTTTGTGCAACCTCTAGGTCCACCGGCCTACTTCTTCTAAGGTGAAATCCTATGTTAGGTGGCATGGAATTCATGAAGAAACATCACTGATTATCTGCAGTTGGTCTCTTGGCTTGAGGAATTTTGTGAATAATCTTATTATATCTTGCTACATAGTCCCTCATCGGCTCATGAATTTCCTTCTTCGTCTGTGTGAGTTGAGCCAGTAACATGTGTTCATCATCAGCGCTTTGGAATCTTTTTTCAAAAGTGGTTTTCATCGTTTGCCAGTCAGTTATGGATCCTGCTTGCAGCTGGCTAAACCATTCTGTTGCCCCTTCAGTGAGAGTTTGGACAAAAATCCTAACAACCATGTCCTCATATTGGACTGATAAGATTCTAGTTGCTACATTAAAAGAGTTCAAATGCTCTTCAACTGAAACTTTCCCATCACCTTTATATTTGGGTAAAACATCCTTTGCTCCTTTTGGTACTAGATTATGGGCTGCAAGAGAAAGAGGTCCAACAGCCGCACCCCAAGGTTGAGCCATAATGAACATTGGATGAATGGTCACAAGAGGAGGGGCTTGAATTCCAGTAGGTGTTAGTGGTTGCCAATGGGAAGAAGAAGATATAGGGGTAACTTTGATAGGAGATGAAGGTCTGCTTTTGGCCTTCCTTCTAGAAGTAAAACTTGGGGCAAATGACAGATTTTGCAATTCTTCAAAATAGTTATCAACTAGTCCTTCTCTTCTTTGTGCTCTAGTATATGGATGAGAATCCAGGGTGATTATCTGTAGGAAAACTAAACTACTTCAAACGAGACTCAATCTCAACAGTCTTCCTGAACTCAGAGCAATTTTGCCAATTTGAGGTCACTTTTGTTACATCTATGGCATATCGGTCTACTGACAAATTGGTTTTCTCTTTGTTTCCCTCCCCAGCAGAGTCGCTAAAAAACTGTTAGTGAACAGATTTGCTCTTTATTTTTAAATGATTAATCTTAAACTCTGTTACCTTATTCTAAGAACAAATGATTCACTGAACAGTTGGGTAAGTGTTGTTCAAATCACTTCCCTCTGAATTTTTGCGTAGGTATAACTCCCTATCTTGGTTTTTCATCAAATGTGTTTTATTTTTATTTATATCTGAATGAAATCTTTTAACTAGAAAGTGTGTAAGGCTGCCTATTTCATTCTTGGATGAAAGGCTGCAACTTTTCTCATGTCTCATAAACAATGAAAGCTATCTCCTTAATTTTCAATGCATGTAACTATAGCAACTGAAACAAAGTTCAATATACTTCTTCCATCTAAATTAATAAAAGATGAACAGATTCAAGGAAAATAAATCCACCCTCAATCATGAATCTTTTCTAGAGTAAACAACACATTCAAAGGAAAGAACATCAGAGGAATAATGAAATGCTGCAATGAAATGATCAATTACTATTACTTGATCGGATGAACATATGCAAAGACATGTTATTTATTCGGATTCAAAATACACAAATCTTTCTTCTCCCCAAAAACAATATGATCAAATTTCATATATATATCCTAATGCAACAAAGGCACAAAAATACATCTACCAATCTTTTTCCATAACAAATCTCAATCATCTGATTCTTCCTTTGATTAAGAACAGAAAAATACCAAAACAAAAACTTCAGTCAAAGTTCACAAAATTAGTTACTAAAATCTAACCCTTCTACCATCTGTTTTACTTAATTTATAGTCTAAATGGGGGAGGTCTTCCTGAAAACTTGACCACTCCCTGATAAAATAGTTACGAAACCAACGAAAAGTATTTTGGGACAGATGTCATGAAGTTTTTGCATAACTATGAGAAATGTTTTTTAAAAATAAAGGAAACTAATCCTAAATTGATGCATTATGTCATATTCCATCATTGTCATCTTCTCTATCTTCACAGGCGTCATGAGCAGTTGTGAGTTCTTGAACCATGGATTGGCTCGAAACTTTCATTGCATTGAGTTTCGCCTTTGCCACCTCTTTATTCCACTTATGTTGCACCATCTTCTCTGAGTGTTTCAGTAGCTGATCATTCCCAATGAAAATCATAGATTCAATCCTAGCCACCTTGGTTATATCCTCCAGCGTGAAGCTACTCTTGACTCTGATCTTCTCCATGTTCAACCGAAAATATTTGATTGCTTCCTGTGTGTTTGAACTGCAGATTCCTTACTCCCAGTCATGATCGGGATTAACCACTTTATTATCCTTGACTATACTACTTTGCAAAACCTAGAGTTCATAGACAGAGGTTCTTGCATCCATAATCACCGATTGAAAGGTAAGCACTCACCACATGATTGTTTTCTTTAGCACGAAAAGCTGACATTCATCGGCAAACAACTTAATTGAATGTTTTGTCAGAAAACTGGTAGTCCCATATTCTTCGATTTTGGCAAACAGAGGCAGGACATTCTGCCATTTGTTCTCTTCTTTCTCCCATGGCACAAGCTGGTTTTGGACTTCAGAAATTAGGCTCTATATTTCATCACACAATTTTTGGGAGTCAGTAATGTACATTTCACCGTCTTTGATTATTTGTTCAATCCACTTCTCAATTGCTTCAATGATGCTCTTAGCCCATTGAACTTGGTTCATCAACTTCTTATTTTCTGGAGAAGTTGGGTCAAAATTCTTAGTGGCATGGGATATTGGAATTGCTCCAAGGAAACCGATACTATAGATGAACTGAGCCAAAACACTTATGTGTCTTTTAAGTTCTCTTTTCTCCCGTCCATCCTTCTCTGATTGGGTAAGCATTTTCTTTGCTGACACTTGGAAAAAATGGTTATCTATATCTCTGCTCATTTTTCTCAACTCTACCTTTGTGATCTCAAAATCATCAGGACCAACCTCTCTGTTTTCATCTTTCGGTTTGTATGAGGCAATTTCAGCCATCCATTTTCTAGTTTCTTCATCATTATTTAGGTGAGCGGTGGTCTTGAACCTTTCCGGCTTTGGATTCTTCTCTGAATACTTAGCAACCATTTCCTGAATCGGAATGGTCACAAGAAGAAAGCTCCTTTTCTTACTCACTGAGGTTGTTAATCTTTTAGGGGTCATAGCAGAATGAGTAGTTCCTTCAATCATTTTTGGTGGTGGCATCATTGCCACAGTCACTGTTTGGGAGTCCAGAGCACAAGCAACTTCACCATCCAAATCTTCAATTTGAAAAATCTAAGCCTCAAGCACAGCATCGTTTACTCCCATATCGTTGACCTGGTCCATCTTCCTTTGGGCGACACTACGTGATTGAGTATGCCAAGGGGTACTGAAATCCAGAGTTGGGCTAGACCTGCATCTAGGCTGACATGACTTGGTATCTTTACCTGCACGAATAGGAGCACTATTAGAAGGATGTTTTGTTGAAGATAGAGGATCCTTATCATTTCTTGTAGAAAGGGACTTGGCGCCTGACTTTATTGCTTTCTTTTTAGCCACCCATGCCACGGTTCTTTCTAGAACTCGTTTGGTCCTCAATTGTATGTCATCATTTTCCTCCTCATCCCAATTAATTGGGAGCATTTCAGTCTCTGCATGGGCTAAATATCCTGGTTCAAACAATTCAAGATAATCCTCTTCATGTCCTTTAATGTCTAACTTTATTTGCAAAGAGACAACCTATTCTAGCACCAATCTCATGTTTTCCCTTTTGAAAACTTCAACTTCATCTGTACAGTCTTCCCAAAAATCTTAACTATGGCATGGGAAGATAAGGCATTAAGCCAAGGCTCCAAGAAATTCCCTTATTGTCAAACCCTTTCCTTTTAAAATACAGAGAGAAATTAAAATTCCTAAGGTTTGCTCCTATACTTAGTGCATCAGACATTGAATTACAAGACAACACCCCCAATTGTATTGGAAAATGACCTTTCCACTTGTCCTTTGGTTGTGCCTTCTTGATCACAAAGGTCAGTTGCCTGCATACTTCTGCTAGAACAAAACAATCAGAACAGAAGTGGGGGAGCTTGAAGGGTTCCTCTTCAAAGCCTCCTACCCGTATATAGCAAAAGCATGGGAACTAGATGTAAAAACTACCAAACCTCTTAATCAAGGTCTGTGCATCATCTAAAATCCATTTAGCCTTTGTACCCTTTAGTTCATGACACATATCACCCAGGAATGCATTGTGTATCCTTCTGAAATCTTGTAGGGCATTGTCTTTTTGCAGCATAGGATAGAACTCATACACCAGAACATCTTCCTCAGTGAGCTACTTTGGTACACCCGTTAACTCCTTAACACAAGCTAGACAATACAAGAGATATGAGGACATGAAGAAGTTTTGTTGAAACTGCTTGACTAGACTCAACTGCTCTCTCATTGAATCAACAATTAACTCTACCCAATCCAAATATTGTTTTCCTTCCATAACTAATTGCACATAGCAATAAATCTAATCATCAAAGCTATACGCTTCGGCAGAACCTCTGGCTCGATGCAACAGAAGCATCACATCATCGATATGTGGCAACATGTTCTTTTTGTTAGGATTTTTGGGTAACCTAGAACCACCTCTCTGAGGGACCTTCAACCAGAATTTCGCCACATTATTTCGGTGTCTGGTACTGTCAGCATTGAACTCACTGATTGATTGGGTAGGAGAGAAATTAGAAAACTGGTAATCCGGTATCATGGAAACTTAAGCAATCACCTCATAGTTAATGGCAAGAAGGGTTTCACCATTATCTCTCTTAATAGTTGTAGATACTGGGTCATATCTAGTAATACACTCCCGAACCAACTCTAGACAAGGAATTGCTAGAGGAAAGGCTGCAGCTTCTAAAAGTCCACTACTCAAAATCTCTATACAAAAAGACTTATCAATACCCTTGAACACCCTTTCTTTCAAATCTTCAAGGTTCTCTCCTTTCAGGTCAGTATCACTAACTATGGCTTCTGTGGATGCCAAGCTAAAGATGTTTCTAAACAAATGCAGAGTGGACTTCATAACTTCAAAACAAGAAACCTAAATTTGATTATAGTGAAACCTTCTGTATGAGAGAAAATGCAAGGGAAAACACTAGAGAAAATAAGGAAAGACACCTTCACAGTTGTATAATTGGACGATGGCTAGTAGGAAGAAAGAGTCCTATCCAAGGATAACATAAACAAAAGTCGAGCAACAAGTAACAAATGCAGAACACAAATGATTTTCACACATTATTGAGAAAGGTAATGATACAGATACATTAAATGCAATGATTTCACAATTTCAGTCTAGACGTGGCAAGTTGATAGATTAGACCTTCACACGCATGCATTGAATGCATGGCAGCATGCTTTAAGAAACTGCCAGTTCTTGAAACATTCACTTACTTCCAAAAAGCCAAAGAATGACATCAATTTAAGATATGGTTCTACCTCTGCGTATTTAGCAATGAATGCACTTCCCAAAACATTAGAAACCATGGGACCCACCAACATTGAACCTACTTCTTGAGTGTTCAAGTAGTTCAAGATGTACAGCACATCAAACTATTGACCACTTGCTATGTCGAACACGTTTAACATATTTGAACCCTTTGAACTTAGTTCAATAAGTTCAACACAAATGTTATATCACCGAACAGGAAAAACTTTATGGAAGAGCCGCTGCAAAACACTTAGAGAAAATGTTAGTACAAAAAAACTTTTTCTAAACACCTTGGAACCTATTGAACCTAGTTCAGAATGGTTCGACGTGTTCAAGGAGTTCAATCAATTGTCTGAACCTGACTTAAATGACTAGAAAAAGGATTTGAGGACACATTAAAGACTTGAACCAAGGTAATATGGCATGAACTAGGACTCCAACATAAAAAGGAAAAGATGACCCACTCTTTCCATGAGGAATAAATGATGCGGTAACACCAACCTATGTTGATGAGTGCAAGAGATATTATCTATTATAACAGGGAACTAAGAAGACAACAGTATCAAAATCCACAAGTGCCAGACATAGATACTTTTTCAAAAGCTTTAAGAGAAAGGGATAATGTCAAAACAATTAAAACTATGGCTAAGGAAGACAAGGATGCAAGGGTTAGAATAAAATTTAACACCATGCTTGACATGGTGTCATGCTTATTAGCAAAGATGGAACAACAAACAAACAATAATCAACAACAACATCACACAGTTGAATGTAGTGGGAATAATGCCAATAGTGGGAATCTTGAAGAAGAAATAATTGTACATCGAGTTCCTAATACTAGAGGATCGACCTCTAGACCTCTCTTCCCCACTTTTATACCAAGAAATGAACAACCACATGCTGCTACAATTGTTTCTTTTGGAAATGAATCTAGATAAGCCTACTTGGAGTACACTACTCTACCTCCTAACATGCGAGATCTATTGATCTTTGATCAATACATGAATCAAAGAAATACAAGAAGTGGAGGAAGAAATGATTATTATGCTCCACCAAGGATAGATTATGAAAAAACTCTTGGCAAGATTACAATACCATATTTTGATGGGAGAAAAAAGTGTACAACTAGACCATGGGTGAAAAATCTTGATAACTACTTGTCATTGAGACCAATACATGAAGAGGACACCATCAAATTTGCTACACTGCATTTGGAGGGTGTTTCTCATGATTGGTGGTACCATGCATTGGTCACTCTTGGCCATATTATTATCACCACCTATGATGAATTTACTAATAGGCTGATTGAAATATTTTATGTTAAAGATCCTAAAGTCAGTTTTTCGCAAGTTGGCACACTTGAAGCAACATGGAACTCTTGAAGCTTATGTTGCTAACTTTTGCAGGTTATCAATCATGGTACCTAACATTAGTGAAAGAAGATTGGTTGTCTTGTTCATGGAAGGTTTGATGAAGGCACTCAGAGGTTGGTTGAAAGCCTTTGATCCACCTACACTATAGGAGGCAATGAAGAAGGCTAGGAGTATGGAGTTTGCAGCACCAAAAAACAAGATTTTGCAAAAGGAAGTTCCTCCTACCAGCAATGAGAGTCATCAACAACTTGTTGATAAGAAAAAGAAATCAACAACCATTATGGATTATGAGACACGTGAAGAGCTAAGGAGAAAGAAATTATGTTTTTGGTGCATAGAGCCTTACATAAGAGACCATGATTTCCCCTTGAGACCTAAGGGAAAGGCAAATCAAGCAATGTAGGTGTATTATGAGGATTCCAATTTTGAAACTTGGGATCAACCAGCTACTTCAGAGGATGTTTAAGGTGGAAAAGATTCACTAGAGTTTGAGTCAATTGGCAATGTTGGAACATAATGGACTACTGAGAGGGGGGGGTGAATCAGTGGTGATCAATAAACTTTTACTTTCTAAATATTTAAGCATCAATAACATCAATCACAAGAATATGAGAAGTAATATCAAATAGATGAATACACACACATAAGAGGCACGTCATGTGACCCCAGATGTACGAGGAAAACCCACGGTGGGGAAAAACCTCAGTGAGAAATGTTGTTGGAATCTACTGCTCCAATCTAGCCTCACAGGTAAAACAGATTAAAATATTTAGGGCACCAACCCCTATATTTTTATAGGTGTGTGGGGGAAAAAGTGACACTAAGCAAACATGCCCTAATCTCACTTTCAACCACACACTTGTGGAATACGAAAGACCCTAGAGGTATCACACAATTGGCTACTTCTTTTTGTGGAAGAGAGAGCCACGGGCTACCTATTAGGATTTCTATTCCTTTGTTGTAATTGAAAGATAAAATAATGCAAGTTCAATTCCTAACCCCAAAGTGCAAGTATGAACTAATAACAAGATTGCAGAATTGAACTTAAACAATGGAAAGCTGTAAACACAAGGACAAGACAAGAATGTAAATGCCTACCCAGAGTTAAAATCTGACTAAAAATGTTCGGGACAGGGGCGCGGGCGCCACTGTCCTGATTTTGCCCCTGAAACAAATCTGGAAACTGTTGTTTTGCAACCTGGAAAAGCTGTCAAAAATGCTGAAAATGCTGTCTGTCAGGAGGACCAAGGCGCCCAGTGCCCCTCTCCTGGCAGGACCAGGGTGCCCCACGCCCCTGTCCTAGTCTTCTGCTCCGAAACTGGGTGTGTGGTTCCGTCTCCGTCTGCTTCTTTCGGATCTGTAACTTGCGGCATCGTCTGAATCCCAAAATCTACACTTATATCTGAAAGAGGTGTTTGGGCGGCTATATAGGGTTTTGCCTTAGTCAAACCCCCGCTTCGGTGATTTCCACCTCCACGAATAGCCAAGTTGTATTGTAAAATGTATTGTGTGTGCAGACCTAGTGTGTGTGCAAGGTCCTTAAATGCAAGAAAGCAAACTAGAGCAACCTAGAAAGTAAACCCTAATTGCTTGTAAATGATAATGTAAATTCTCTAAATCAAGATGCAAAGTGATCTAAAGCATGAATAAAGGATATATTGAAGCTTATGCAAAGACATGAAAACAACATGAAATCATACCCAACCCTCAAGGGAGGAGTACAAGCCAATCTTCAGTCGGTAATCTCCTATTGTTCTTCAATGTCTCCCAAGCCCTAAATGAATGAAATTGATGAATGCTTGATGGATGGATGTTGAATGTTATTGAAGTCTTCAAAGATCTGCTCTTTCACTGCATATGAGGTTCCTGAAAACGAAAATCCGATCATTTCAAATGAAGAAAGAGAGCTCTTATATATGAAACCCTAGGTCTTAATTTCAACTTTTGGCTGACCTAGAGATTGAATCTCTCACCAATTTCTTGGGGTTAAGCTTTATTTTATGATTGGATCGCGCTCCTAAAATTTCAGGAAAAATGTCCGGGACCATGTTGCACTCTGGGCGCCATGGTCTCGACAACTTTTCACCAAATTTTCAGGGCCGTCGGATATGATGATTTTACAGAGAATCCCGAAGTTACAGGTGATTTCGAGATGTTTTGACCCCCAAAATCAAGCCCCCAAGTTCAAAATAGGACCTAATTAGGGTTTTAGATTAAATGATGTATTGGAAGAATAAAATGAAAGGGGCAAACTTTAATGAAAGGGCCCAACTTTATGATGTGGGAGATGATGAAATAGAACCTTACACCTAATTAATTTGACTAATTAAGTGCTAAAGGGGAAATGCAATGCAAAATGCAAAATGCGCCAAGGCGAGTGCTAAACTAGGTGTGAAATTGTACCACCCTAGCAAGTGCGTACAATTTACGACGCTACATTTAGCCCCCACTTTAGCGGTCATATGAACACTACATGCATATGCAAGCTAAAGTACAGAAAAGTAAACATTATTTGAAAAAGGATATATCCATAAGTCTGTCGAACGAAGCCCCCAGCGGTATCTGCAGTACACAATTAGGAACCGCACCCTACAAAACACACGTTAGATCACAAAATCACCTAATGCTTACTAAGGAAGGTGATGAAAATTTGAGGGTAGCTATATGCCCCCCCTGTTTCGGCTTGCTAATTTTAGTGAGTTGAAACAGGGTATCATGTTTACCACTTCGAATTGTTAAAGAAAATTGATGACAAATGCTCACAAGAAGATTTGATATGAGATCAAAAACTAATGGAGAATAATTTGGTAAAAAAAAAAAGGACATGGAAAACTAATGGAGAAGAAGGACATGGAAAACTAGCCCCTAGAGTCTGTCTAGGTGATCCATGTAAGGGAGGAGAGTGAGAAAGTCTAGCCTTATGCCGCTAGTTTCACTCAACCTCGTGCATGTGTGTGTAAGTGAGGTTGGAAGCACCTCATAGGAGTCTATGCCCGAGTATGCTACAACCTGTATATGTATAGTACAAAATCATGACATCTCGCTCTAAGAGTCTATGCTCTGGTTCCGAGAATAATCACCTTGCATAAAAGAAAAATGGAGACATCTTGCTCTAAGAGTCTGTGCTCTAGTTCCGAGAATGACCCATTGCTCAAAAAGTGTAATGTTTATGTCATAAGAAAAGTAGAACAAGGATACCTACCTTCATCACAAAAGAAGATACCCCAAAAATGCAACAATGTCATAGATCCAAGCAAGAGAGTTTTGAACTCTTTAAGCAAGGATAAGATAGTTGAAAAGGGATTTCTTGTAGTATGTGTAAAAGAGATCCTTAGAGGAGAAGAGATCTTTGTACAAAAGATACCTATCCCCGAGAGGAATCGTCCTAGACAAAGATAACATCTTCTAGAATAAGACAAAGAAGAGAATAAGAATGCAATACTTCCTTCTTTTGCGAGGTGAAAGTGATTCTTAATGAAGGATGACGCTCTTTTTAACCCAATTAGGAGAGTGAATTCATTATGGATGTATTTTACCAAGTGCAAAAGAGGTTGTAGTCAAGGACTTACACGTCTTGTAAGAGAGAACCCTTGAACAAACAACAGCAAATGAGTACAAGGCATAACATCAAGTAATAAAGTCCACACCATCCACAAAATAGGAAAAAGTGGATCCTTAGATAAAAATAAGGAAAGATCATTGCCTCCCAAGGATAAGGACAATGAGAAGGACTTACACAATCTTCTAGGGAGAGATTTGGACATAAGCAAAAGAAGAGATGTATGAAATCATTCTTGTCCCCATAGGAACAAGAAAATTAGGCTATTATGTTGCTTCAAAAAATATGATTGCACTTGAAATTGTACCATCATGAATGACAATGAGCCCCCAGTAAATGAGCTACCAATGTTACATAATGATGAGCAACATAATAGCCATTAATGTTATTTAAAGACATGATAGACTAAATGAGGTATTTGAATATGACATGTTAAATGCTCAACTATAAGTGAGATCAAGAACATGTATAAAATGATAAAGATTAAAGAAGAAAAGTCACATGAAATCTTAGAAGAGGGATGAGTGTAATTTATTAGAGCCTTATCCCTAGAGGAAAGGACTTTATGATGAATAGGAGATAAAGATTCATAAGTGGATTTAGAAATTTGAGGGGATTCATAAAGAGATTTGTTCATTGCCAAGATTTCCTTATGAGGGGAATGAGAGTTGATAGAAGTAGAAGATGATTTAGTTGAAGTGAGATCATCATCACTACTAAATATAGCATTCACATTGAGAGATGGTCTTTTAGATGCTTTGGTACGTTTACAGGGATTATAGCCGAGTCCAAAGGCATAATTGTGAAAATTAGTCTCTAGAGGAACTTTTATCCCTTGTTCATGAGTGCCACAACCATTTCCATGATACCCATGCTTAGCAAAAAAGCGAAAACCACGACCATAATGATCAGCCATTTCAGGAAGAGAAGGTGGTTTTTCATAAGACAAAGAATCAAACTCTTCATAATTAGAGGTGTGAGGAGAAGAAGTTTGAGAAGCGGCCACAAAATTATTGCTCATAGGTTCAGGTAAGACTGAATGATCTCTAGTTTCTTCCTTCTTTTTAACTTTAAGATCTCTAGGAGGAACCCTATACTCACCTACGAAGGTGGGATTAAAATCAAGAGATCCCCAATCGTCTTCTGTGAGAACCTTCTCAGGATCAAAAGCCTTTTCATGTGTAGATTCAAGTTGAGAAGAATCTTCTTTAGGAACTTCAGACTCATCCAAAGAATTTTGATTATTAGAGGGTGATCATCCATCCATAGGTATCTTGTTTAATGAGTCATCACTAGAAGAGGAAGGCTTAGAAGAACTCCCTTTGGAAGTAGATGTTTGCAAACAAGCTTGAAAATTAGTATCACCTATCAAGGTATATGTCTTATTGTTATAAATGAATTTAACTTGTCTATGCAATGTAGAGGGGACAACTTGCATACCGTGAATCCAAGGTCTCCCTAATAACAAGTTGTATGTTAGATTTCCTGACATAACATGGATAGGAGTAGGCAACGTAACAGGTCCCACTGTGATGGGTAAGGTGATAATACCTAATGAAGACTTAGCCACATTATCAAAGCCTCGAATGGGACGAGAGTCAGGCTCAATAAGGGATGTATCCACATTCATCTTATGCAATAGATTAATGCTACACACATTAAGGCCAGAGCCATTATCTACCAGTGTTCGTCTTATAACAGTGTCATTTATGATAACCACAATCATCAAGGGATCATATTGATGTTGAATTTCACTAGTAGGCAACTCATCTTGAGTAAACACAATTTGAGCTTTAGGATTCATCACAGAGTTAACCAAAGACACTATATTACTAGATGTATTAGGTGGAGGAACATTCAAATCTTTCAAGGCATCTTGTAACATTCCATGATGAGCGGAAGAAGCTTGGATCAAATCCCAAAGGGATATCTTGGCAGGAGTAGTTTTAAGTTGTTCTATGAGATCATATTCCTTACCAAGAACTTGTGAAATCCGTGGAGCTTGAGGAAGAATAGGTTGGGAAGGAGGAAGTGAAGTTGGGATAACTGGAGGAGGATTAGGTTGCCTATTGTTTCTAGTATTATAAGTATGGGCAACCGCATGATAACTCTCTCTAGTCAATTGCTTAGCATACTCATAAGGGCTCTTAGAGGAATAACCTCCTTGCACAGTAATAACAGGGTTTTTAGGAGTGCAAAAAGAATCATTAGCATAAAAACCTTGAACCACTAAGATAGGCTTATTTAAAGGTTGAGAATTTTGAGAAGGACAAGCACCTTAGACAGTGAAGAGAGGTTTGTTAGGTGTTTCATTCACATGTATCAAATTGATTGAGGATGGTTTAGAGGAATGAACAAAAGTGTTGGAAGAATTATTGATAGTCTTCTCTTGCACTAAAATCTTATCACAGATTAGATCAATTTTAGGAGAGAGACAAGGGATAGGCATTGATGTTCTAGTAGGAAGAGTAATACTAGGAAAGGTCATATCATCCTCTATCATCAAAGGATCTACATGGGGAATAAACTCTCTAGGAGAAGGATCAACATTACTCTCTAAAGTATCACTTTTGAGAGGGAGATCTTCGAAAGAGATGTTAACCATCTTGCTTTGAACTAGGGTATCCTTATGAGTAGAACCAAGTTGAGGAGAGGGAGATGTTTTATTTTTAGAGGGAGAATGATTGAGATTCAAGGAAGGGGAGAAACTATCAAGGGAGTTTCCAATCTTGATTTCATCCCCTTTGGCTAGGGGTAGAGAATAATCTATACCTTCTTCTAATGGTTCATCCCAAATAGTGAGGTTGTTGAAAGGAATGTTTGAAGTATTGTCAATTTCGGGAGAGGAGATAAAATTGTTTATTAATTCCTCATCCTTAGGAGGGAGAGCATCAATAGATGTGTTAAACTCATCCTCTTTCCTCAAAATATGTTCAATAGGGGAGAGAGAATTAAGGAAATTGCTTATTATTTCATCTTCTTTCTCTAAGGGATGCTTATGGGTAAGACCAACTTTAGGAGAAGGGTAAGCATTTACCATTAATTCATCATCTCTAGTGGGAATTTTGTTGGAAAAGGAAAGGCCATCGCTAGGAAATGTAGGGATAATGTCATTTCTTGCACAAAAGGATCCTCATGAAGGGAGTGTTTTTTAGGAGCCACAAAGTCATCAAGGGCATCATCCAACAAAGCCTGATCATATCCATTAAAAGTTTTATCTTTTGATTCAAAAGGAGATATCTCTTCATAGAGGGGATCATTGAAAACAACCATGTTACTAGATTTAGTGGAAGTGCTGATAGGAATGTACCCTTGAGAGGAATCATTCGACTTATCTTTCTCATCACACCTAAATGGCATAGTAACAATGTTTATGAGTTTTCGGTAAAATGAAGGTTTGGTATATTTAGGTTTCAAAAATTCATCTAAAGCTTCATTTAACTCATAATCATCACAAATATGAACATCTTGCAAAAAAAAATCTGACATTTTGAAATTGCATAAAATTTTAAACACACAATGCAAAGAAACACACTTTTTTTTTTTCTCTTTTTAATGAAAATGAAATGAAAACACACTAAATCTAGATCTAGATCTAACAAATGCAATGCAAGAGGAAGCAATGATAGATTCACGTCGGGTTCACCAAAATGTGGTGAGGGAAAAAGTGACACTAAGCAAACATGCCCTAATCTCACTTTCAACCACACACTTGTGGAATACGAAAGAGCCTAGAGGTATCACACAATTGGCTACTTCTTTTTGTGGAAGAGAGAGCCATGGGATACCTATTAGGATTTCTATTCCTTTGTTGTAATTGAAAGATAAAATAATGCAAGTTCAATTCCTAACCCCAAAGTGCAAGTATGAACTAATAACAAGATTGCAGAATTGAACTTAAACAATGGAAAGCTGTAAACACAAGGACAAGACAAGAATGTAAATGCATACCCAGAGTTAAAATCTGATTGAAAATGTTTGGGACAGGGGCGCGGGCGCCACTGTCCTGATTCTGCCCCTGAAACTGCTGTTTTGCAACCTGGAAAAGCTGTCAAAAATGCTAAAAATGCTATCTGTCAGGAGGACCAGGGCACCCAGCGCCCCTGTCCTGGCAGGACCAGGGTGCCCCACACCCCTGTCCTGGTCTTCTGCTCCGAAACTGGGTGTGTGGTTCCGTCTTCGTCTGCTTCTTTTGGAACTGTAACTTGCGGCGTCGTCTGAATCCCGAAATTTGCACTTATATCTGAAAGAGGTGTTTGGGCGGCTATATAGGGTTTTGCCTTAGTCAAATCCCTGCTTCGGTGATTTCCACCTCCACGAATAGCCAAGTTGTATTGTAAAATGTATTGTGTGTGCAGACCTAGTGTGTGTGCAAGGTCCTTAAATGCAAGAAAGCAAACTAGAG
Organism: Cryptomeria japonica; assembly: GCF_030272615.1. Taxonomy (NCBI): domain Eukaryota; kingdom Viridiplantae; phylum Streptophyta; class Pinopsida; order Cupressales; family Cupressaceae; genus Cryptomeria; species Cryptomeria japonica. The sequence continues at coordinate 918,111,461 of NC_081407.1, forward strand.
CAACCTAGAAAGTAAACCCTAATTGCTTGTAAATGATAATGTAAATGCTCTAAATCAAGATGCAAAGTGATCTAAAGCATGAATAAAGGATATATTGAAGCTTATGCAAAGACATGAAAACAACATGAAATCATACCCAACCCTCAAGGGAGGAGTACAAGCCAATCTTCAGTCGGTAATCTCCTATTGTTCTTCAATGTCTCCCAAGCCCTAAATGAATGAAATTGATGAATGCTTGATGGATGGATGTTGAATGTTATTGAAGTCTTCAAAGATCTGCTCTTTCACTGCATATGAGGTTCCTGAAAACGAAAATCCGATCATTTCAAATGAAGAAAGAGAGCTCTTATATATGAAACCCTAGGTCTTAATTTCAACTTTTGGCTGACCTAGAGATTGAATCTCTCGCCAATTTCTTGGGGTTAAGCTTTATTTTATGATTGGATCGCGCTCCTAAAATTTCGGGAAAAATGTCCGGGACCATGTTGCACTCCGGGCGCCATGGTCTCGACAACTTTTCACCAAATTTTCAGGGCCGTCGGATATGATGATTTTAGAGAGAATCCCGAAGTTACAGGTGATTTCGAGATGTTTTGACCCCCAAAATCAAGCCCCCAAGTTCAAAATAGGACCTAATTAGGGTTTTAGATTAAATGATGTATTGGAAGAATAAAATGAAAGGGGCAAACTTTAATGAAAGGGCCCAACTTTATGATGTGGGAGATGATGAAATAGAACCTTAGACCTAATTAATTTGACTAATTAAGTGCTAAAGGGGAAATGCAATGCAAAATGCAAAATGCGCCAAGGCGGGTGCTAAACTAGGTGTGAAATTGTACCACCCTAGCAAGTGCGTACAATTTACGACGCTACAATAGGCTACAACCCAAAGGAGCACCAACTGCTAACTCTGACCACCCACTCAAAGATTACAATGAATATATAATGAATACAATTTAAACACCTTGTTGCAAATGAGGTTTTGCACCTCACAAGTATTCTTCTCTTGAGATTGAACTCACTCGTTTCTACTCATTGTCCCTAGGCTTCAATCTCAACTTGTTTCTCTCTATATATTTTTGCTCTTTCTCTTTGTCAGCTCTACTCTCAGCTCTCTATTCTACTACTCTTTGATCTTTGCTTTTTGTTTTCTCTACCCAGCCTCTATGTGTTTTCACCCTGCAACCACAATGGCTCCACACTCTACTCTCTTTTGCTACTACTCTCTTTGTCTCTAGTTCTACAACTTCTCACAACATATTCTAGACTCTCTTCAACACATCGCAGAGAGTCAACTACCCCTCTCAGATCATATTCACTACTCTCATCTTCTCTACAGACTTGCATTCTATATCTACCCCTGCATCAAATTGGTCTAGTCTTAACTCATCACAAATCAGACAAGATCTATTTGCCTCATTATCATACCACATGAGTTGTATAGTTTCTTATGTGTCTTACAAGTCAAGAACAAGAACTCCATTCAATCAGTTTCTTATTTGGCCAATAAATAGTTCAAGTTCCTTTGCACACAAGACACTGCCAATCTATATCTTTTATTGAATTTTACTCAGGATCGTTGATATGCAAGATTCAACCCTCACTACTGGAATCGTAGCAGTTCCATGCGCCACATCATTAACCACTTCTGCCACATGTTCACAATCATACTTTGTTTTGAGAGCACACATACATTCCCACCAAGAGATGATGTTCAAATTTACATCTGATAGATCATGCAGATTTGATCTTCTAAATCTATTCCAGAGATTTTTTTCCCATCATCATTTAATGCAGAAACTTCCTTCTTTAGTTCAAGCACTAAGATTAGATTACTTTCTTTAGTAATCTTCACCTTCTTCTCGCTTGGACATATTGTCGACTAAAGATGTTCTGATGTTATCGAACCACTCACTTGTCTACTATTGGATTGCCATTAATGAACTCACTGACTACTTGCCATGTTTGAATCAACAACAACTTCACTTGACTGTCAACACATTTTTTAGCATTCTACATTTCTGTTTGACCACGTAGATTACACATGTCATCACATTCAACGTCCAAGTCGCTCTGTCAATCGTAATCAACATCCTCATGGACCTCTGAGTATACCAACTTGCAGACACATTTGATCATTTCTTTGACCTCTACATTAATTGGATCAACTAACCATCTTATTCAACATCTATTATATCTTCTTAATCACTTGGAGCACACTTGTCTTTACATAAGTCATCCAAGTCACTCAATCAAGATAGGTCAATTGCCATACTGAAATCCATCGTCATCAACTTGTGCAAATCTGATTTGTTCTATGATCTTTGGAAGCCATATGTCCTTATTATTATCATCCAAGTCACTATGTCAATCCTAATTAGCATCCTTGTGGACCTTTGAGTCTATCGACTCACAAACATGACTACATAGTCAGTTATAATATTCAAATATGTCGGCAAAGTGACCATTCATCTTTTCGATAGGTGCTTTCTGATTCACTTCATACATGCCACATCATCTGGTCAGACTTGGTTAATGCTTATGTGGACCATCAGGTTGCCTGGAGGCATTCTCTACAAGCACATCAGATTGAAAACAAGAACTTATACCTATCCATTCTATCTCTTTGATTTATCTTTCCTCATGTTCATCGACATATTTATCCCAATGTCAGTTTCTCAAAGCTTCATCAGTATAGCATTAACTATCAGGTTAACATTTTGTCTCTATTCCATCTTTAAAACTTATCTTGATGACTTGAAGCCTTTGGCATTGGTTACATCGATGGAAAAAAAAAACTCACCTGGATTCCACTTATCGCCATAGGCTATACCGAACCACATTCTCCATGTTGACACTCTTTATTGGCCTAAACTATCTCAAATTGAAGACTTCAATCGAAATGACCATTCATTGGAGTTGTTATAAATATCAGCATAGGCAAAACATGCTAAATCGATCAAACAAGTTAATCTAATGCCATACTATCAGCTCACCTTCATTAGCTTAGGTTACTTCGATCACAACTCCACAGTGGAAAACTCCATCGGTATAGATTATACCAATGATCTTATCAACTCTTATTTTTCCTCTATCAAAATAGATTGGTCTATCAGCATAGAGAAAATATGTTAAATTGACCAAATAAGTCATTGCAATGACATATCATCTGCTCACCCTTCATCAACATAGCTATCCCAAAACTCAAACTTCATGGTGAAAACTACATCGGGATTGGTTACCCTGATGAGAACCTTTATCAGAAAAGATAACACTATCGACTTAGCATATGGACACTATCCCATCAAAACAAACTATTTTGATGCCCAAACATGAACCAACATGGGTGTCGCTAATCCAAAATTGAACTCCAATGGACCTTCTCCATATCGGTATTTGTTATTCGGAAGTGCATATCCATCGAAATAGTTAACACTGTCAGATTAACACTTGGAGGTTATACCACCTATACAAACTTGTTCTGATGACAAAACTTGAATCTGCATCGACATAACTACTTTAAAATCACATATCGGCATATGGTATTTCGACACTCACCACGAGCTCTTCTCAACATTTTCTTTTGTCGGAATAGCTTACACTGTCTACATGGTACAAATTCTCTATTCCACCTTCAATAGTTCCTTTGATGCATCTCCACAATCTCCTGGTCGGCATAGATATTTTGACATAGTGATTGTTGGAGTAGTTAACACTATTTTCATCACACGAAATCACTACTCCACCTTTGTCAACTATTCCAATGAGTAACTCTGCCTTGACATTCGGTATTGCTATCCTGATCCAACAAACTACATACTTTGCATGACCCGATATCGGCCAGACTCATGCTGATAGCACTTTTCCTCTAGATGACTCGGTGTCGGTATAGCTATCTCGATAAGATCACTTCTCCTGCATAACCCTTGATCCGTATAGCTATCCCGATGAGCTTTTGATGCTTATTTATCAGACCATAATATGATCGGTATAGCATACTGAGGTTATGCCAATATACATCATATATTATCTTCACAACCTTATCCTTAGGATATCCAATACGAACCCATCATATGGCATTGTGGGAGTCTGCAATTATTCATCAACCTGATCTTTGTGATCTTTGTCTTCAACAATGTGATCCATCAACTCTTCTACTTAACTTGCAGCCTGCAAGTTAACATTCCTTTGAAACCTCATCATCCTACATCAGCTCTTCCAACATGAACTACTCTTCTCTTCATCAACATCTTAGCAACCCCACTTCAGTCAAACTAAAACAACATCATCTCATTCATTTTGATCTTCATTTGGGGCATACATCATATGTTGCAAGTTCTCAACCCTGCACACACACATGTTGACATCAATGACAACTTCAATGCCAACAATCTCCCCCTTTGGCATTGATGTCAACACCAATCTTCACTCTCTCTCTTTGACAACAATGTTAAAGGGGTCCTGGCAACCAAGATAATTTCATCTGATATCAACATGACTGCTTTGTGTAGCACTTCTCATCACACTCCCCATTTGAATCATCTAATTGTGTGCACCACTGTTGCCTTTCATACTTCCCCTTTTTGACACATGAGACTATTCCTTGTTGTAGCTAGATGAACCATTATTACAATATAAGAAGTAGTTCCAGTACTGCTTACAAAATTTTATGATCTCCCCTTGAGAATCACAACAAGTATGCATCATTTGTTCATCTTCTTTCTCTCATTTTCACTATTGTTGTCTTGAGACAAATAACTTCTACACTTGATCGCCCTTGAAGCACACACATATGTTCAAGTATGAACAAGACTATAATCAACAAGCTCCCCTTGAGCCAAAAACATCTGCAACCAATGCATCACCGCTACCTATATAGTAGATTTATTTATTTAATTAATTTCTTGTTTGCTGTAACAAAGAAACTATTAACAGTCCCTGTACATGCAAGTAGATAACACATAATCAATTGTTTCTTGCAGGCCAATATTGCTACCATGTGCACTATCCTTTTAACTTCAACACTATTTAGAACATCCAATTTATTCTAAAATATTTAACTCCCCCTATGTTGGTGTTATAAAATTTCTCATTTGCCTCATGTTGTTACATCAGCCATTTCACTTCTATGATGCATAAAACCTATCATTTCATTGATCTAACGAGTTGTATCCTTCCTTGTATAACTAGATATGTAGATAAAATCAATTGCAATTTCAAAGTGAACCATAATTGTATGCCAATAATGTTGAATCTTGATGTACTTCCAAGGCTTCAACCATAAATTCCATCATCTCATCTTCTTCCACCAATTCCTCTTTTTAAAGTTGATCTACCTCATATCTACAACAGCTTATCATTTTTAATATTTCAGGGGTAAGTGATGTGATCATTATGTAACTCCCCCTAAGATCCTATATCTCCTGAAGCTTTAAAATATATCACTTGTGCATTGCATGCACAGTGCCTGCCCATGGTCATATCCTCTTGTTTTCTTCTACAAACTTGCTTGACCTCCCTTTGTCTCTCATTTGCAACATTTGGAGTAGCATTTGTTATCTTCCTTTGATTGACTATCTTTGATCTACAAAAATTTTCTATATGGCTAAAGTTGTTGCAGTTGTAGCACATTGTGTTTTTTCTAAATGGAGGAGTAGAGGGATATCTATCAAATTGATTTGTTCTCCTTCTCCAAACCATGTCATTGGGACCACCTGTAGATGAAACAAAATAACTTCTTGACCTTCTTGGGGCACCTCTACTTTTATTTCATGCAAAACTTTGTCTTTGATATGTTCTGCCAACTCTTCCATGCTGACCATAGTTATCATATCTTGCATTATTGTTGGAAGAGAAAGTGAAAGGGATTTCATATGACTGAAATGTTCTACTTCTACATGCATGACTCATATGACCAACTTTATTACAATGATAATATACAATATTTACATGTCTTGGAGCAGCAACTGGACTCTTTCTATCATACATGGGAGCATATCTATGCATGTTTCTACAATTTGAACTTTTATATCCATATCCATGACATTTATGAAAAACTACATTCCTATATCTAGAAGAGACATCTTGATTATTCCTATACCATTTTCTACACTCACTTGCTCTATGGCCATAACCATTGCATGCAAAACAATAACCAAAGAAGGATAACTTATAACTTAGAAATTTGTTTTTCCATGTGTGTGGAGATATTGCAGACATGTTATCTCTATTTCTTCTTCTTTTGTTGTTGACCTTGGGTAGTACATTTGTTGTTGGCATATATGCAAAGTATGATGACACGATGGTGTATGTTGTCATTAATGTCAATATGCTGAAGTATGAATCGGTATATTGAAGTAAGCGATCTGGCAAGTGAACCGGTATGATGGTACAAGTGAAGTGGTATGATGAAGTGTGAATTGGTATGATGGAATGAATTGGTATATGCAAAAAGGTGAACCGGTATGTTGGAATGTGAACCTGCATATGCAAAGTTTGTATCAGGGTTTCTGGTTGATGCATTCTAAGTTGGTGTGATTCAACCAATGACATTCTATGATGAGTTAGCATTGAAATGAAGATGATATCATGTTGCCATGTCAGCCTTGTGCACGTGAAGAATCTTCTTGAGTATCTTGCATGAAGAAGATTGATTCTATGCACCTCAAGAATGTGCAAAATCTCAGTAAATGGTGGACATCGCGTGATGGGTTATCAACTTCTAGAAGTGGTGAAGAACAAACAATGGAGAACATCTTGAGGTTTGTTCAAGTTTGTTTTACTATATGCAATGTGATTAAATGGTCAGGATTGGACCGACTGTATTGATAACTTATATGGTTAGGGTTTAGGGTTTATGCTATCGACCTAATTGTTGTCTATAAGGTCGATGAATATTTGCATTGTGATGTTGTTGGAAAATGTTATGTATGTATCCAAGTGAAGAGGTACTTGATTCTCGCTAGACCAGTATAGTGAGTAGAGATCTGTAGAGTGTGATTATAGATGAAAAGGAATTAAAGTGGATCTACCTTGGCATTAAGTGTTGTTATCAGATCAGTGTATTACCTGTTGACTTCTAACCATTTCAGCAGTTGGAAAATCCCTTTATTGGGTTACTTTTACAGGATTTTTGTAAATCCTTTAATAGGGTCACTCAAAATCATTGAGTTCTTCAAATCCTCTTGTGAGGTAACCTTTAACTGGGTATTTAGCCATCCCTTAACCGGGTGATCCCTAGCAGGATTGGTTCCTAGTAGAACCTATTGTAAAGTATTAAACCAGACTAAGATCCTAACAGAGTGGACTTTAGAAGAGTTCAAGAACAACTTGTGGGTATTCATCCCCACCGTGGTTTTTCCTAGTTGGGTTTCCATGTGAAAAATCAATGTGTCATGTGTGATGCTTTTTCATGTGATGTTTTAGTGTTTTCTGTTAAGCGGTAATGCATGCTGATCCAGTGGTCATTGTATTTCTGATGTATGACCTATTTAAGCATATGGGTGAAGTGGAAATGAGATATTATGTTTTAAGCATATGGGTGAAGTGGAAATGTTCTATTAGGTTTTGTGATGATCTAAGTGTTACCGGTTTAAGACTTTTACAGTCACTGTGTTTTACCGGTATTGCCTTGATTCAGATCGGTGATGTTGTTTACCGGTTAGTGCAATCTTTTCTATTTAAGTTGTGAAAGAAGTTTTTGTCTATACTAATTCACCCCCCCCTCTTAGTATCTATTGAGTATTTATTGTTCATCATTATTCATCAATTGGTATCAGAGTGTCCTCCAAGTCCTCTGTGTTATAAGCTTAACTGCTTGAGGAAAAGATCCTATTCTAATGATGAAGAGGGAAGGTCCTAAGTTCAACATAGATAAATTTAAGATATGGAAGGATAGAATGAAGATTTAAATTAAAAGCATGGGTGCTCAACACTGGAATTATGTTGAGAATACTTATGTTGTTCCTACCAGTACTCTCACCAATGATCAAAGAAGAGAAATTTAGGAGAATGGGCAAGTCATGGAAGCCCTTATCAATAGTCTATCTAATATTGAGTTTATAGATGTTTAGGACAAAGACAATCCCGGAGATGTATGGGATACTCTGGAGTCTATCTATAGCGGTGATGAGTATGTGAAGCAAGCTAAGGAAGAAAGCCTTAGATGAAAGTTTGAGGACATGCAGATGGTTGAGGGAGAGACCATTCAACAATATGGGATAAGGATTAAAACTATTGCTGGAGACATCAAAAGTGCAGGACGTATAATGGATGATTCCACCATTGTTAGCAAAGTTTTGAGATCCTTATTACTGGTCTATGCAATAAGGATTGCCATTATTCAAGAGTTAAGATCTATTGACAAGACAAAGGTGTCCCTAGATTCCATCATTGCTAAGTTGACCGCATATGAGCTAAACAGTTATGATGGCAGTGTTCAGAAGACTGATTCAGCCTTTAGAGAATATGTTGCACTATCTAGAAAGGGTAAAGAAGCTCGTACTAGCTATGAACCTAGATAAAGAAGAGATATGGATGATGAGGAGATCCTGATGGAATTTGAAGCTCTTCTGGCCAAGAGACTTCCTAAGGGAACTGGAAAATACAGAGGTAAGCTCCCTTTGAAATGCTTTTCTTGCAATAGAATAGGACACATTGCTGTAAACTATCCTAATAGTGATAATAAGGACAAACCGAAGAGGTTCAAAAAGTTCAAAGGAGGAAATAGGAGAAATTTTCTTGTTGCAGTTGATGAAGGTGTCACTGATAATGAATCCGAAGATGAAGAAAGTGAAGACATAGTATTTGTAGTTGTTAAGGAAGATGTGTCAGACAAGAAGGCTCTTGTCTCCCACTTTGATAATTCCAATGAGTGGATTATTGACAATGGTTGTTCTCACCACATGACTGGTGACCAGACAAAGTTTTTGTCTCTAGAAGAGTATGATGGAGGTGTAGTCCGATTTGGTAATGATACACCTTGTATGGTAAAAGGCAAAGGGTCCATCTCTCTAAATAGAAAAAGTAGTATTGATAATGTGTATTGGGTAGAAGATCTCAGGCATAACCTTTTGAGTGTTGCCCAACTAAATGATAAAGGACTCTCTCTAGAACTCAAAGATGGAGTATGAAAAATAAAAGGAAAGAGTGGTGAGCTGATGGCCACTGATATGCAGACCAAAGGTAACTTATTTTAGTTGAATACAAATATTAGTCAATGTGTAATCGCTAAGTTTGATTACAGTTGGATATGGCATAGGAGACTCTGCCATGTAAATTTTGATAATATTGTGAAGGCCAGTAAGATCAAGGCAGTTAGAGGATTGTGTGTGCTGAACAAACCAAAGAATCCTTTGTGCAGAGAATTTCAACTGGGGAAAATGTCTTCCTCAACCTTCAAAGGTAAATCTTTCATAGCAGATAATTTACTTGATCTTGTGCATACTCATTTGTGTGGTCCTATGAAAACTAGGAGTGTTCAGGGAGATAGGTACTTTATGATTCTTACTGATGATTTCTCAAGAATGATGTGGGTCACACTCTTGAAAGACAAGTCTGAAGCTTTTGAAATTTTCAAAGCCTTTAGAGAACTAGTTGAAAAGGAAAGTGGTAAGAGGATCAAATGCCTTAGAACCGATCAAGGAGGTGAGTTCACCTCTGGAGAGTTCAATACGTACTATGAAGAGAATGACATCAAGAGGCAACTATCTACCCCCTGGACTCCACAGCATAATGGCCTAGCAGGGAGGAACAACCAGACTGTAGTTGAAGCAGCCAGAATGATGTTGATTCAAGGGAAGGTTTCTCACACTTTTTGGAGAGAAGCGGTGAGCACTGCAGTCTACACTATGAACTAGGTACTCAACAAGAAAGGTAAGGATAAAACTCCTTATGAGTATTGGACTGGTAAGACTCCTGTAGTAAGCTACTTTAGAGTGTTTGGTAGCAAATTTTATATTAAGAGGAGTGAACACTAGAGAAAGTTTGATGCAAAATGTGATGAGGGAATATTCCTAGGGTATTCCACCAAGAGCAAAGCTCTCAAGTGTTTTAACAATAGGACTTAGAGAATTGTTGAAAGTATCACTGTTAGGGTTGATGAAACCTTTGAGAAACCTGAGGAAACCGACAGTGAGCGAGTGGTAGATGAACTGATTGTAACCTTCTAGGAACCGGTTGTAAATCAACCAAGTACAAGTAATAGTGCTTCTACACTAGTAGCTGCTGATGTAGATAAAGATGGAGAGGAGGATGAAGAGGAAAAGCAAGAGGAATCAGCCAAAATCATTCCTAGGTATGTAAAGCTACATCACGATCCAAAGCAGATCATAGGAGATAAGGATGCAGGAATTCTTACAAGAAGAAAGGTTAGAGAAAATTCTTGCATGATTTCTGAATTTGAGCCCAAAACATTTAAAGAAGCACACAAAGATGAAGACTGGATTAAGGCTATGGAATAGGAGCTTGGACAGATAGAAAACAATGGTACATGGTCTTTGGTACCCAGACCAGAGCATAAAAATGTTATTGGAACCAAATGGGTGTTTAGAAACAAGCTGAATGAAGATGGGACAATGGTAAGAAACAAAGCAAGACTAGTATGTAAGGGATATGCTCAAGAGGAAGGAGAAGACTATGGAGAAACCTTTTCTCTGGTAGCTAGATTGGAAGGAGTTTGAATGCTTCTTGCATATGCAACCTTCAGGGGATTCGAAGTGTATCAGATGGATGTGAAATCTGCATTCTTGAATGGAATACTTGAAGAGGAAGTGTATATAGAGCAACCAGATGGGTTTGTCGTATCAGAAGATAGTGATATGGTGTGTAGGCTACATAAAGCCTTGTATGGATTGAAGCAAGCACCTAGAGCATGGTATGATCATTTACACTCCCATCTTGTGAATATTGGATTTGAAAGATCAAATGAAGATAGCAATATATATCTAAACTCAGAAGGAGATCAGATTCTAATCTGTGAAGTGTTTGTTGATGACATAATTTTTGGTGGAGATGACAAGATGAGCCATGTATTTGCAGATGAGATGAAGAAGAAATTTGAGATGTCACTAATTGAAGAGATTAAGTTCTTCATTGGACTAAAGATTCAACAAATGAAAGATGGTATCTTTATCACTCAGTCCAAGTATGTCAAAGAGGTGTTAAAGACCTTTGGCATGGAAGACAACAAACTGGTTGGTACACCGATGATGATCGGTTGCAAATTGTCAAAAGAAGATGACTCAGCATTGGTGAATGAGAAGGAATACTGATCAATGATTGGTAAGTTACACTATGTAGTACATGTTAGGTCCCGAAGACAACTAAGAGGGGGGGTGAATTAGTTGTCAAATAAATTCAAAACAAAAACAACTTAACCAATTTAATGCTTAATATTGGTAAACTAGTTTAATATGTCAGTAGACAGTTTTAACAGTTAATTGCTATACCGGTAAGGATTAGTGCATGAAATATAAAGACAAAGTCATCCACAACACATAATGGAAATATTTGTACGTGGAAACCCTGTAAGGGGAAAAACCATGGTGTGAAACCTTACCCACAATCAGATGACACTACTGCAGATAGTAAGTGTACATAAATGGGGTATGCACATGCAGAAAGGCCAAGCACCTAGAGCTCACTACTCAATCACTAAATGGGAGTCACACTGACTACAATTGGATGGTTAAATCCAATAAGAATGTACTGCAGAAAATAGCATCTTTATATGTTGGATTCAGTATCAGTGTAGTTCTGATTATCTTCACAAAAACCTTCCTTCAATATTCAAATGATGTCTACATATATAGCTCTGCTTATTCTCACATATACCTTCACACAATCCTTTTTTGCATTCAACATTTGATCTTACAAATAAGATCTTACATTTATACCATAACCTAAGATCAATTTTAGTAGGTCGGCTCTACAAGATATTACAATAAAAACATTTTACAAACAATACAATATCCGATACAATAACTAATTCAACATGTCAACTTAATGCATTTACAACAACAATTAATCATCTCCATAGCGTGTCGTGCTTATCTAGAAAAGATAAACCTATCGGTGTAACCTTGGACCTATTTGCTGGTAACAACAAATATGCAAATATGAGTATACCAAAAAATAATTCTCCAAGACAAGATGTCCAAACGATGTCTTCAACATTACCAAGTGTTTTCCATATCATTCCAAGTGTTAGTGATCATTATATCGTGTTGATGTACCAGATACTGGTGACTGTGCATGAGTCACTTACTTGCTAGTGAATGTTGTTGATTCTCCAAAGTTCCAGAGTTGATAAGTGTTTAGTAGGTGTTGACATCAATGACAAAACCATACCAAAATACCAACAATCTCCCCCTTTGGAATTGATGGCAACACAAGATGGAAAAACCATCAAAGTACCAAAATAGAAATGCCAAATACCAAAAACCAACAATCTCCAAAAAGAGATCATAACCAGAAATCAAAATATAGATACAGAGAGTAATAATCTCTCCTAAACAACAATCTCTCCCCCTGAGAGCAACATGTGTTTTCCTTGTGTTTTTCAAAGTTTTTCCATACCAATCTCTCCCCCTTTGACATCAAATGCCAAAGTTACAACAAAACCAATTTCATATACAAAATACTAATCAATTCAATAGACCAAATACTCCCCCTGAGAAGTAGCTTCCCATCAAAGTCGGAAAAAAAGATTTCTCTGTTAATTCTGTCGGTTAATGGCAATCATCAACTTCCTAAGTCTCTACCGGTGGGAGTATGACCCCAAGCTGATCTCTGAGATATTCAAAAGTCTCCTTAGGTAGAGGTTTAGTAAAAATATCTGCAATCTACTCTTTAGTATTCACATAAACCAGTTTTATTTCCTTTGCTTCAACATTTTCCCTTAGAGAATTCAGTTTGATAGAAACATGTTGGGTTTTAGAATATAATACTAGATTCTTAGATATATCAATTGCTGCAGTGTTGCCACAATAGATAGTAATAGGTTCCTTGCAATTTACCTTTATGTATTTCAACATTTGCTTAAGCCATATTACTTGAGTACAGTTAGTTGTTGTCGCAACATATTCTAATTCTGCTATTGATAAAGATGTACAACTTTGTTTCTTACTCAACCAAGAAACTAGTCTATTTCCAAGAAAGAATGCTCTACCGGTGGTGCTTTTTCTATCATCCACATCTCCTGCTCAATTTGCATCTATGTATGCACATAATTCAAAGTTTTAATCTCTAGGATACCATAATCCAAGATTTATAGTGCCTTGTAAGTACCCAAAAATCCTTTTTACTGTTGATTCATGATTTTCTCTAGGATTACTTTGAAATTTTGAAACAATACATACTACATTCATAATATTAGGTCTGGTTTATGTCAAATATAGTAAACCTCCTATCATAGATTTTTATCTAGTTGGATTAACAAGTGTAGATTCATCCCTTTGTGATAATTTTTCATTTGTTGTCATAGGTGTGCTTACTGGTTTAGAGTTCTCCATCCCAAATTTCTTTAGTAACTCTTTTAAGTACTTGGATTGACTCAAGAATATACCTTTATCAGTCTGTGAAATCTACAATCCTAAAAAGAATTTTATTTCTCCAATCATAGACATTTCAAATTCTTGCTACATTTTAATAGAAAATTATTTACATAATCCATCTTCTCCTCCAAAGATTATATCATCAACAAATACTTCTATAATCAAAATGTCATCATTAGTTACTTTATAATATAAATTGATGTATGCATTTCCTTTAGTAAAACCAACCTTTAAAAGATACTTATCCAATCTTGCATACCAAGCTCTTGGAGCTTGCTTTAATCCATACAGAGCTTTTCTTAACCTGCAAACCATATCATTGTCATCTATCAAATAAAATCCATCAGGTTGTTCAATTTAGACTTCCTCTTCAAGATCTCCATTCAAAAATGCACATTTTAAATACAAATGCTAAACTTTGTAGTTCTTGTGTGCTGCAAAAGCCAAAAATAATATGACTGCCTCAATTCTAGCTACCGGTGCAAAGGTTTCATTGTAATCAACTCCTTCCTTCTGAGAATATCCCTTACACTCTAGTCTTGCTTTATTTCTGACAACCTTACCATCTTCATTAAGTTTGTTTCTGAATACCCATTTGGTTCCAATTACATTTTTATCTTTAGGCCAGGGAACTAATGTCCAAGTGTTATTTTTCTTAATTTGTTCTAATTCTTCTTCCATAGCTTTAATCCAAAATTTATCTTCACATGCCTCATTAACAGATGATGGTTCAATTTGAGAGATAAGACAGACCTCTTCATTTTCCAATCTTCCTCTTGTCATAACTCCTTTAAACTTGTTTCCAATTATATGATCTTCAGAATGATTCAGTCTTACATACCGGGGTGTCTTTATTTGTTGTTGTTCCTCAGTTACTATGGAATCCTCAGATGATATTGGGGTAACTGGATCTTCATTCTGTACTGGTGGATTTAGAGTTGGTTCATTTACCAAAATTTTTGTTGCCGATTCAGAGTCTGTATATGTTGAAGTTCCTCTGAATTGTTCATCAATCTGTACATTTGTACTTTCAACAATTTTTTGCAATCTTTTGTTAAAACATCTATATGCCTTGCTCTTAGATGAATAACCAAGAAATATTCCTTCATCACTTCTAGGATCAAATTTTCCAATATACTCATCTCTTCTGATATAATATTTACTTCCAAATATTCTGAAATACTTAAGAGTAGGAGTATTACCAAACCATAGTTCATGAGGGGTCTTACCGATTTCACCTTTGATGTGAAATTTGTTAAATGTATAGACCGCTGTACTAACTACCTCTGTCCAATATACATATGGTAGGTTTGGTTCTGATAACATACTTCTTGCTACATCCAAGATAGTTCTGTTTTTCCTTTTAACAACTCCATTCTACTATGGTGTCTGAGGTGCTGATAGCTGTCTTCTGATTTCGTTCACTTCACAGAATGTATTAAATTCCTTAGATGTAAATTCTCCTCCTTGATCTGATCTTAGACATTTGATTTTCTTACTGGTTTCATTTTCAAACATTGCTTTGAATAGCTTAAACTTTCCAAGTGCTTATGATTTTTCTCTAAGAAAAGTAACCCAACACATTCTAAAGTAATCATCAATGATTAGCATGAAATATCTATCACCTTGTAAGCTTTTAGTTCTAGTTGGACCACATAAATCAGTGTGAATTAAATCAAGAGCATTATTGGATTTTTTTGGAATACTTTTGAAACTAGCTCTAACTTGTTTTCCAAATTGACATTCCTTACATACTGTATTCTGGGGTTTGACAATTTTAGGTAAATCTCTAACTGCCTTAGTAGTATTGATCTTCACCATGCAATCAAAGTTTACATGATAGAGTCTTTTATGCCATAACCAACTTTCATCTATATGTGCAGTCAAGCATGTCTTTTCACTATTATTCAAATGAAACATATTACCTCTAGTCTGATTACCGGTTGCAATTTCCAAACCAGTTATGTTCATGATTTTACATTTTCCATTTTTAAATTGTAACTGAAATCCTTTCTCAACTAATTGACCAACACTCAAAAGATTATGCTTTAATCCTTCAACATAGTAGACATTATCAGTGTTATGCTTACCATCAAGAGATATTGTACCCTTACCTTTGATTGAACAAGCTTTGTCATCTCCAAATCTTTAAGCCTCCATTGTATTCTTGAAAGTTTAAGAATTTACCTTTGTCTCCTGTCATATGATGTGAGCATCTTGAATCAATGATCCATTCATCCTTTACTTCAACTTTAGCTGCTAGGGCTTGTACTACTGGTTGAGAAGTAGGTGTCAGTTGATCTTCTGTTATAGCAAGAAAAACCCATCCATTATCTGTTGGATCCTCATCAGAATCATTAGTCACACCTTCATTAACAATGTAACAAGATTTGTCTTTATTCTTCTTAAATCTGTATCTCTGATATTCAAGGTTAGTCTTGTATGTTCTTCTAGCTTCTTCTCTTAGTCTATCATGTCTATTAGGGCATCTTGAAGACATATGACCAATCTTATTGTAGTTAAAACATTTAAAGGGTGCTTTACCTTCATACTTACTTCCAACTGGACCTTTAGGCATTTTTCTTGCAAATAGTGCTTCAAGTTCTTCAAGTTCTTCATTCTCTTTCCTGCTCTCTTCAAGTTCTCTTGCATAAAAGGCTTTCTAATCAGATTTGTCAAATGATGGAGTAGATGATGTTGATGCTTTAAAGGCCAAATCTATCTTTATAGTAGCAACAGGACCAAATTCTTCAATTTCAAAAGCTGAAAGTTTCCCAATCAATGTATCCGTAGTAACTGATGTATTAGGCATTGTTCTTAACTCATTTATAGCAGTGACTTTCATTTTATGTGCCAGTGGAAATCCTCTTAAAACTTTTGAAATAATTTCATCTTCACTTAAGGCTCCTTCACAACATTTAATACCCAAAACAATCTCATTTACTCTTTCCATAAAAGCAGAAATCCTTTCATCTTCTTCCATTTTCAAAAGTTCATACCTGACTCGGAGGCTTTCAAGTTTTGAAATTTTGACTATGGAATCTCCTTCATTCAGTGTTTCCAAATGATCCCAAATAGATTTAGCAGTAGACCTATCTTATAGTCCCATGATTTGTTGATCTGATAATGCGCTCAAAAGTGCTTCTCTTGCTTTGCAATCATTTTCCTCATCTTTAGTCAAGTTGGCTGGACTAGGCTAAGCTTGTACAGTAGCAGTATAACCATTCTTTGTAACATCCTAGATGTCCTTTCCAATGCAATTTAGATGTGTCTCCATTCTGATCTTCCATATGCCATAGTTGGTTCCATCAAGTTTAGGATTGTCCTTCTTGAAATAGTTAGTAGATATTGGATCCCCTCAAGCTGTTAAACTTCTGCAAAAGAGGACTAAGCTCCGATACCAATTGTTAGGTCCCAGAGACAACTGAGAGGGGGGGGTGAATCAGGTGTTAAATAAATTCAAACCAAAAACAACTTAACCAATTTAATGCTTAATACCGGTAAACTAGTTTAATATGCCGGTAGACATTTTTAACAGTTAATTGCTATACCAGTAAGGATTAGTGCATGAAATATAAAGACAAAGTCATCCACAACACATAACACCAATATTTGTAGATGGAAACCCTGTAAGGGGAAAAACCAAGGTGGGAAACCTTACCCACAATCAGATGATACTATTGCAGATAGTAAGTGTACATAAATGGGGCCTGCACATGCAAAAAGGCCAAGCACCTAGAGCTCACTGCTCAATCACTAAATGGGAGACACACTAACTACAGTTGGATGGTTAAATCCAATAAGAATGTACTACACAAAATAGCATCTTTATATGCTAGATTCAGTACCGGTGTATTTCTGATTGTCTTCACAAAAACCTTCCTTCAATATTCAAATGATGTCTGCGTGTATAGCTTTGTTTATTCTCGCATATACCTTCACACAATCCTTTTTCGCATTCCACACTTGATCTTACAAATAAGATCTTACATTTATACCGTAACCTAAGACCTATTTTAGTAGGTCGGCTCTACAAGATATTACAATAAAAACATTTTACAAACAATACAATATCTGATGCAATAACTGATTCAACATGTTGGCTTAATGCATTTACAACAATAATTAATCATCTCCATAGCATGTCATGTTGTTCTGGAAAAGATAAACCCGCCAGTGTAACCCTAGACCTATTTGCTGATATCAACAAATGTGCAAATATGAATATACCAAAAAACAATTCTCCAAGACAAGATGTCCAAATGATGTCTTCGACATTACTAGGTGTTTTCCATATCATTCCATGTGTCGGTGATCATTATATCATGCCGGTGTACCAGATACTGGTGACTGTGCATGAGTCACTTGCTTGCCAGTGAATGTTGCTTATTCTCCAAAGTGCTAGAGTTGATAAGTTTTTAGTAGGTGTTGACATCAATGACAAAACCATACCAAAATACCAATAGTACACAACAGACTAGACATTGCGCATGTAGTAGGAATTGCTGCATGTTTCCAGAAAAGTACAAGAGAATCCCACTTGGTAGTAGTCAAGCGGATTCTTAGATATCTGAAGGGAACTATAGATTATGGATTGTGGTATCCATACAGTAATGATTTCAATCTCAAAGTGTTTACTGATGCTGATTGGATTGGTAATGTGTGTATACACATAAAAATTGGCTATGAGCAATTAAATAAATATTTTATATTTATTTAATAATTATTCTTCTATTAAATAGTTAATTTGAAAAGATTAATTTATTTAATTCATTTTCATGTCTTTCTATTAATTAATATTTTATTAATTAATTCATCTATCATATTCTTCTAATTAATTAAATATCTAATATTTAATTATTCCTCTAACCAAATTAATTAAATATCTAATATTTATTTATTCTTTTAACCAAGTTAATTAAATATCTAATATTTAATTATCTCCTCCAATCAATTAAATATCCAATATTTAATAGTTATTCTCCTATCCTATAGTCTCAAATATTAAATAATTCTCAAAATTATTTAATCTATTTTCCAACTCACCCTCCATCTCCACTTTATCTTCCCTTTGCCAACTCATCAAACATGTGGCTAAGAAAATTAATATTTCTTAAATATTAATTCATCATTTATCTTCAACTACCAAAACTTAATGAAAATTGTGTATGCACACACATTTCATAACCATTTCCTATATTCTCTCCAACACTCCCTACATCTTGGGAAGGACTTGAGTCCACTTGTCCTATCATGCCTAAATTTCCTCCAACAATCCCTAGATTCCCTCAGTCAACAACCCAGTCAAGGTGAGATGAGTGACACTTGTCTTCTCCTTCCCCCTTTCTCTCAACCTTCACATTTTCTCATAACCATTCAAATCTCTAGATCTGATCATGACCATTGATCTAAGCTACATCATCTCATCCTCTCAAAGTCTATAAAATCAAGAGATTTAGTTGAGAGAGAGTTAGACTTCAAGAGACTTCAAGTGCATTTTACAAGCTAATCATATGCATCTGTGAGTTTTAGTTTTGAAGCAAATAGCAATTATCATATAGCATAATCATTTTAGCATAATCATGTAGTATTCCATATCATAGTATCAGTTAACTACAAGTTATCAGTCCATTCTTCATATGACATCTTGGAAGCCATCAATGCATTGTCTAAGAGCACACCAATCTGCAACCAGGAACAGTGGAGTTAGGACACAATGAGACATAAGCCATGAAGGTAATATTAGTATTTTATTTCATATGTACTTCATGTAGTTTCATTGGTTGATTTTTGATTTCTTGTAGTATTTCCATTTGTATTTTGTGAAACTAACTTATCTCAGGTAGCATTTTGAGGATGAAATTCAAGTCGACACATTTTGGCACCCACCGTGGAGCTCATAGACCTCGCATATACCTTTAAAAATCTTGAAAATAATAAAATTAACGTATTTGTAATGCAGATTCATGCATGTGTGAATTCTGACAATGCTTTTGTTTCATAGGTTAGCACATTTGCATCCTAGGTTAGCGCATTTGCCTTCTAGGTTAGCGCATTTGCACCATAGATTAGCGCATGAGCATTTTAGGTTAGTGCTTTTATCTTAAAGTCTGTGCATTTGCATTACAGGTTCACGCATTTGTGTCCTAGATTAGCGCATTTGTCAAAGAAATCACGTTTGTGTATCCACAGAGCAGTGCTTTTGTAGTCTAAGTTAGCGCTTTTGACCTACAGGTTAGCGCTTTTGAGCAAAAAGATAGCGCATGTGTTAAATTAGTGCTTCTGTTTACAAACTGACAAAAATTTCTTGCAGGTCCGAAATGTCCAAGAAATCAGATTTTTCAAACTATTAACATGCATGTGCAGGATGGTGTTTAAGGCAAATTTTATGCATTTCCTCATCTAGTTAATTAAAAGTCTTCATTTGGGAAGTAATATATCATATCTTGTTCATCTAGTTTAACTAAGAGGATTAATTGACAGCATGCAACTCGCATTTTTAGTATTTTCTCTAAAATAGTTGCACGTAGACTTTTAAGAGGGCTAAAATAAACACCATGCTTGTTGGAGCAACATATCCAAATAAGACTTAGCCAACAATTGCTTTGAAAAGGTTAAAAAGAACACTTGTATTTCATGTCTCGAAAGTGGTAGGTATATGCTCTCCCCTTAATTGGGTGACCAAAAAGTCAAACCCACTCTTTTAAGCTTTCTTTACTTTCAAGCAATTAAATCCTTTAGAGAGTCTGCCTTCCCGAGCTGCCTTGAGGGGGCCAATGAGAGGGGAACGACCTAAAGTGGAAATGGGCTAATACCAAGTCCTTCCAATCCACTATAAATAAATCGTGTTTGTGATGAAAGTCCCAAACAACATGTGCCGATAAGTTCATACCAACACTATGTTTCCCCATAAACCCTATGGAGCATAACCTCTATAGGCTAGGAACCTTCTATATTTATAGAACTGAAAGTGCTGCATGTATGGCCACATGACCGGATGCCTTTACTAAAAACTACTTGTACTAGTTGCCAAAATCCTTCTAGTTGTTGGTGCAGGAGGTCGAACCTCTGAAGCGGATCACATACATACAATTCCTAGTAGAGATATAAAGTTTTCCATGGGGAGTTTTCATTGAAACTGGTGCTTGGCTGCCCTGAAGAAGTGAGTGCCGAGGGTGGAGCCAGTGGGGTCAAACATCTAAATATCCGCTTTGAATAGCATAGCCTCAGGGGAAACCCCACGTGAGATTCAACAACTATTGTCTCACCCTGCCATAGGGATTATATTTTCTTGTGCATTTTGTATATTAAACATTGTGTCTTCTATGTCTGTAACATGTTCAAAATGGTAAAAAATTGAAGAAAATTATCATCTACAAGAGAGAAAAAATCCAACAAATTACTAAAAAAAAGTGTGATCAAAAGGGTAATACAAAAAGCTTTCCAACACTTGAAACACTAGATCAAAATCAAAGTGTCAAACCATCAATATCAAAATAATTCTTGAAGAAGATTTTCCTCTAAACCATCACTTATTTTCAAACTAGCTCAAACAACTAGGTCACTAATCCAACAGGTTATACCCAAAAGGTTCTATAAACATCAACATTCAACAAGCTATTGATTCAAACATCTTAAGTGCAAAAATCAACATCCTTGTGAAGTTTCTCATCAGGATAATCAAATCCTCTATCATGAATCTTGATCAATCTATACTAGGTTCCTAATCTTGGATATATCTTTCCTATTTTGAACCTAGGTTATATCAAAACCAGAATTGCACCAACATTGGAATCAAACAAACTTGTGAATTGCCAAATGCTTATATAACTTTTAAGTATCACCTTAAGAAAAGAAAACCTAGTTATAAAGCTACTCAGAAAAGGATGAGATTTTTGTATATCAATCACAAGACCGTATTGAAACATAGGACATTCCTACATCGTTTTTGTCACTACCTACGTGGCTGCGGTACAGAATTTGATGGTGAAATTTTGTAAAGACTTGCTTTTCAACAAAGAGACGCTTTATCCCAACAAACAAACAATAGTGGTAAAACCAACAAGGCATATCTTCCTAAACCAATAATCACCTATTTACTTTCTCCTTTGGAATTTTCAACAACTTTGAAATAATCACATGCCAGTTTGAACTAGAGCCCAACATGAACAACTTAGAAAACAACAACAAATGGAGGAAGAAGATACTCCTATATTCCAGACTTTTGGATTTACCACTGTTGATGAAGAAGCAATCAATAGAACGATTAGAGACCTTGAGCAAGATTTCAAATTTGATAGGCTAATGGAAAAATTGTTGGCAAAACAAAAAGAAAAATATCTCTTAATGTTGGCAAAATATAGAGCTAAACTACCACAAGACTTTAACATAGAAAGCTTGAAACAAGATGCGGAGGCAAGTAACACCCAAAACATAGATGATCCAAATAATGAGGACGTGAACAAAGAAAGTCATGAAGAAGCATGGAAAGAAAGGGATGACATGGGAAAATAGCGTAGTGATAAGAGACTCAAGAAGAAACAAGGAGAAACTATGTGGATAATCCATTATCAAACCTTACTCAACAAATACAAACTCTACAACAATAGATGCAAGACATGCAAAATGGGACAAGCTCCAAGAAGTATTCACTAGAAGATATATGCCCATATCCGTTCAATAAAAATCTGAATATGATACCATTTCCGCAACATTGTGAGATTCCTAAATATGACAAATACGATGGAAAATCTGATCCTCACAATCACATTAGGGAGTTTTGTACTATGAGTATGAAATTTGCTCATGATGAAACTTACCTTATGCATCTTTTTCCTAGGAGTTTAAATGGACAATCAATGGAGTGGTTTTGAAGATTACCATTCGAAATCAAATCCTTTGAAGAACTTGTGAATAGGTTTATTTCACAATACTCCTACAATATAAGGAATGAAATAACAATGCTAGATCTTTGCAATGTTAAACAAAAGAATGGTGAATCCTTTATGATTTTCTTACAATGATGGAAATGCATGTTTAATAGGTATCCCCGTGATGTACTTGATCAAGAAAAAATGGACATATTCATTGATAATCTTATCAGTGAAATGAGTTATCGACTAAGGATGCAATGTCCTCCTTCTTTTGCCAAAATGATCGAGAATGGTCTGAAAATAGAGAACGCAATGATAAAGAAAGGAGAGCTAAAACTTTACAATAATTCATACAACAACAACAAGAACAACAACAACAACAATGACAAACCCAAGTTCTGGTCAAAGAATAGGAATGTCAGCAACAAAGGGAATAACGATAATAACATTACAAAACAACAACAACCAACTTTTAATTTATCAAGTCAAAACCCAAGCAATAACAATCCAAAAAACAATAAAGCCAACTCCTTTTTCTCCAATCCTCAGAGGAAATTCACAAACATTGGAGAATCTTTGGAATCAACTCTAAAAACTTTGCTTGCCAACAAATTGATTTTTTTACCAGAAGCAAGAAGTTATGAACCACCAATCAAGCCAAATTGGTGGAATGACAATCATTTTTGCAATTATCATTAGAATAAAGGACACCTAACAAATGATTGTCAGTGATTGAAACACCTTATCCAAGATCTAATCGATAGTGGAACCATCACAGTGGATAGCCATAAGACAAACGAATCACACTTGGCTTTCAAAACTCCACTTCCAAATTATGACAAAGGTGAATCGTCCCAATTAAAAGATGACAAAGGAAAAGCCAAAGTGAATTACACTTATACATATGATGATGTAGTAAATGTGATAATTGTTAATGAAAATCCATCTTCAGAACCAATCAATGTTATCATGAGAAGCAAAGCAAAGGTTACCTTTCTAGGTATAGCAAAAGATTCAACATCTGCATCACAACAATACAATTTAGTAGACAAATTACAAAAAATACCCTCTCAAATATCAATTCTAGAACTTCTCAAGGTTTCACCTATGCATAAGGAAATTTTGGAGAAAGCTTTAGTGGAAATAACAGTTTCAAAAGACTTGGATGTAGATCAGTTCCAAAACATGGTAGGACACCTTATAGCTCCTCATTGCTTATCATTTTTTGAAAATGATGACGCATCCTTACAACATCCTCACAATGCTCCCTTACATGTTGAAGTCTCCATTAATAAAACTTGTGTTAAACATGTACTCATAGATGGAGGAGCTGGCTTAAACATTTGTGCATTAAGTTTGATAAAAGCTTTGGGATATTCAGAGAATGCAGTAGACCCGAAAAACGAAATAACCATCAAGGCTTATGATGAAGTAGAACATTCTTCTAAAGGAACTATTGTGCTACCAATAAGGATAGGACCTGTGGAAGGGATAAATTGTGTCAAGTTTTAGATTTGAACCTCTCTTACAACATTCTTCAAGGAAGACCATGGATTCACAAGATGCAAGTTGTTCCTTCTATGTATCATCAATGTGTGAAATTTCCTCATGAAGGTAAAGAGATCACTATAATTGCAAATTCTAGTCAATATAGCAATAATTTGAAGCCCACACAAGATACAAGAGTTCCACATAATAGAGAATAAGTATATCCTACCAAATAAATTCAAGCAAAGTTATGGGAAACTTTTGAAGAAAAACTCAAGTTAAATGATGAAGGAATGGGAAAATATTCTTTGCATAATTTTCCACTTTCCCCTAAGTCATATGGTAAGCCTACATATATTCAATCAAAGCCATCAAAAAGATCAAAACATATGTTTAAAGGAACATTTGTTAGTGTTGGAACTCTTGAAGAATAAAATGAAGACAAAGACATTCTTGGTTGGTTGTACAAGGATGAAGACAAAACTATAGCAACAACAGCAAAAGTCAATATTCCCATAAAACAATATGGCAAAGGATATGAAATCATGCAAAAGATGGGATGTGGAGGGAAAGGACCAATTGGTAAACAACATCAAGGTATTTCAGAACCTATTTGTCCGCACTCACAATCCACATAAGATAAATCTGGGTTGGGATATCAAAAGTCTAATCAAAAGCAACATAATCATCAACAACAAAAGTGGAGAAAGAAATCAGATTCTAAAGAATAAAATTGGCAAGAAAAGCTATATCAAGCGGTTGAAACAGTAACCAATAAACAAAAGAAGCAAGAAGAACATCAAAAGAAAGAAGAGGAGATTACCATCAAAGGTGACGAAAAATATTGTCAACAAGTTTTGAAAATACAAACAAATGCAAAGTCTGAACAAGATATTCCAGAAATAGTAAAATAGAGATGGTAGAAATCAGAGAACTTTTCATACCATACGACATTCTAGTATGGTATAGTGGAGTAATCTTATATCAGAATTCAGAGACAAATTCCAATGAGTATGAATGGGGTCCAGATGTCTTATCTACTACATCAAGTAAGGAACACAATGAAGACCAAGCAACTATCACGAAAGAAGATTTGTCTATTGCCGAACAAAAGATGAAGTTACAAAGAAGACAAGAAAAAATCAGAATTCAGAGAAAAGAGGCGTATGCAAAAAGGAAAAGAAATGACAAAGACAAAGAAGTAATGGCACAAGAAGTACAAACAAGGATAGATCCAGCATATGAAAATACAAGATTTTAATCAAAAGAGGAACAAGATGTATCTAGATGTGGTAGAACCCTAGAAGAACTAAGAGATAGTCAAGTTGCATTGACTATTAGTCCATAAGAAGTTGAGTTTGAAAGGAGAAAAAATCTATTAAAATAATCCTTTTTATCATGTGCACAAATATGTCAACTTCTAAATGCAAATGAGGTCAATCAAAAAGGAATTTTTAGTGTTAAAGATGTACTTGTGGACATAATCCATTCATTTAAGGGACAAACATCAGTTGAAGAACCACTTGAGTGTGAACTACACAATACTAATATTAATTTTGTTAAGACTAATTCGGAGATGCTTGGAAAAGACAATTCTCAAAAACATGTAATCTATGACAGTACATATTCTATGCCAAATTATGATCATTAAGTCATGAACATTGAAACACCTAATGATGACAGTGATTACGATTTACCCCTTCTTCATCCTGAATTAATTGATTGGGATAATTTAGATAACCCCGAACTGAATGTCTTTTCCAATGATCATGACTTAGCCATGTACTTTAACGATGTTGAACCCATCCATCCTAAGATATCTTCCATTGCAGAATCAAGTGATGTTTCTCGTAGTCAGGAAAATGCCAAACTTTCTAATCGCAAAAACAAAATAAAACAAGGAAAGAGACCTATTGTTGAAAACCATTTCATGGCAACACTAGATCAATCAAAAGAGAAAACAAAGGACGTATCTGATAGTGAAAAACTCCTTGACGTGCCAGAAGATGGAAAGTTTGACTTTTTTCCTACATATTTTCAAGAGAGATCTTCTATCCTGATAGAACCAATAGAAGTAGTAAACATTGGTACATCAAAGGATCCTAAAATACTTCATTTTTCTGCCTCATTGTTAGAAAAAGAGAGGAAAGAATACATGGAGTTCTTTAAGAAAAAACAAATAAATTTTGCTTGCTCTTATGCAGATATGCCAGGAATTAATCCAGATCTTATCATGCATCATCTTAATGTGGATTTAAAAGAAAAACCCGTTAAGCAGAAGCTAAGGAAGATGCATCCACACATTTCTCTTCTTGTAAAAACCAAGCTGAAGAAACTATTAGAAGTGGGTTTCATAAGACAAATTGCTTATCCAGAATGGGTTTCAAGTATTGTATAGGTATCAAGGCCAGATAAGAGCATAAGGGTCTGTACAGATTTCAGAGATTTGAATAAAGCATGTGTAAAAGATGATTTCCCGCTACCAAACATTGATATCATAGTGGACTTATCAGTAGGGCATGAGATGTTTTCATTAATGGATGGCTTCTCAAGATATAATCAAATAAGAATTGCACTTGAAGATCAAGAGAAGATAGCTTTCACCTGTGCATGGGGAACATATTGCGGGAATGTCATGCAATTTGGGCTTAAGAATGCAGGAGCAACTTATCAAAGGGCTATGACGACAATTTTCCATGATATGATGCATACATTTATGGAAGATTATGTCGATGACATACTTGCAAAATCTCACACAAGAAAAGAACATTTGAACATTTTAAGCAAGATTTTTGACAGGCTGGAAAGATATCAATTGAGACAAAATCCAAAGAAATGTGCATTTGGGGTAACCTCTAGAAAGCTCCTTGGGTACATTATATCAGCTCATGGCATTGAAGTAGATCCTAAAAAAGTCAAAGCTGTCATGGGGATGGAGTCACCTAAGAACATAAGCCAATTGCAATCTTTACAAGGAATATTGCAATCTATTAGGAGATTTGTTTCTTAGTTGGACGATAGATGCCTTCCATTTACCCATCTTCTACATAAAAATGTTCCATTCAAATGGGATATAACATGTGAAGAAGCTTTTTTACAAATAAAAGAATATCTTATGAGTCCTCCAGTACTGATATCACCAGTCAAAGGGAAACCATTGTTACTCTATGTCTCAGCAACAAGTGTATCATTAGGCGCTCTCCTAGCTCAACATGATGATGAAGGAAAAGAAAGAGCAGTTATTATATCAGCAAAACACTTATTGGCTATGAATTAAATTATTCCTCAATTGAAAAGATATGTCTAGCAGTTGTATTTGCAACTCAGAAGCTGTGACATTATATGTTGATTCATTCTATAAAACTAATAGAAAAGATAGATCCTCTCAAATATCTATTGAGAAAATCAACATTGACAGGGAGACTAGCCAAATGGTTTATGATACTAAGTGAATTTGACATAGAATATGTTGACCAGAAAGCTATCAAGGGACAAGTCATCGCTGATCAATTGGCTGATGCACCTTTACAAAATGACATGCCTTTGCACATCAAATTTCCTGATGCAAATATCTTAACAGTAAGTACAAAATTTTGGGAATTGTACATTGATGGTTCTTATACCCAATATGGATCAGGCGTAGGAATATTTTTCATCACACCTCAAGGACACACAATTCCAAAATCATATAGACTGCGATTTCCATGCACCAATAACACTACAGAGTATGAAGCATTAGCTATAGGGCTTAAAATGGCCATTGAGTGGAACGCCAAAGAACTACATGTCTATGGTGATTCACAATGTATCATTAATCAAGTAAATGATGAATATCAAACAAAGGATGATAAGATTATGCCATACAAACAACTGGTGGAGGAATTTAAAGAACACTTTAAAGAAATCACATTCACCCAAATTCCCAGAAATGAAAATAAAGCAATAGAGGCAATGGATACAATAGCATCTCTCTTGCAAAATAAGGAGAATCAGCAGTGTTACAAATTTCTCATGGAATATATCTTAACCCCTACCATCCAATCCTAGCATACCTATCGAATTTTCCATATATCAGGAACTAGTCAGCCCTTATACGGTCGAACCTACCAATATTTGAAAGATCATATCCTTCCTTTTGAATTATCTCATAATGAGAGAAGAAACTTTATCTGTCAGTCCTCTCGCTATACTATATAGGCATGGTCTAGATGGTACATTGTTGAGATGTCTTGAAAAAGATGAATCTGAGAGAGTTCTTAATGACATTCATTGGGTATTTGTGGTACACACTCAAGTGGTTTAACATTGGCTAAGAAACTTATTCGTATGGGTTACTTTTGGCCTACTATGGAAAGAGATTCATTCACATATGCTAGAAAATGCAAACAATGTTAGATCCATGGAAATCTCATTCATGCGCCAGCACAAGAGTTATATCCTATGATAGGATGATGGCCATTTTCATAATAGGGCCTTGATTTGGTAGGAAATATCAATCCCTCATCTTCTAGTGGACATAAGTTCATTTTGATTGCTACTGAATATTTTACTAAGTGGATTGAAGCAGTGCCTTTAACAAAAGTGATAGGAAAACAAATATCATCATTCATTTTGAATTACATAATCTGTCACTATAGAGTTCCTATGACCATTATCACTGATAATGGAAGACCATTCAAAAATCAAGATGTGAAAAAGCTATGTGAACAATTTCATATCCAACATAGGTTCTCTACTCCATATTATCCACAAGGTAATGGTCAAGCTGAGGCATCAAACAAAACTATCTTGAAAATCTTGAAGAAAACTGTCAATGAAGCTGGAAAAGATTGGCACATTCAGCTAAATCCTGCTCTTTGGGCATACCAAACTAGCATCTGCACTCCAATAGGGAAACTCCATATTGTTTGGTCTATGGATTAGAATCTATATTACCTATATAAGTAGAGATACCTTATCTATGAGTATCCTTGCACAATCTTATACCAGAAGAAGAACAACGAGTCTCTCGACTCTAGGAACTAGAACTAATTCAAGAACGTCGCTAAAATGCAACAAAAAATTTGAAAGTATACCAACATAGAATGGCAAGGAGCTATAATCATAGATTCAAGCCTCGTATTTTCCAGATTGGAGATATAGTTCTAAGGGAGAATCCAAGAAATCAGCAAGATCGGGAAAAGAAGGGAAAATTTGAACCGAATTGGCTAGGACCTTTTGTCATAGTAGCAACATATGGATCAGGAGCATACAAGTTATCTACCCTTGAAGGTGATTGGTTTGATGAACCTATCAATTCTATCCATCTCAAGAAATTCTATGCTTGAGATATAAAGTCCTAAAAAAATTAATAAAAAGCATATAAAGTCCTGAAAAAATCAAACAAAAAGCATATAAAATCCAAAAAAATGCAATAAAATTTAGATGGTGAAAACCTGGTAAACATGCGCTATCTAAGAAGTAGGTTCCTCCATCTATGAGATCGCTTTGCGTGCCTATCCACTCCATCCTATCGCATCTATCACTTCCATCTATCGCAGTTTATCCATTCTGTCTTTAGCATCCATTTTATCTGAACCATTTAGCAAGAAATATGCAGCTTACCAATAGTTATCAATCTTTGACATACTTGTCGTAGCCACTATCTTGGACCTTATCAGAATCAATCAATCTGCATTTGTATCTCTCCATGGTTTGGATCTTGATCAATTCATACATCCATAATAAATTTATGTTTCCATTGGGGGCAAAATCCTAATTCCTTTTGCTAAGGTGATCTTTTGAATCTTTGAAAAAATCCAAAACATTCGAAAAAACTTAGAAAAACCAAAAACACCTAGGATTTTGAAACAAATAACAAGAAAACAAAACAATGAAAATCAAGGCATTTTCATCAACAACTGAATCATGCAACTCAGAAACTGAAGAATCAATTAACAAGTAATAAAGGATTATCAAAGATCATTTGTCAAGATGATTATATCAGTTAATGACCATAAGAACATGTGAATGACATACAAGATTCAGTGTTTATATCTTGGTTTTATTACTAATCATGTACTTTATGCAACTCAATGATGTCCATGACTAGAGAAGCTATGATGAGGCATGATTATTTTTCTTTGACTGTTGTCTGTGGTTTATGTCTTACTATGGTATGAATTTGTCTCAGGATATGATCGACAAAAGATCAAGGAGGACGTTCCAAGTCATGCATGAAAGGATATACTCCTTGTCTATTCTGCAAGCAATACTCGGGTCAACTTGCTCCATTATATCAAGTTGCTTGTATTAACTTGCTATATCAAAATTAATGTAAGAAATACTCAGGTCATCTTGAATCATTATGTCAAGTTGCTTGTATTTTCTTACAACATTTTAAAACTTAATGATTAAATCAAGCACTATTACAAGATAGCATATGAAGAATGGCAATACAATTTTTAGTTAGATAATTTTAGATTAGCTCATTATTCATCTGCATTATAAGAATTCATTTGTCAGTTGCATTATAAGCATATCATTTCATTAACAGATCAACCATCATAAATAAAGATTGAGTATACTTGGACAAACAAAAATAATTTGTATTTAATCATTATAGGTGCATTCATTTTAGAATCATTTTAAATCATTATCCATTTCATTTAGTTGCATTTTATCATTGCATTAGTTTGCATTCAAATAAGTGCATTGCATTAATCATGTAGTGTATCATCATCATAGTTTGCATTATCATTCCATTAATGATCATTTAGTTGCATCTTTGCACTTAGATTCATAAACATTACATATCAAAATAAAAATATTTCATATAGATCATTTGCATCATCATAAACATTACATATCAAAATAAAAAACATTTCATATAGATCATTTGCATCATCATAAACATTACATGTCTAAATCAAAAACATTTCATATAGATCATTTGCATCATCATAAGCATTAAATAATTCATTCACTTACATTCCATATAGATTATTACATATTGCATCATTTAAGATAGAATTCATTTTTATTTGCATCCAAGATCATCAAAATCATCAATCAAAATAAAAACATATAATCATATAAAGCATCATCATCAACTAAGAGTAACATGCATATAAATCATGATCAGCATATAGAATCCATGTCTGCATATAGATCATCATAAAACAATAAAAGTCCAAGTATACAATGATATCAAATACACAATAAAAATGTTCCAAATCAAGTCATGGCTGTCCTGTACCACTACCACCTGACTTTGTCTGTCTCTGTGGCTATGGATGAGAAGATCCTCCAGATGCCTATCTCCCATGATCACCACTCCTCTGAGGAGGTCCCATCACCCCACCACTACTAGTGTCCATCAACACAATGGTATGATAACTACTTTCTCTCTGGCTCTTTGCAACTACCTCCTCATATCGTCGTCGCCAGTGGGAAGTCTCCTTCCCAGCCCAAACTAATGCTCTAACAATATCAGCTAAGAGAGTACCTGATCCAACCTGTTGAATGTGATCAAGAAGGCCTTGAGTATCCTATTGTCTCCTAACAGCTCTATCCCTCTCAGTTATTAGAGTTTGCACCTATGCTTGAAGCTAATCAATCTATGCTCTAAGACTGTCAATAGTCTCCTGCTCTGGCACATCATGCTCTAGTGCATCCTTCTCTAGCATATCATGCACTGGTGCATCCTGCTTTGGTAAATCATGTTGTGGTGCATGAACCCCAATCCTCTCCTCACCAACACCCTATCCAACTACTGGAATCTTGGTCTAAGTAACTCTCCAAATGTGTTGTCTAATTAGGGGAACATGATCCTCAGGATCCTCATCATCTCCACCATGCACTGCAATAACCCTAGGGTTTGCCTTAATCTATCCAAAATCAATGCCTCTCCCGCAACCCCCATCCAGTCTAGTCACCTTGCCTCCTCCTGTCAATGGCAACCCTCTAGGTGATCTCATACCTACCCTACCATGCTCCCTCCCAATCCATCCAACATCTCTCCCAATCCTACCAACTGGTCCAAATGGTCCTCCACAAACTCTCAAGCGACCTCCCCTCTGTCCAGGTCTCCTACCACCACCACCTCCATCCCCACCCTCATCTCCACCTCCCCCGACCTCCTAAGAAGGTCTAAGCTCTCATCTCCATCTCCGTCTCCTAAAAACTGGATCATCTAAGTCATCATCCTCATCTCTTGAGCTAGGAGGAGGATGTGTTGGATCAGTAATATGAGGAAATGGATGAGCTAATATGTACAGATCATAATCTACAGTAACCCTAGGATCAAGAATGTGCAATCTCATATCATAAGCCACTCTCGGAGTAGCAAAAAACTCTGCACGAGCAATCTCAAATGACAAAGAAGGTCCCCAATCTTGCCTATCTCTGTACCATCGAGCATATATTGTCACACCAGTAGGCATAGGCTAGATGATACCAAACTATTTCAAAATGCGACCAATGAACTGTCGCTCAACAATATAAGGTGTCTAACCAATGAGATATCTACTCTACATAATAAATGGTAATGTCTGTGCATCATCCATCCATGGCTCACAATCAACATATGGTCTCCAAGTAATGCTATTTAATGAATCAAGAACCCAACGCCAATACTCCATCTTACCCATCTTATGCTAAGTAAGGATACTTGCATAAAAATATACATATGGTTGCCTCTCTCCATGAACTTTGTGATGGATAGGCCACGTAATAGCAATATGCTCCTAGCACCAGATCTGCAATAAAGTGCATCTTGTAGACAAACTGGCACTCTCATCATACACTACCTAATGAAGATCATGATATAAATGTGCCAACATGCAAACACCCCAAGCATATCGAGTACGATGTTGCATCATACTCAGGAGAATCTCACCCCATCCAACCAAAAAACCTCGTGATCACCTATTAGGACATATAAATCCTCCAATTAGACCAGCAAGAATAACAAGAAGAGCCTCATAATACATCACCATATCAACCCATTGGATCTCTCCTCTACCAATGCTATCATTAGCAAACATGACTCTACAAGCCTCTGAACCCACATGATCCTGAAAATCATACTGCACTAGCTCACCAGTCACTGGGATGTGCAGAATCCTATAGACATCCTCAAGAGACACTAATCTCACCCATAGGTAGGTGGAAAGTGTTATGCTTGTTGTGCCATCTCTCGGCTAACACCATCAACAAACCTCTATTATACTTAATCTTAGGCATATACAACAAATGACATAAACCACAGGCATCTATATGTCTAATATCAGCCTGTGTCAACTCTAGCACTAAATGATGGACTACCAATAATTTCTCCTGACACTAGAGAACATCAAGTTTCTCCTATTTATCAAGAGAAATCAATCAATCAATCATCAAATCAAGCTATCTACCAAATCAAACTGAAGCAATCTATGCTATCTATCTATCAAATCATTTTAAAACCTATCAATCATGGTTTTCTATCAATCACTAAGTTCACTCAAAACTCTGCTAACCTCTTACATCAGAAACTAAATCGGTTTTTTAGAGCTACTCAATCAATCAATCTATCAAGCTCAATCAATCTATCAATCACATAATCGCTCAATCAAGTCCCTAGTTCATCATCAATGCATATTAAACATGTTAAATCTAATCATCAAAGTGATTTTTAACCTTTGCACTTATCAAAAACATCAAATTTGAGCAAAAGTGCTATCCTATTGAGAATTTGCACTAAATATAAAGGCATTTGTGCTAAACTAGAGCATATGCGCTATTCTTTTGAACAAATGCACTAAATCTCCAAGCATTTGTGCAAACCCATGCAAAAGCGCTACCTTATTGAGAAAAAGTGCTAACAAATGAAACATATGCACAAAACTATGCATAAGCACTAACATTCTATGCATATGCGCTAACAAAAAGAGCATTTGCGCTAAAACATGCACATGCGCTAATCCTAATTGCATATGCACTAAAATAAAATGCAAAAGCACTAACCTAAAGCCGAAAAAAAATTGAAAATTCAAAAACACGTGAAAAACATGAAATTTTGCATAAAAAGTTGACAACAAAGCTCGGGATAAGATACATACCGGATACCCATGCTTGATAGGTCGCTGAAATCGCTGAATGCTCTCAAAATGATGTTTCTCCACAAGAATAACCATTTTACCACCTCAGCAAGAATATTTTCTCCACAAGCTGACAAGGATAACAAAGAAATTAAAGTCAGCCTTGGTTAATTTTATATTTACTATTTGAAGAGTAATTAATTAATGGGGCAATTTAATTTGTTTTTTACAAATTAATTTAATTGATTAAATTTTTTTATCAAATATCATGAGATCAACCGTTCAAACTAGAGTTTTCAACAAATTCATGATCAATCTCCTGAGCAAGCACACAATCAGGATTTTCAATCTTCATCAAGCACATTATCGAGACTTGATTTAATCTTTGAAACAATGTTGTCTTGACATTATTTCAAAGAGGGGCAAAATGTATACACATAAAAATTGGCTATGAGCAATTAAATAAATATTTTATATTTATTTAATAATTCTTCTTCTATTAAATAGTTAATTTGAAAAGATTAATTTATTTAATTCATTTTCATGTCTTTCTATTAATTAATATTTTATTAATTAATTCATCTATCATATTCTTCTAATTAATTAAATATCTAATATTTAATTATTCCTCTAACCAAATTAATTAAATATCTAATATTTAATTATTCTTTTAACCAAGTTAATTAAATGTCTAATATTTAATTATCTCCTCCAATCAATTAAATATCCAATATTTAATAGTTATTCTCTTATCCTATAGTCTCAAATATTAAATAATTCTCAAAATTATTTAATCTATTTTCTAACTCACCCTCCATCTCCACTTCATCTTCCCTTTGCCAACTCATCAAACATGTGGCTAAGGAAATTAATATTTCTTAAATATTAATTCATCATTTATCTTCAACTACCAAAACCTAATGAAAATTGTGTACGCACACACATTTCATAACCATTTCCTATATTCTCTCCAACACCCCCTACATCTTGGGAAGGACTTGAGTCCACTTGTCCTATCATGCCTAAATTTCCTCCAACCATCCCTAGATTCCCTTAGTCAACAACCCAATCAAGGTGAAATGAGTGACACTTGTCTTCTCCTTCCCCCTTTCTCTCAACCTTCACCTTTGCTCACAACCATTCAAATCTATAGATCTGATCATGATCGTTGATCTAAGCCATATCATTTCATCCTCTCAAAGTCTATAAAGTCAAGAGCTTCAGTTGAGAGAGAGTTAGACTTCAAGTGCATTTTGCAATCTAATCATATGCATCCGTGAGTTTTAGTTTTGAAGAAAATAGAAATTATCATATATTATCATATAGCATAATAATTTTGGTATAATCATGTAGTATTGCATATCATAGTATCAGTTAACTACAAGTTATCAGTCCATTCTTCATATGTCATCTTGGAAGCCATCAGTGCATTGTGTGAGAGCACACCAATCTGCAACCAGGAACAGTGGAGTTAGGACACAATAAGACATAAGCCATGAAGGTAATATTAGTATTTTATTTCATATGTACTTCATGCAGTTTCATTGGTTGAGTTTGGATTTCTTGAAGTATTTCCATTTGTATTTTGTGAAACTAACTTGTTGCAGGTGGTAGCATTCTGAGGATGAAATTCAAGTCGACACAATGTGGACGACTGGAAGAGCACAACCGGTGGTGCATTATTTCTTGGTGGTAGACTAGTCTCATGGATGAGTAAGAAGTAGAGTTGTATCTCTCAATCTACAACAGAAGCAGAATATGTAGCAGCATTTATGAACTGCACTCGGACAATTTGGATGAAGCATGTATTAAGTGGTTTCAAAGTCCCTGTATCTGAACCAGTGAGTATATTTTGTGATAACACAAGTGCAATTAATATTTCCAAGAATCCGGTGTTTCATGCTAGAACCAAGCACTTCGAGCTCAAGTATCATTTCTTGAGGGAGAAAGTTCAGAACAAAGAGGTTGTATTGGAACATGTTTATAGTAAGGAGTAGTTAGCAAATATATTCACCAAGCCTCTACCGAAGGCTACATTTATCTATTTAAGAAGTGAATTAGGGGTGCTACCCCTTCAATAGATGAACTAAAGGTATGTGCTCCACATCAATCAGGTATTGCATTGACAAATCTTTTCAAGATTGATGTGTTGAAGGATGCTACTCCTTAGGGGGAGTAACATAGTGGAACATGGCTGTTTATGCCTCCACTTTGGCATTGTTGTCAAAGGGGGAGAAGATGTGAAGCGGAGAAGATATCTGTAGTATTGGCTACACATAATATGGAATAGATTGGGAGAAGATGTGAAGCAGAGAGATATATTTGTATATTGCCATGTATATTGCCATCAATGCCAAAGGGGGAGATTGTTGGCATATGTGTAGAGAATGATGACATGATGGTGTATGTTGTCATTGATGTCAATATGATGAAGTATGAACTGGTATATTGAAGTAAATGATATGACAAGTGAACCGGTATGATGGTACAAGTGAAGCGGTATGATTAAGTGTGAACCAGTATGATGGAATGAATCGATATATGTGAAAAGGTGAACTGGTATGTTGGAATGTGAACCGGTATATGCAAAGTTTGTATCGGGGTTTCTGGTTGATGCATTCTAAGTCTGTTTGATTCAACCGACGATATCCTATGATGAGTTAGCATTCAAATGAAGATGAGATTGCGTTGCCATGTCAGCCTTGTGCACATGAAGAATCTTCTTGAGGATCTTGCATGAAAAAGATTGATTCTATCCACCTTGGGAAGGTGCAAAATTTCAGTAAACAATAGAGAGTGCATGATGGGTTATCAACTTCTAGAAGTGGTGAAGAACGAATGATGGAGAACATCTTGAGATTTGTTCAAGATTTTTTTACTCTATGCAATGTGATTAAATGGTTAGGATTAGACTGACTATATTGATAACCTAGATGCTTAGGGTTTAGGGTTTATGCTACGGACCTAATTATTGTCTATAAGGTTGATGATGATTTGCATTGTGAAGTTGTTGGCAAATGTTATGTGTGTATCCAAGTGAAGAGATACTTGATTCTTGCTAGACCGATGCAGTGAGTAGAGATCTATAGAGTGTGATTGTAGATGAAAAGGAATTAAAGTGGATCTACCTTAGCATTAAGTATTGTTATTAGATCAATGTATTACCTGTTGACTTCTAACCATTTCAGCAGTTGGAAAATCCCTTTATTGGGTAGCTTTAATAGGATTTTTGTAAATCCTTTAACAGGGTGACTCAAAATCATTGAGTTCTTCAAATCCTCTTGCGAGGTAACCTTTAATAGGTTTTTAACCTTTAACCAGGTATTTAGCCATCCCTTAACCGGGTGATCCATAGCAGTTTCAGTTCCTAGCAGAACCTGTTGTAAAGTCTTTAATCAGACTAGGCTCCTAAGAGAACAGACTTCAAAAGAGTTCAAGAACAACTTGTGGGTATTCATCCCCACTATGTTTTTTCCCAGCTGGGTTTCCACGTGAAAAATTAGTGTTTCATGTGTGATTTTTTTTCATGTGATGTTTTAGTGTTTTCTGTTAAGCGGTAATGCATGCTGATCTAGTGGTCATTATATTTCTGATGTATTACTTGTTTAAGCATATGGGTGAACCGGAAATGAGATATTAGGTTTTAAGCATATGGGTGAAGTGGAAATGTTCTATTAGGTTTTGTGATGATCAAAGTGTTACCGGTTTATGACTTTTACAGTCACTATGTTTTACCGGTATTGCCTTGATTCAGATCGGTGATGTTGTTTACTAGTTAGTGTAGTCTTTGCTGTTTAAGTTGTGAAATAATTTTTTGTCTATACTAATTCACCCCCCTCTCTCAGTATTTGTTGAGTATTTACTGTTCATCATTATTCATCATTTGCAACAATTTATTCATTTGATCCTTTCTTTCTCCAAACTTGTTCAGTCTTGTGAGCAACAACATGTCCTAGTCTTCTTCTAGCAGGAGTCTTCTAGACTTTCTTGTGTTCTTAGCTCTATTGTAGCCATCTTCATTCAGCTTACCTTTTTCTTTTATATCAACCTGATTCTTCCTTGTAGAAACACTCTTCATCTTCACGTTTTCAGCAGTAGTCATTAGATCAAACTTCTTTTTAGGAGCATTCTTGACTGTGAAGGTTTGTCTACTACCATGACCACTTGAAGAGACAAGATTTATATCCTTCTTTGAAGTCTCTCCACTGATAGAGCATTCACCAGCATAACAAACTAATCCAGTGATGCCTTTTGAGTGCTTTTGTCTACTCAACATTTCATCCAGTGCTTTAGAGCCACCATCATATTTCTTCCTCAGTTTGAGCTCATCTTGGCACCTTTCATGTTCTATTGTTATCTTTGCAACTTCACCCTTTAAGCTCTTGCACTCCTTTCTCTTTGTATCCACTTATAGCTCTAACTCATCACACCTTCTCTTCTTGGCATCTAAATCTGATCTTAAGACTTCACACATCCCTTTGTCCTCTTCTAGTTGTGTTGCCATTGCACTAATATTCTTATTAGACTCTTCAAGACATGCGTTTAATGTGTCTTATTATTTAGCAACACAATTCTTACACTTTTTGTATTCTTTCCTCACCTTACTAAGTTCATCAAGTGCACAAATAAGCTCCCCTTAAAGATCCACTTTAGCTTCAACTTATTCTTAATCATCACTACCAAATACATCTTTCTTTCTAGATTGAGTTCTACTATCATTTCTTAATGTATGATCCTCACCTTGGATCTCTTGTGCCATGAAAGTTAGAGTTTTATTTTCATCTTCACTGTAGTTACTACATGATCTCCTTTTATCATTTGTACATCTGTCTATTCCATTATTCTTCTTGCTTTCACAATCTAGTCCAGTTGTGGTAGGCTCTTCACCATAAAGTTTCTTCAGTCTATTGCACAAGCTCTTTGCAGATTTGAATCCATCCACTTTTCAAGATACATCATCAGAAATCCCACAGAGAATTGCCTTCATGGCTTCATCATTGTAGTCATAACTTCTTTTTCTTTAGGCTCAATAGGAGGACTAGTGGGAATAGAGTAAACATTTACAAATGACATCCAAACATCATAACCTAAGGCAGACAAATAGAATTTTATTTTACAGGATCAAATGGAATATTTTGAACTATCAAACATAGGTACATGGATTGACTCAAATTTGACCATTGTCCTCATACACCAAAATCTACCCAAGCTAGACAAAGCTTTTCTAACCGGGAACCTAGTGCTTTGATACTAATTGTTAGAACCCAATGGACTACAAAGAGGGGGGGGGCGTGAATCAGTGGTGATCAATAAAAACTATCACCTTTTAAAGATATAAGCAGTAATAACATCAATCACAAGACTATGAGCAATAATATCAAATAGATGAACACACACACATAAGCGGCACATCACATGACACCAGATGTATGAGGAAAACCTTGGTGATAGATTATGTTGGAGTCTATTTCTCCAATCCAACCTCACAAGTAAAACAAATTACAACATTTAGGGCACCAGCCGAAGGAGAACCAACCCCTATCTTTAGGGTACTAACCCAAGGAGCACCAACCCCTACAGTTTTATGGGATACAACCCAAAGGAGCACCAACCCCTAACTCTAAGAACCCACTTAGAAATTAAAATGAGTATATAATGAATAGATTTTAAACGCCTTGTTGCAAATGAGGTTTTGCAACTCACAAGTATTCTTCTCTTGAGATTGAATTGACTTGTTTCTGCTCATTATCCCTAGGCTTCAAGCTTAGCTTACTACTCTCTATATGTTTCTTTTGTTTCTCTTTGTCATCTCTACTCTTATCTCTCTATTTTTCTACTCTCTGATCTTTGCTTTCTATTTTCTCTACCCAACCTCTTTGTGTTTTCACCCTACAACCACAACAACTCCACACTTCTCTCTCCTTCTACTATGCTCTTTGTCTCTAGTTCTACAACTACTCATAGGATATTCTAAAATCTCTTCAACATATCTTGGAGAGTCAACTACCTCTCTAAGATTAGATTCACTACTCTCATTTTCTCTACACACTTGCATTCCATATCTACCCTTGCATCAAGTCGGTCTAGTCTTAACTCATCACAGATGAGATAATATCTATTTGCCTCATTATCATGCCACATGAGCTATACAATTTCCTATGTATCTTATAGGTCGTCCATTCAGTCGGTTTCTTATTTGGCCAATAAATAGTTCAAGTTCCTATGCACACAAGACACCACCAATATGTATCTCGCATTGAATTTTACTCAAGACCGTTGATCTGCAAGATTCAACCCTCACTTTTGGCATCATGGGGTTCCACGCACCACATAATTAACCATTTCCACCACATGTTCACATTCAAACTTTGTTTCAAGAGCACACATACATTCCCATCAAGAGCTAAAGTTCAAATATACATCTGATAGATAAGATAGATTTGATCTTCTAAATCTATTCTAGAGATTTTTTGCCCATCATCATTTAATGCATCAACTTCCTTCTTCAGTTCAAACACCAAGTTTAGATTACTATCTTTATTAATCTTCACCTGCTTCTCTCTTGGACATCTTGTCGACAGAAGATCTTCTAATTTTCTCGAGCCACTCACTTGTCTTCTACTGGATCACCATTAATAAACTCACCGACTACTTGCCTTGTATGAATCAACAACAAATTCACTTGACTATCGACACCTTGTTCAACATTCTACATTTTTATTTGACCACTTGGATCACACATGTCATCACATTC
This sequence comes from Cryptomeria japonica, assembly GCF_030272615.1. NCBI lineage: Eukaryota > Viridiplantae > Streptophyta > Pinopsida > Cupressales > Cupressaceae > Cryptomeria > Cryptomeria japonica. Next base: position 918,152,190 of record NC_081407.1, read on the forward strand.
GACGTCCAAGTTTAGGAACTTAGGGTTTATGTGTTTTTGAAAAGGGTTTTAGGTCTATCAAGGTTTTCCTTTGTTCTCCCGGGCAATGTTATGTTTCACAATTTACTTAAGATCACTAATGACCTAGTTTTAAGTTTTCATTAGAAGGGTCCTTTGTCATTCATTCACTGGCCTTAGGTGCTATGAGTCACCTCTTAAAGCCATCACTTTAATTTTATTGTATTCCTAAGTATTACAAAGTACCCATGGTTTGGCCTTTTAAAAAATTCCCTAGGATGGCCCCCTCACATGATCACCTTGATAGGTTTCCACGTGCTCAAAATAATTCACTTCAGTTCCCACCTTGGTGTTGTTGTTGTATGGGATAAGAGTGCTAAAGAAAACACTAAGAAATGTTATCCTGTAGGATTTTCAGTGGGAGGTATCAGAACTGCGGGATAAGAAGGAAACAGAGGTAGCAAGATCCTTATCCCACAGTAATTTTATAGCAGCAAAAAGAACGCATGGGATAAGAAATGCTCACAAGAGTGGTAGCAGTTATTGGTATGCATTGTGCCCATGTGAGATCAAAAAATTATAAGAAGAAGACAGAAAGTCTTATCCCACATTGATTTTTTGGTACCAATATGTGGTCATGGGATAAGAAATGACTTAGCAATTCACAATGAATGTTATCCCGTAAGGATACTAGGCAGACTAAAAGATGGTGCGGGATAAGGGTTGCAAGCCGAGATCGAGAGGATCTCTTATCGTGCATGTTCCCATGGGGATAAGAGATGGGTCACGGGAAAATGTAAGAGAAGCTCAAGAGGCTTATCTTGCATGAAGAAAACATATAAGGAAAAGTACCTTCAAAAGAGAGACAACATGGGATAAGAGGATGCTCAAAGGATATACAAAGGCCTTATCCCATGAGAAGAGACAATGTTGACAAATACATTGTAGGATAAGGATAAAAGGGTGTCAATAAAGAAAAGGTGGCAAGGCCTTATCCAACGAGGTTGAAAGGATTGTTTCTGGGTGCCATGGGATAAAAGGAAAAGGTAAATGCATAGAAACATTATCCCATGAGGATTGTCAAGATAGAAAAAGATGGAGCAAGATAAGGAGATAAAAGAGCAATCCAAGAAAGGCTTATCCCGCAGAGATGGTGAAAGGTATTAAATAATAAAAGCAGTTCAAACGACATAAATTTTGAAAATTCTGAAGTGGCAAATTTTGTGTGATCATTGAGGGTTGTCAAGAGCAATCTCAACCATTTATTTCCTAATCAACAGATGAAATTGAAATTTGGTGCCAACGACTAGCTCTGTCTAACACGAATGAATTAATGTCGTCGCCATAAAAGAGAAATTCATCGAGTTTCTCCCATACCTTGCATCCAAAGAAGAATTCAGAGCATCCCTAAGCAAGAAGAAGAGCAAATTGTAGAAAATCAATGTGCCCTCCAACAAATTCAGCCAAGCAAAGGAAACCAGTAAGTTAATTATTCCACCATCCTTGTGCATTTGTTGGGTTGTTCTAGTTGTGAATATGTAGGGCTCTCTATCCATGCCCTAGAATATGTTGGGTTTGTGTCTGTGTTATATTTACAAGCTCTCCTTTTTTTTTTAAGAATTAAAATGGCTTCCCCTATTAAGTACTCTGCTACTCCCACTATTGAGAATGTCCCTAAGGCTGGCACTAGTTCTGCAATACCAGAGATTACCCATGTCATTCCCTTTGATAATTTTGCCCATGCTAATTTTTGAAAACATTCCCACTATTGAGCCCCTCAACCTGCCCCACAAATGTCTAAGGAGGCTGAAGAAAGATCCCCTCCCAAGGTAAAGGTTGTGAAGAGAAAGAGAAAGACAGTTTGCAAGATTGCCACTGTTATTTTTTACAGTAAGTCTTCGGGTGAGCCTGCCCCTCCAACTAAAGCTAGAAAACCAATTCAAAAAAGGAGAAAAAGTGCCCAAAAGGCCTTTGTTGATGCACCTGCCACTGAACTTCCTCTTCCTACACAAAATACCCCTACTGCTAAAAACCCTCCCACTGAGGAAACCCCACAAAAGGAAAACCCTCCTGAGCAAGTCAAGGAAACTGCTCCTAAAAAAGGGCTAGCTCCCAAATCTCCCAAGAGGACTAGAAAGGCATAAAAAGGAGAGTCATCAACTCAAGAAGAGTAATTAGAAGTAGTACCTATTACCCCTTAGGCTCCTAAGATGACTACAAAATAATTGCAGCATGAAATTGAAAAGAAATTAGAAGAAGCTGCAAAGAGGCCAACTAGACAAACAATATAAGCCTTCATCAAGACCCATTGGAGTTGTTTGAAGGATCCTACATGAACGAAAACATCAGAATTGCATTGAATGACAAAGAGGTAGGATGCAGAAATGCATTCACAAAGGAGAGGGGGTGTGACATATTTTATTCTTTTTATGTCAATAGAGACAAACATGTCCCAGTGTCAAATCCTTGGACACTGAACTTGGGGAGGCTAGTAGTGCCAAATATTTTTTTAGAGCCAATGTTAATAAGAGAGCTAGTTGTTTCTTATGATTCCCCAAGGAGGATTGTAAGATCCACAAATGGCTATGTCCTATTGGACATTTCACATGGGGCCATTGTTGAGTGTTTTGGTTTGGACAGGTCTACCCTCAAGGAATTCAATAGAAGTAATCTAGAAAGAAGCTACCAATACAAAAAGGACAGGTATAGAAAAGACTTTGTTCCTCATTTTATGAAGAAACTTTTCAAAAGTTCATAGAATTATGTGTTACCATCTAAAAAGGAGCCCTTTAGATTGGAGTTCTTTTAACCCTATTTTGTTAAGACCTACTATGCATTAGGGTAGGTTCTTGGGGTAGATTAGGGGCTTACTTAGATGCCCATAGATTTCATGATGATCGCCATCAATATTCAACACCCCACAATAAATGAGTTGTATGACTTTGCAACTATTATTCATGATAAGCTTCATGAGGGGTTAATAGGAGAAAGAAATGAAAAAGAGAAGCTAGATTTTAGACATTGTTCTCTATTGTGTCATATGATTCTTTATCAAAATAGAGCTTATTGGGGTCCATAATTAATAATAAGGACAAATGATCCACACATAGTTCTCCCATGGCCAGTGCAGAGATAGACTTAGGTGTGGGACAAGGGATCCAGGTTTGGCAGTTATTTTGTCATGAAGGTATTGTCAAGGCTTGGAGTTAAGTTTCCCAGGCTACCTAAGAATATTATTAAAATTTTGAGGATAAGGAGTTGTAGGGGTGAAGGAATGCTATATCCAGAGGGGGGCTTCATCCACAATTTTGGGGATTTATTTTTGTATGGTAACTACACTATCATCAGGGTATACGAGTGTGAGAAAGCACCCCATGTTTTGTCACTTTTTGTCTCTCCTAGGCTAGCATTCATTGAATTAATTTGGCAATTGATGTGGATGGAGAGGGCACAAATTACAACAGATAAGAATGGGTGATTTCTCCCTAGGGTGATAAATTTTAAAGAATTCACTATAGGATGTGATACCTTGGAAAAGGTGCATGACTTCTTAGTAAAGAATTATAGGTTGAAGGTTTCCCAAGCTAGACATTTTGACCCTGGGGGATGTGTAAATGATCTCAGAGTGTACACGCTAAAGGAGAAGGGTTATTTTTATTCATTTGATGAATGAGATGATTTAATTAGAAATGCTTACCCTCTTGAGGAAGATCATCACAGGAAGAAATGGGAGCTCATGAAGAAGCTTGAGCAAGAAAGGAAGCAAGAGGACCCCCATTTTGAGGGCTTTTATAGAGAATTTCAAAATGATTTTGCCAGGATGTCTTTCATGATTAGAAAGGAAGATGAGATAATAAAAATAGAAATAGAGAGAAGGGATGCTAGGGATAAAGAGGTTAAATTTGATACAAGGCCTATTGACCTTGCCTCTACAATATACAAGGTGAAGGGGCATACAATAACAGTTGAAAAAACATCTTCTGGCACCTCTAGGAAGGCAACTGAACAAGTCAGAAGAGTTGAAATGGGAAAGGCAAAGATGTTTAATTTTGTAGATGTCCAAGAGGAATTTGATACAAATGTACAACCACTCCCCCTCCCTTGGGAAACATTCCATGAAAATTAGGCTACTGAGGTTCTAAATGGCTCAGATAGACATATTATCCCGAGCACAATCCATGTTGAAGAGGCAAATGATAAAAGAATTATTTCTTCAAAGAATGTCATTGCAGATGATACTTTTGTGAACTCTCCCAAGTTCAAATGTTTTTGGCTTGGGGAAAATTTGAAGGATCTATCTGATCAAGAGATTAGAAATTTTGATTGGAACAATTTTAGATGCACCCCTGAGGAAGAGAAGGAAATGATTAGAAATATGTTGTCATTGTGTTTTCATTGATGTCAAGCGGTGTGCAAGTTGATGTTACCGATATGAAAGTAGGAGAAATTGCAAATTGTTGGCATGTTGATGTCAACCGGTAAGCAATCAAAGAGACAAATTGAAAGACCCAAATAAGAAGATGAAAGGATGTGAAGTGTTTGCAACTTTGGCGAAACGAGTGAGGACTGTCACTGGTAGATGATAACATGTCCTAACTGGCAGAACAAAGAATTGCATGATATGAAGGTTAGCTGGTTAGTGTATACTAGTAGCATGTTCAGTTGGTGACTAAGTTTTAACCAACGTAGTCAAGTGAGTTGGATGCTAACAGATATGTCACATGGGCTCCAGGTGGCAAACATGCAGTAGTAGGTGAATAGTGTATCGACGAGGTAGTTGCCGACTAGATCGGTATTAATGAAGACTACAAAAATCACAGATCATTTGCAAAGGATTGTGGCTCAAAGGAGATTGAAAGGAAGAGATTTTATATTTGGTATTATGATCGAAGCAGGATATCCGATCATCTTCTTAATCTAGAGAAGGAAACAACTAGATCATTTATTATAATCGACAAAATCAAGGCCGATGAATAGGATCCAGTTTGCTAAATATAATAAATGTTTATTGTAAGAATAAAAAAGGATAGAGCTCTTTGTGTTGATCTATTGCAATTTGTTGATTCAAGAAGATGAGATCCAATTTGATATGGATCATGGTTGGTGAAGAATACCCTAGGCACGTAAAGTTTGATTTTTTTTGTTTTGGTGGGAAAGCATGTGTATATATGTGCAGATCAAAGACTTAAGCTATATGATGAGAAAGTGTGATTATGCTAGATGAGAGTTGATTAGTTTGAGTGTTGATAGAAAAATATTGAAGTGACTGAGTGTTACAAGTTCAACAGGAAAGAGGCGCTAATTGACAAGGTTTAAGGTAACAAATAAGTTGTTATAGAGCATAATAGTCTATCAAACCAATAGAGATTGAACCGATAAGGTATCTATTGAGAGTGAAGGAGAGAATATAGAGTGTTAGAGGAGATCTAGCTAGGCAAAAGATTAGTTAAAGAGGATTCAGATAAAGAGAACTAAGATCCGATAGATAAGAAGTAGTGTGATAGAAAATAGTTTAACTGATAGAGTGAACTATATGTAGGGGTTACAAAACTCATTTGTAACAAATTGTTTATCATTGTATTATTTTTATATCTCATTGTATTTCACAGAGTGGGTGATCAGTGTAGGGGTTGGTTCTCCTTGAGTTGGTGCTCATAATAGATCATGGCTTGGTGCTCCATTGGGTAGGTGCCCATAAATTGTTAGGGGTTGGTTCTCCTTGGGTTTGTGCCCTAAACATTGTAAAATTGTTATTTCATTGTGAGGTTGGATTGGAGCAGTATATCTCCAATAGTATTTCTCACTAAGGTTTTTCCCATATTGGGTTTTCCTCATATATCTGGTGTTATGTGATGTTCTCTTGTGTATGGTTGCTTGTTAGTGTTTTTATTATCCTATCAGTTGTACACATTGTTTGAAATTTTTTATAATCACTAATTCACCGCCCTCTCAGTGATATCTTGTGCTATACATTTGGTATCAGAGCATCAGGTTCCTTGTTTGTCAAAGCTTTCTCTAGCTTGGGTAGATTATGGTTTAAGAACACAATGGCAAGTAATGAATCCTCCTCCTCCAAAGCTCCCATGTTTGATGGTGCCAACTATGCCTTCTGGAGAAGAAGAATGGAAACCTATATATCTTCCCTAGGTTTTGATGTTTGGATGTCTGTGAAGAATGGGTATACTATCCCTAATGCTCCCCCTATAGATCTGGATGCTAAGAAGGAGTTTGAAAACAATGCCAAGTCCAAGCATGCTATTCTCAGTGGATTGTCTGATAATGAGTTTGTTCAGGTTATGCACTACTCATCCACCAAGGAAACTTGGGATAAGTTGAAAAGATTATTTGAATGAGATGTTAAGGTCAAGGAGGATAAATTGGAAACACTAAGAGCTCAACTTGAAGGCTTGAAAATCAAAGATGAAGAAAATATTGTTGATTATCTTCAAAGAATTGATGAAATGATGAATACCATTAGAGGACTTGGAGAGGATATATCTGATGAATTTATTGTCAAAAATATACTTAGATCACTCACATATAAGTATGATACAAAGGTCTCTACAATAGAAGAAGCCAAGGATCTGAAAACCTTTTCAATGGATGAGTTATTTGGGTCCCGAACTGCTTATGAGATGAGAACAACTGGTGAAGATACTTCAAGGAAAGCAGTTTCTTTCAACTCCATCAAAAAGGGTAAGGAAGAAATTGTTCATGGAGAAATTAGTGAAGATTTAGATACAGTGGTAGAAAACTTTGTAAGGAAGCTTAAAAGAGCATCCAGTAAGTACAAAGGAAAATCGCCTTTCAAATGTTTTAACTATTGAAAAATAGGACACTTTGCTTCAAAATGTCCCTATGGTGAGAATGTTGGAGAGGAGGAACAAAGCACTAGTATACCTTCGGATAAGGATAAAAAGAAGAAAGCCTAGCGACAAGAAAGAAGAATCTATTGGAAGCGGAACAACCTGTATACTTTTGAAGATGATGCTATAGATGAAGAAAGTGCCTCAAAAGATGACTGTTGTGAGGATGAAAGAGAAACTAATCTCTTCATGGAACAAGATGAACTAGTTGATGGAGCTAATGAAGATGAAGACATTGAAGTTGAAGTGGACTTGGAAGGTGAGCCCATAAGTGCTCTTGAGGAGTTGAGAGAAACAAGAAGGGAACTCAGTAAATTTAAGTGTGATGCTACAGAAGAACAAGATCATTTAGACCAATTTGTGGAGGAGTCCAAGAAAACAATTTTTGATCTGAAACTCTAGTTGGAAGAAGCTAAAAGGATATGTAAAGTTACATCTTCTGATTTGATAAAGAAGGAGAAGGAGCATCAGAATCTAGAAGAAGAAATTGTAAGGTTCATAAAGGAGCTTGAAAAGAGAAAGAATGAATTAAAGATGAGGAGCAAATATGAAAGCAACACTGAAGCCTTGGACAAGATGTTGAGTAATCAGAAGCACTCAAAAGATACTAGAGGTATAGGATTTAAAGAGGGATAGAGTTCCAACAACAAAGACACATCCTACAAGGAGATACAGTTTAATTATTCAAGTGAAAGTAAATATAAACAAACCTTTGCAGTTAGCAAAGCTATTGAGAAGAAGACCTATGTTGAAGCTGCTAGAAATCAGCTTGTGAACCAGAATGCTCAAACTTTGAACTAGAAGGCTCACTCATTGTACCGAAATGTAGATCCTAAAGGTAAGCCCAAGGTTGATAATGAAGGGTTCACTAGAGTCAATAACATGAGAAGAAGACACCTGGTGAGACAAAGGTTTGCCGGTCCAAAGAGACAAGAATGGTATGTACCCAAATACCATGGTTACTATCATTGATGTAATAAGTTTGGACATAGAATTGTTGATTGCAGTTTAATGCATAAGCCCCATCATAGTTTTGAAAGTAGAAATCTATTTGCTGCACTCTAGGAAATGAATGTTATTTTTTATCAGTGTAATGGGTTCGGTCATAGGAGCTATGAATGTAGGAGAAGTTAGCCAGTATCCTACAATAGTTTTTCAAGTTCACCTTTCAATGTCAATGTGAAATGCTATCATTGTCAAAATGTTGGCTATATTGCAAAGCATTGCAAACTTAGAACAACTAAGCAAAATAATTCAGTACCTAATCAAAAACCAGAAGCGAAACCGAAGAAGAAAGGTGTTGCAGGAAACGAGAAGGAAGCCAAATAGTTTTGGGTAGAAAAGGATAAGAATAAGGTTGAGTCAAGTTTGATTGTCTAGACTACCCTTCATGTAGAAAAAAAAATTTATGGGTAGTTGATAGTGGTTGTTCCAATCACATGACCAGAGACAAAAAGAAGTTCATCAAGTTTGAAGATTGGAATGGAGGTTCGGTGAGGTTCAAAGACAACTCTTCCATCAAGATAAAAGGAAAATGTACTCTGAACATAGATGAAAAATTAAAAACACATGATGTTTACTATGTGGAAGGCCTAAAACATAATTTGCTGAGTGTGAGTCAGATGTGTGACAAAGGATACAAGTTCACTTTTGACTCTACCGGTTGTCAAATAAGAAAGGAGAGTACCGAAAATATTGTTGCAGAAGGAAAAAGGATAGATGGAAATGTATACAATCTCAAAGAATGTTTTGAATCCCAATGCTTGATGGGATAACTAGATGAGAGCTGGTTGTGGCACAAAATATTAGGCCATATAAAATTTGATAATTTGGTTAAGGTGAAAAAGAAAGGCTATGTGATAGATAAAACATAGATCACCAAACTAGAAAGAACCTTTTGTGATGAATGTCTAAGAGGTACGCAGACTAAAGTGACCTTCAAGACCAAACAACATAATACCTCAAGGACCTTAGAACTGGTGTATACTGATCTATATGGACCAACCAAGACAAGAGCTTTAGCTGGTGAAAGATACTTCATGTTGTTCATTGATGTTTTTCAAGAATGACATGGGCCACCTTTCTACATGACAAATCACAAGCATATGAGAGGTTTAAAATCTTTCAGAAGATGGTTGATAAGGAAAGTGGATGCAAGTTGAATTATCTAAGATCTGATCAGGGTGGTGAGTTCACATCAAATGAGTTTGAAGACTACTATGAGAGACATGGAATTAGAAGACAATATCCAGCTCCAAGGACACCACAACAAAATGGTGTTGTAGAAAGGAAAAATTAGACTATCAAGGAGATGGCGAGAACTATGTTGAATGAAGAAAATATACTAGATACATACTGGAAGAAGAAGTTCATACTTTTGTATATACATTGAACTGGGTTTAACTGAGAGTAAATAGAAAAATGACACCTTATGAATTGTGGTATGACCGGAAGCCATTAGTCAAACACTTCAAAGTGTTTGGAAGTAAATGCTTCATCAAGTGAGATGAAGATGGTTTAGGTGGTTTTGATTCTAGGAGTGATGAAGGTATTTTGTTGGGTTACTCAACTCACTGCAAGGCCTACAAATGCTACAACAAAAGACTAAGAAGGGTCATTGAGAGTGTGCATATAAGAGTAGATGAATATTTGCATACAGGCATAAAAAAACAAGTAAACTAGTATGATTACTCATGTGATGAAGATGAGGTGAAATCAGAATGTGAATAGGAAGAGGCATCCAACAAGACCACTAATAGATATGTGCAGAAAAATCACCCAGAAGAGAAGATTATAGGAAATAAAAGTGACGGTGTGCAGACTAGAAGAAGTTTTTCACGAAACAATGAACAAGTGAATTTTTGCCTCATGACCTAAATAGAACTCAAAACATTTAATGAGGCTAGAAAAAATGAGAAATGGATGGATGCAATGGAATAAGAGTTGTAGTAGATTGAAAAGAACAAGACTTGGGAGTTAGTTCCTAGGCCAGCAAATAAGAATATCATTGGTACTAAATGGGTGTACTGGAACAGGATGAATGAAGAAGGTAAGATTGTTAGGCATAAAGAAAGATTAGTGTGCAAAGGGTATTCTCAAGTAGAAGGAATTGATTTTGAAGAAAAATTTGGACCGGTTGTAAGACTTGAGGCTATTAGAATGATTTTAGTATTTTCTGCCTACAAAGGATACAAGGTATATCAAATGGACATTAAATCTACCTTCTTGAATGGTAATTTGGACAAAGAAGTCTACATAGAACAACCAGAAGGGTTTTTGTTGCATGATGATGAAACTTTTGTGTGTCTATTGAAGAAGGAATTGTATGGTTTGAAGCAGGCTCCAAGAGAATGGTATTCAAGGTTAGATAAGTACTTTCGGGAGCAAGGTTTCAGAAAGGGAAATGCAGATAGTAATCTATACATAAAAGCAGATGGACATCACATGAATATTTTTATTGTGTATGTGGATGATATAATATTTGGAGGCAACAAGGATACCTTGTGTAGAGAGTTTGTTGATAAGATGCAATTAGAGTTTGAGATGTCAATGCTTGGAGAGCTATCATATTTTCTTGGTTTGTATTTTTCATAACAAGATAAAGGAATATTTATCTCTCAAATAAAGTATGCCAGAGATATGTTGAAGATATTTCAAATGGAGGACAACAAACTAGTTAGTACCCCCATGGTGATTGGATGCAAGTTGAGAAAGGTCAAATGAGTCACCGAAAGTGGATCAACCCTTGTATAGATCCATGATTGGTAGTTTGTTATATCTTACTGCCTCAAGACCTGATATAGTACAGACAAGATTTCAAGCTACACCTAAACAGTCACATGTGAATGCAGTCAAAAGGATCTTCAAGTACCTATAAGGAGCAGTTAATTACATCTTATGGTATCCAAAGAAAGGAGATTTCACTTTACAGGATTACACTAATGTTGATTGGGAAATTTGCATTGATGACTGGAAGACCACAAATGATGGAGCATTCTTTTTGGGTAATCAGTTGGTTTCAAGGCACAACAAGAAGCAGGATTCAATCTCCTTATCTACAGTTGAGGCAGAGTATATTGATGTTGCTACATGTTGTTCTCAAGTGTTATGGATGAAACAGACCCTCAATGACATTTAGGTAGAAATATCTGACCCTATTTCTATACAATGTGATAACTCAAGTGCAATCAACAAAGAATCTGGTTATGCACTCAAGGACAAAGCACATTGCCATCAAATACCATTTTCTTAGGGAGAAGGTTGTAGAGAAAGAAGTAAAGGTAGAATATGTTCCTACAAATGAATTAGTTGTTGATATCTTCACAAAACCTCTACTAGAAAACACATTTGAGTATCTAAGACACAAGTTAGGAGTAGTCCCACCAGCTTTCTACACTAAATGTGTATGGAGATCTATGGTTTAGGGGGAGTTCACAGCTATACTTTTTTTGACTCTTTGACCATATGTTGTACATAGGGGGAGATCATATGTTTGCATTGTAGTACAAGCATTTGTGGGATCGGATGTAAAGACCAGTGTTAATTCTAGACGTTCTTCTACTCAAGGTCAGTATCACACTCATAGGATGAGTATGCACCAACGATAGGTTTGAGATTTTGGGAGTTGTCTAGTCAATACGTCTATCTACAAAATATCAATCGGCTTGACGAGGAGAGTAACTTCAAAGGGGGAGAACTTGATCATCAGTCTCCAGAGTGAAGTTGGTGTTTAAGCCCTTTGTCATTGTTGTCAAAGGGGGGGAAAGAGTGTAGTTGGAGAAACAGTACAACTGTGTATGTAAGTTGACATTGTGTGTTGACATCAATACCAAAGGGGGAGATTGTTGGCATTGTGTTGTCATTGATGTCAACCGGTATACAGTTTGATGTATATATGTCAATCGGTAAGCAATCAAAGAGACAAATTGAAGGACCCAAATAAAAAGATGTGAAATGTTTGCCACTTTGGCGAAACGGTTGAGGACTGTCACTAGTAAATGATAACATGTCCTGATCGGCAGAATAGAGAAGTGCACAATATGAAGGTTAGCCAGCTAGTGTATATCAGTAGCATGTTCAGTCGGTGACCGAGTTTGAGCTGACATAGTCAAGTGAATTGGATGTTGATGGAGATGTCACATGGACTCTAGGTGGCAAACATGCAGTAGTAGGTGAATAGTGCATTGGCGAGGAGTTGTCAACTAGGTCGGTATTAAATAAAGATTGTGGAAATAACAGATCGTTTGCAAAGGATTGTGGCTCAAAGAAGATCCAAAGGTAGAAATTTAATTTTTGGTATTATGATCGAAGCAGGATATCTAATGGTCTTGTTGATCTAAAGAAGGAAACAACTAGATAATTTACTGTAATCGACAAAATGAAGGTCAATAAATAGGATCTCGTTTGCTAAATATAGTAAACATTTATTGGAATAATAGAAAAAGATAGATCTTTTTGTGTTGATCTATTGTAGGTTGTTGATTCAAGAAGATGAGATCCGATTTGATATGGATTATGGTTGGTGAAGAAAACCCTAGGTGCATAAAGTTTGAGTTTTTTATTTTGGTGGGAAAGAATGTGTGTAAATGTGCATATCAAAGACTTAAGATATGTGATGTGAAAGTGTGATTATTCTAGAGGAGAGTTGACCAGTCTAAGCATTGATAGAAAAATATTGAAGTGACTAAGTGTTATAAGTTCATTAGGCAAGAAGGGTTAACCAGCAAGGTTTAAGGTAACCGGTAAGTTGTTACTAAGCATAACAGTCTATCAAACCAACATAGATTGAACTGGTAAGGTATCAGTTGAGAGTGAAGGAGAGAAGAGAGAATGTTAGAGGAGATCTAGCTAGGCAGAAGCTTAGTTAAAGAGGATTCAAACAAAGAGATCTAAGATGTGATAGAGAAGAAGAAGTGTGACAAAAAATAGTTTAACCAATAGAGTGAACTGTTTGCTAGGGTTACAAAACTCATTTGTAACAAAGTGTTTTTTATTGTATTGTTTTTATATCTCATTGTATTTCACTGAGTGGCTGCTCAATGTAGGGATTGGTGCTCCTTGAGTTGGTTCTCCTTTGGGTAGGTGCCCATAAATTATTAGGGGTTGGTGCCCTAAACATTGTTAAACTGTTATTTCATTGTGAGGCTGGATTGGAGCAATAGATCTCCAGTAGCATTTCTCATCGAGGTTTTCCTCGTATATTCGGTGTTATGTGATGTCCTCTTGTGTATGGTTTCTTGTTAGTATTTTCATTATCCTACTGGTTGCACACACTATTTCAAATTGTTTATAATAACTGATTCACCCCCCTCTCAGTGATATCTTGTGTTCTACAAAATAGTGGCATGCTTCTTGTTCCTGACTGGGAATTTGAAAAAATATTTTTGTTAGGTCAGATTATGCAGCAGAAAGACCCCAATTTTTCAAAGGAGTTCAATGATCATGGGTCTGAGGTGACCATAGGCTTAAAGGCTTTTTCTCTATGGTCAAGGTCCCCAAATGTCCAGAAGCCTATAGTTTTGTAGGGTGGATGGCATAAAATAGGAGAGGTAGTAGTAAAAACTCTTAAAGACACTACTGCATCAAAGGCTATTGTCATTACTTCACATGCAGTCCAATTTTCTCAATTAGCAGTACTGTTAAGACCCGGAGGCAACTAAGAGGTGGGGGGGGGGGTGAATTAGTTGTCTATTAATTTCAACCCAAATCAAACTTAATCAAACTTGATACATAATACCGGTAGACATGTTACAAGTTAATATTAATATAGGTGAAACGTAATGCATATAACAGAAAGAGAAACAACATCCACAACACATAACACAAAGATTTATACATGGAAACCCTACAAGGGGAAAAACAATGGTGGGAAACCTTACCCACAATAAGATGATACTACTGTAGATAGTATGTGTGTACAAATTGTTACTACTTATCAAATTGCCATTAGTTTTTATATTCAAAGTCATACTATATATTCTAGTTAGTTAACACTACCGAATCATGTAGTCGGTACACACAGTCTAGTCGGTTACAAAGGAAAGTAGTCACAGAACACAGTATACACCGAGCTATCTACCGAGTATCTTTTCATAGCTACCGAGCAGTAAAGATGACACGCTGAGTTGACATACACTGAGTGAAACGTGTTACCAGATACATTGAACCTAGACATGCATATGAAAACGTGTTACAAGATCGAGGCACATCTAACCGTTATTACATTAGAAATTGCACCAGAAGATTGTGTATGATTTTGAGATTGGTCTAACCAATGAAATATTTTGTTTAGTTATTCATTCGAGGAATCTTGTTTGTAAGATCGAAGGAATGAATTGGATCACCATTTTAAGAGATCTATTTATATAGCATGAGTGAAGTGTATGTATGCATGAAGGAAGACTATTACAGAGACATAAAGGTCACCGAGAAGGTTTTCAGAGAACAGTCGAAGAACAGAGTAAACAGAAGGGTTTACCGAGTTACTATATGGGTTACCGAGGTATGCTATAAGCAAGGTAATCTATTCTGAGCATATAGAATCTGCTATAATATTTCAGATGTAAAGTTGCAGATATTTGTAATGATTTTATTGTAATGTTGTGAAGTTGAAAGAGAAACCTTTAACAAGGTAAAAGACTCTAACCAAGTCTATGAATTGTAAAGCCTCTAACCAGGTGCAACATTCAAAATAAATATTGTAAAATCCTTTAGCAAGGTAGACCTAACGGATCTTGATACTCCTAACAAGGTAAGCTATCAGAAATAGATAAATGTAAGCTCTAACTGAGCATTCTTTATTATTGTAGTAGTGAAGTTGTGGGTGCCATCCCCACTACAGTTTTTCTCTCTAACCAAGAGTTTCTGCGTAACCAAAATATATGTGTTATGGAGTGAATCATGTATGATTGTTATCTATTTGTTTTAACTTTATTTTATGTTACTGCACTATTCAGTTTATGCATAATAGTAAAGTTATTATTCAAGAAAAGCTTTGGAGTACTGATTCACCCCTCCCCTCTGAGTACATTAGCTTTCCATATTGGGCCTAACAATTGGTATTAGAGCTTGAATCTTGGAAAAGGGTTTAACTACCTAAAGAGAAAGATCTTATCAATGGAAGGTTATAAACAATCTCAAAGGAATGTATATCTGCAAGAAGAGTTGGATCATGCTAATCAAGTTATTGCAGACATGCAAAGGCAAATGCAAAAATCTTTGAAAGTAAGAAGAAGATTATCAGATGACTTGTAGGATTCTCAAGAGTTAGTGGAACAAATTGAGACATCATCTAAGAATAGTATATCTAAAGAAACTGAAGAAATGATTGGAGTATTGAAAGAAAAAAACAAAGCATTGGTTGATCAACTAAAAGAAATGAAAAGAGAACATGAATATTTTAGTACACAAATGACCGAAAATCTAGATGCATTGAGGACAGCTGAGGATAAAGCAAGAGATCTACAAAGAGAGAAACAACAACTTGAAGTCTTAGTATCTGATAAGAATGATGAAATCATAAGGTTGACTGGAATTCAACAAAATATGACAGATCAACTAGGTTATGCACATCATGAAGCAATTCTGAAGAATGATGAAAATCAAGCATTGAAGCTTGAAGTATCAAAGTTGACCAATGAACTTGAAACAGAGAAGAAATCCAAAGAAACATTGAAGAAAAGTTATGAAGCATCAAAGATGTTGGATAAGCAACTGAATACAAAAAGACCCAACAAAGATGTAGGTCTCAGTTACAAAGGAAAAGAATCTACCGAGAAAGCAATTCATACTATTAAGAGAGGAGAATCATCAAAGCAAGCTAGAAAAAGGAATAACATCAAAAGAAAGAAGCCTATTTGCTACTACTATGGAAATCAAGGTCATACTACCAACATATGCCAGATTAGAAAAGGTAAGAAAGCGAATATCACTAGGTCCAATGATTATTGTTACAATTACAAAAAATATGGTCACACATCTAATCAATGTAGGACAAAGTCTGTTAACAACTATCAGAAGGCAAAATTCAAAGGGTTTTGTAAAAACTGCAATAGATATGGACATAGTACCGAGAAGTGTTGGCTTAAGAAAAAGAACTATAGGTGGTCTGCACACCGAGCAAATGCTAGAGGTTACTGAACTCACCCAGATCCTTACCGACAATATGCAGCAGTACCATGGGATTACAATACATATGGTGTGAATGTTGTGGAAGATATGGACATATAAGTGCCAACTATTTTATAAGGTTTGGAATGAACAACTGAAGATCATGGAGAAATCCTGGTATGGCATGTTTTCATTGCCACAAAGTTGGACACTTGGCTGGAGATTGTAGAGATCAACCTAAAGGAGACATTGAGGAAATAAAAGAAAAATTAAAGATGATTTGGAAAAAGAAGGAAATTGTGTCAAATGAAGAAAGCACCTTACCTACCGAGTTAGGTGGACCTATTCCAAATTAATCAGCAAAGGTATGAAGGGACTACATTCTCTAAAGGTTAAAATTATAACAGTTCCTATTCTATTATGTACTAAATTCAAAATTTGCATAGTTAAGATGCATTAGTAGGTTTGAAATTCTATCAAAAGTACTTTACAGGAAACCTATCAAGTCGGTGTATACAGGAAGCCTGTCAAGTCGGTAAATAAAGGAAATTTGGTTACTTGGTTAAAATGAAAAAGGGGTAAATTGGTTAAAGAGGAACCAAGTGCATTTAATGTTTTTTGACCTAACCCGCACAGAGCCTGATAAGGTATTTTGTGTACTTAAAAGTATTTTCGCGGTCATTTTCATTCACCAAGTTTTCAAGAGAGCAAAGCAGAGTGAATCAAGGTGATCAAACCTCATTCAAAGCAAATCCAAGGTATTTACATAAATCTCATCACACTGTTAAGCTAGTTTACCAATCTTGTCAAATTGCTATTATCTACTGAGTGTGAAGCGTCTACCATTTGTAAACCATCAAACCCTAAGGATAGTTTGCTAAGTTTTATCTAGAATTTACAAATGGCACCCAAGATCCAAGATTCTGTAGTTGTCAAGAATGTAGAGAAGCCCTCTCTGAAATACTCTTTGACTCCCAAAGTCGCCTTCGAACCAGATGACAAAACTACCTTTTCACTCATCCCGGATCGAGTCTTGTTAGTCGAAGATGTTAGATTCTTCACCAAATGTCATGTTGAAGAACTCGGTCATGTTGAGATTAGTGACACATATGATGAGCTATGTACTGATGGAAAAATGGATAGCAAGTACAAGCATATCAAAATCAAGGGATTAACTGAAGCCCTAACCTATCCCCGTGTGTTCAAACCCCAGTGGGTTAAGTTTGTTTTAAGCAGAGTTCATGATGATTTTATGTGGCTAGAGGAGCAACCATTCAAAATCACCAAGGAAATCATTCATGTGATCATCGGGTATCCTATCTATGATCATGCACAAGCACAGAAAATGATATCATAGAAGGAGTTAATCAATTTAACTGGAGTAGAATCTGATTACTGAGGACTAAAACAGAACAATGTCACTGATGCAGAACTTAAATTTGCAATTAGAGTAATTGGTTACTGTTTCTTCCAATCACCAAGGGAAAATAGTGTACCCTGTGTAGCAGTTGACTTACCCTATAAAATTGTGAAAAAGGGAATGAAAGTTGATTTATGTGAAGTGTTATTGAAAAATTTGTTTGAGAACCTAAACACAATAAGGAAGCCGAAGAAGAACAACTCTGAAAATACACTGAAGTTTGGTTCACTTCTTGTAGGCATATTTTTCTATTTTGAGAAATTCTTTCCATTAGTCGGTAAAGTAGTTTGGGAGCTACACCAACCAATCACCCATCAAATTAATGACTTTATCAAGAAATTGGGAGAAAATTTCAATGATATCATGGATGACTACTTCAGCAAATTTCAAGAGAAGATGCACAACAGGTACCGGATTCCACCCCAGCTAGTAGAAAAATATAAGGATGATATATGCTTTGAGGTAGACAGTGATTACTATTATGTGAATGTTATAGAACCAAAGAATCAATCTTTACCACCAATGGGTTATGAGATTGACTATGATATCACACAACAACAAATTGATGCATATCTTACACTGCCAAGGCATGCTACTAAACTAAGATATGGAACTTATGAAGAAGTTAAGGAAAAGGTAAAAATGAGCATTGTAGTACCTAAAGCTACAAGAAAGGATACAAAGATGATTAAGGCATTATCTAAGAAATTTGGAGAAGACTCTTCCTCTACACCTGTCAAAGGCACTCTCGCTATTACTGAAGAGGAATCAGAAGCTCAAGAGGCATCAATAACATTAAGCACCAAACTGCCTAAGGGTAAAGTGTTGAAAAGAAAGAAAATGGACACTTCAAAGGCCCTATCAACACCACCTCCAACAAAGAGACCTAACACAAGAGCATCTAGAGCATCACCGAGTAAGAAACAAAAGAGTGTTATTGTTCCCAAGGTGACCAAGACCTACAAGAAATCTACTCAAAGACTCATTTTGGCAAAAGAGCCTAGTGATACAGAATCAGAAGATGCCAACAAATTCCAGATTGTAAAGAGCAAAAAGGTAAATATTCATAGTGTTGAAAACTTTTATGCCAATCTAAAAGAATATTGTGGATTTGGAGGATTTAGATATGTCAAGTATGAGACTAGGAATAATGATGAGAAGAGACAAATTGAAGAAGCTGTCATCTGCACACTTCTAAAGTTTCCGCTAGCTCCATTAGAACTAGTAAAGTCACTTTCGAGTGAACTATACTTACATATTGATAACAGAGGGAAATATGCAATGGACTCAGAGAAAAAAATCAGAGAAAGAAGTCTAGTCCATCTATTTCTTGATATGTCTATAGCAGAAATAAAGGAACATTTGACAACCTATAATTCTAAATTTCTTGTCAAACAGAGAGCCTTAAAACTGATGAATGGGCTATACTTTGATGTAGAAAGGGAGACAAAAGCAAAATGGTAGGAAATCTTCAAAATCAAGGATGTTGGTGAACAATCTCAAGTTGAAATTGTTGATGTCATCGAGCACGATCCTGATGTCACCGAGCAAGGTCCTGATGCTACCAAGCAAGACCCAGCTGACACTATTCAAATTGATGAAGATGTCATGGATACAGAGGAACAGGAGTAGGAGATGATAGAAGGCACTACATATGCAAAACTTGTATCTAGTGAATCTATGATAGTACAAGTTCAGGCTTATCCGCCAATCACTCAACCTGTCACTACCGAAGCACCTTAGGATATAGCACAAGGCACTGAAGGTCACCAGTCTGAAGCAGTAGAAGGTACAACTAAAGATCAGACCTCTCAAGCACCGTCAAGCACTGAAAATGTTATAGCTAAGACCCCCAGTACTAAGACACCCAAAGACACTATAGCCACTACAGGTACCAACCAAAGTGTTGCCTCTACCAAGCAACCTACCGAGGGTCAGCAAGCCTCACAAGCAATTGTCTTGGTACAACCGACCAAAGGTAAAGAGAAGAAGGTGAAAAAGCATAGTTTCAAAGTTGATTTGACTAAACCGATAGTGTTGCCCAATGTGGATATTTCAAAATTAAAGGGGAAAGCACTCATTGATTTTGGGTAACTATGCAAAGCAAAGGCTGAATAGGAAAAATAGATGGCCATTCAAAAGAAGAATAAAGTATTACAGAAGGTAAAGACACTGTTGACAGATATGCTACCTTCAGCAACAGTGTCAACCGATGTAGCCATCCACATTCAACTGGATGAACTCCTCAACCAAATAGAAACATCAGGAGTTGATGCATCTGAGTATTTGACCAAGCTAAAAGACAAAGAGATTACTACAAAAATGATAGAAGAGGTACAAAAAGCTCTTGCTATTGGAAAAGTCAAGCTTGTCAAATTCATTGCTGAGTTGTCCCCTCAACTCAAGCATATTCTTTATTTATTTCAGAAACTTTGCACATTTTCCACATTCATTAAAGATATCAAGGACAAAACTAATGCAATTGAGAAAGGGATCACCGATCTCTCAAATAAGTTGACTCCAGAGCCCAATTCAGTTCATAATTTTTATACCAAGCTTCAACAACTCATGGCTCAACAATTAGAACTCAGAAATGAAGAACATAAGATCAGGATGATTATAATGACACTCCAGACATTATTCCTTCCTCATCTTTCATCAATTCAAGAACAGATTAACTGAGATGCACACCTATCTACTACACAAGAGGGAAGAACTCTTGATGGCTTAATATCACTATTGGCTGATATTCAAGCACAAAATTCTTTAATGGAAAGTGTAAAGGATGCACTCTCAGTCACACTCACTGATGCTCAGAAGAAGTATAAATCTATTTTTGATCAGTTACCACCCCCAGATGGAAATTAAGTTTTTGATGTTTGTCAAAAAGGGGGAGTGATACTATATATTTTGGGAGTGATACAGTTTTGGTGACACAGTTTTGATATAGTATTCGGAGTATTGTATATAGGGGGAGTATACTGAGCAGAGTATGTAGAGTAAGCAGAGCACACAAGCACATAACTGAGTATGCAAAATCAGAGTTATGTACAGTATAATGATAAGGGGAGTATATCTAAATATCCTATTTCATTGACTATTGAATATATTGTCAAGTGTAGTCATTGTGCAAAGTATATAGATTTTTGAGTTATGACTTTGAAAGTAGTTTTTATCAAACATCTCAACTAATGTCAAAAGGGGAGATTGTTACTACTTATCAAATTGCCATTAGTTTTTATATTCAAAGTCATACTATATATTCTAGTCGGTTAACACTAC
Organism: Cryptomeria japonica; assembly: GCF_030272615.1. NCBI lineage: Eukaryota > Viridiplantae > Streptophyta > Pinopsida > Cupressales > Cupressaceae > Cryptomeria > Cryptomeria japonica. The sequence continues at coordinate 918,172,863 of NC_081407.1, forward strand.
AAAATCATGCAGTCGGTACACACAGAGAAGTCGGTATGCACAGTCTAGTCGGTTATAGAGGAAAGCAGTCATAGAACGTAGTATACACCGAGCTATCTATTGAGTATCTTTTCATAGCTACCAAGCAGTAAAGATGACACACCGAGCTGACATACACTGAGTGAAACGTGTTACCAGATACATTGAACCTGGACATGCATATGAAAACGTGTTACAAGATCAAGGCACATCTAACCGTTATTACATTGGAAATTGCACCAGAAGATTGTGTATGATTTTGAGATCAATCTAACCAATGAAATATTATGTTTAGTTATTCATTCGAGGAATCTTGTTTGTAATATCGAAGCAATGAATTGGATCACCATTTTAAGAGATCTATTTATATAGCAAGAGTGAAGTGTATGTATGCATGAAGGAAGACTGTTACAGAGACACAAAGGTCACTGAGAAGGTTTTCAAAGAACAGTCGAAGAATAGAGTAAACAAAAGGGTTTACCGAGTTACTATATGGGTTATCGAGGTATGCTATAAGAAAGGTAATCTATTCTGAGAACATAGAATCTGCTATAACATTTCAGATGTAAAGTTGTAGATATTTGTAATGATTTTATTGTAATATTGTGAAGTTGAAAGAGAAACCTTTAACAGGGTAAAATACTCTAACCAATTCTATAAATTGTAAAGCCTCTAACCAGGTGCAGCATTTAGAATAAATGTTGTAAAATCCTTTAGCAAGGTAGATCTAACAAATTTTGATACTCCTAATAGGGTAAGCTATCAGAAATAGCTAAATGTAATATCTAACCGAGAATTCTTTATTATTGTAGTAGTGAAGTTGTGGGTACCATCCCCACCGTAGTTTTTCTCTCTAACCAATAGTTTTTACGTAACTAAAATATATGTTTTATGGAGTGAATCATGTATGATTGTTATCTATTTGTTTTAACTTTATTTTATGTTACTACACTATTCGGTTTATGCATAATAGTAAATTTATTATTCAAGAAAAGTTTTGGAGTACTGACTCACCCCTCCCCTCTGAGTACATTAGCTTTCCATATTGGGCCTAACACAAATGAGGTCTGCACATGCAGAAAGGCCAACTGCCTAGAGCTCACTACTCAATCACAAGATGAGAGTCACACTAACTACAATTGGATGATTAAATCCAATGATAATGTACTGCTCAAAGTAGCATCTCCAATGCTGGATTCAATACCAGTTAAGCTCTGATAATCACCTAAGAATATTACAATTAAATCATTTACAAATAAGTCAAGATGTGATGCATCATGTTGGCTCAATGTAATTACAACAATATCCAATTGATTAAATCATCTCCATAATGTGTCGTGTTGATCTGGAGTACATAATGCATGTCGGTCTATAACCTAGACCAATTTGCCAGTAATAGAAAATATGTCATCCCGATTAGACCAATAACCAAAATACCAAAACCAAGTGTCCAAACCATGTCTTCAACATAACTAAGTGATCTCTAGATGATAACAAGCCATCCTTAGTGTCGATGAACAATATACCGGTGACTATGCATAAGTCACTGAACTTACCGGTGAACATAATGTGTTGGTTCATCATAACCAAAGATCTCCAGAAGGATAAGTGTTGATAAGTGTTGACATCAATGACAAAACCAATGCAGCATATCCATAATACCAACAATATCCCCCTTTGGCATTAATGGCAACACAAGATGGAAAAACCATCTAAGTGCCAAAGCAGAAATGCCAAAAACCAAAAACCAACAATCTCCCAAATAGATGAATACCAAAAATCAAAATACAAATGCAGAGAGTAAAAATCTCTCCCCCAATGAATAATCTCTCCCCAAAGGATAATGTTTTTCCATAGATATATCCCCCCCTTTGACATCAAATGCCAAAGCAATACAAATACCAAATACAACCAATTCATAGAACCAATTACAATAACCAACTGTTATAACCAACTTCTCCCCTTGAGAAGTAGGTCTCCTCCATCAAAGCCGAAAAAAGGTTTCTCTATAAATTCTGTTGGTTTGATGCCAAGTATCAATTGTCTAAGTCTCTACCGATGAGGGTATAACCCCAAGCTGCTCTCTGAGACATTCAAAAGTTTCCTTAGGAAAAGGCTTAGTAAAGATATCTGCAATTTGCTCTTTAGTATTCACATAAACCAATCTCACTTCATTTGCTTCAAAATTCTCTTTTAGAAAATTATATTTGATAGAAACATGCTTAGTTTTAGAGTGAAATACTGGATTCTTAGATATATCAATTGTTGCTGAATTATCACAATAGATGATTATAGGTTCTTTGCATTTTACCTTTATGTCCTTCAAAATTTGCTTAATCCATAATACCTGAGTACAATTAGTTGCTACTACAACATATTCTGATTCTATTGTTGATAATGATGTACAACTCTGTTTCTTGCTCAACCACTAAATTAATCTGCTACCAAGAAAGAATGCCCTGCCCATGGTGCTCTTTCTATAATCTACATCTCCTGCCTAATTTGCATCAATGTATGCACATAAATCAAAATTTTCATCTTTAGGATACCATAAACCAAGATTTGTTGTGCCTTGTAAATACTAGAAAATCCTTTTAACTGCTTATTTATGATTTTCTCTAGGATTACTCTAAAATCTTGAAACAATACATACTGCATTCATTATATTAGGTCTTGTTTGTGTCAAATACAGTAAGCCTTCAATCATAGATTTGTATCTTGTCGGATTAACAGGAGCTAAATCATCCTTCAATGATAGTTTATCAGTTGTAGTCATAGGAGTACTTACTGGTTTAGAGTTTTCCATACCAAATTTCTTCAGTAGTTCCTTTAGGTACTTTGTTTGACATATGACTATACCTTTATCAGTCTCTGAAATTTTCAATCCTAAAAATAATTTTATCTCCCCAATCATAAACATTTCAAATTCTTCCTGCATCTTATTAGAAAAGTCTTTACACAATCCATCTTCTCCTCCAAAATTGATGTCATCAACAAAAACCTCAATAACCAAGATGTTTTCATTAGTCACTTCAAAATATAAGTTGTTGTCAACATTATCTTTAGTGTAACCAAGCTGAAAAAGATATTTGTCCAATCTAGCATACCAAGCTCTAGGAGCTTGCTTCAATCCATATAAAGCTTTCCTTAATCTGCAAACCATATCTTTATCATTTGTTAATGAAAATCCATCAGGTTGTTCAATGTAAACTTCCTATTCAAGATCACCATTTAGAAATGCACATTTAACATCCATTTGATATACTTTATAGTTTTTGTGTGTTGCAAATGCAATAAATAATCTGACTGCCTCAATTCTAGGTACCAGTGGAAAGGTTTCATTGTAATCAATTCCCTCTTTCTGTGAATATCCTTTACACACTAATATTGCTTTGTTTCTGATTACCTTACCATATTCATTAAGTTTATTTCTGAATACCCATTTATTTCCAATTACATTTTTATCTTTAGGTTGGGGAACCAATGTCCATGTATTGTTCTTTTCAATTTGTTCTAATTCATCTTCCATAGCTTTAATCCAATGTTTATCTTCACATGCCTCAATAACAGATGCTGGTTCAATTTGAGAAATTAAACATACCTCTTCATTTTCTAGTCTTCCTCTTGTCATAACTCCTTGATACCTATTCCCAATTATCTGACTTTAAAAGTGATTCAATCTTACATACTTGGGTGTGATCACTTGTTGTTGTTCTTCAGTCATTGTGGAATTCTTTGATGATGCCGGTGTGACTAGATCTATATTTTGTGTTGGTGCATTCTGTATAGGTTCATTTATGATCATCTCAACTACCAGTTCAGAATCCATAGACCTTGAATTTCCTCTAAAGTGTTCATCTATCTTCACATTTTCACTCTCAATGATTTTCTACAATCTTTTATTAAAACATCTATATGCTTTGCTCTTAGATGAATAACCAAGAAATATTCCTTCATCACTTCTAGGATCAAATTTACCAATATATTCATCTCTTCTAATGTAGCATTTGCTTCCAAATATTCTAAAGTATTTAAGAGTAGGAATATTACCAAACCATAGTTGATAGGGTGTCTTATCGGTTACACCTTTTATGTGAACTCTGTTAAAAGTGTAGATTGTTGTATTCACTACTTCTCTCCAATATACATGAGGTAGATTTGCTTATGATATTATGCTTCTAGTTGCATCCAAAATAGTTTTGTTCTTTCTTTCCACAATTCCATTTTGTTGAGGTGTCAGTGGTGCTGATAGTTGTCTTCTAATTCCATTTACTTCACAAAATGTATTGAACTCCTTAGATGTAAATTCACCTCCTTGATCTGATCTTAAACATTTGGTTTTCTTATCGGTTTCATTCTCTACCATTGCCTTGAATAATTTGAATTTCCCAAAAGCTTTTGATTTCTCCCTGAGAAAAGTAACCCAACACATTCTAGAATAATCATCAATAATTAGTATGAAATATCTATCTCCCTGTAGACTTCTTGTTCTTGTCAGACCACACAAGTAAGTATGAATTAAATCAAGAATATTATTGGATTTCTCAGAAATACTCTTAAAAGTTGTTCTAACTTGCTTTCCCATTTGACATTCCTTACATACCAGATTGTGAGGTTTTACAGTTTTAGGTAAATCATTTATTGCGTTAGATGAACTAATCTTTATAATGCAATCAAAATTCACATGACAGAGTCTTTTATGCCATAACCAACTTTCATCAATGTGTGCAATCAAGCATGTCTTTTCATTGTTATTCAAATGAAAGATATTACCTCTAGTCTTATTACCGGCTGCAATTTCCAAACCAGTTCTGTTCATGATTTTGTATTTACCATTCTTGAATTGTAACTAAAATCCTTTTTCAACTAATTGACCAACACTCAAAAGATTATGCTTCAAACCTTCAACATAATAAACATTATCAGTATTGTGCTTACCATCAAAATATATGGTGCCTTTTCCTCTTATCAAACAAGATTTGTCATCTCCAAATATTACTAGACCTCCATTGTATTCCTGAAAAGATAAGAATTTACTTTTATCACCAGTCATATGTGTTTGGCATATGTGCAAGAGTATGATGACATGATGATATTGTATGTTGTCATTGATGTCAATATGCTAAGAAGTGAACCGGTATATTGAAGTTAAGCAACTGGCAAAGATAACTAGTATGGTGCTGTAAACCTATATATGTGCAATAAGTGAAGCGGTATGCTTGTCCAAGTGAACCAGTATGATGTTGTGAACCAGAACTAGTATGTCAGAATGAGAACTGGTACATGGAATGTGGTAGGACTATCAGTTGGTAGTCTTAGCTTCAGGGTTTCCAGTTGAAGTATTCCAAGCCCGATGACATTGTGTGATGAGTTAGCATTGTAATGGAGATCAGATCATGTTTCCATGTCAGTCTTGTGAACGTGAAGGATCTTGCATGAAGGAGATTGATCCTATCTACCTCAGGAATGTGCAAAGTCTTTGCAAATGGTGGAGAACACATGATGGCTTATCTCCTACATGAAGCGATGAAGAATGAATGATGGAGAATGTCTTGAGATCTGTTCAAGACCATTGTATTTAAATACAAAGTTCTCAATGGTCAAGATTGAACTGATCAATTTATTAACCTAAGTGTTTAGGGTTTAGGGTTTATGCTGCCGACCTATCTGTGTTCTATAAGGTCGATGTTGTGTTTCATGTTGAGGTTGTTGGCAAATGTTATGTGTGTATCTAAGTGCAGAGATACGTGACTCTTGCTAGACCAGATAAGAGGATTGTTACCTGCATAGTGTGTGTGTAGAAGGAAGGAACTAAAGTGGATCTGCATTGGCAATGAGTGCAATGCTATTACTAGATCATTGTAATACCTATTGATCTTTAACTACTTCAACAGTTAGAAAATCCCTTAACTGGGTAGCTTTAACTAGCTTGTTGTAAGTCCTTTAACAAGGTGACTCAAAGTCATTGAGTTCATAAACTTCTCTGACAAGGTAACCTCTAACAGGGTTTAACCCTTAACTGGGTATTCTTGCCATCCCTTAACCGGGTGATCCCTAACAGGATCGGTTCCTAACAGAACCTGTTGTAATAGTCTTTAACCGGACTAGGCTTCTAATAGAGCAGACTTCAAAAGAGTTCAAATCAACTTGTGGGTATTCATTCCCACCGTGGTTTTTCCCAGTTGGGTTTCCACATGAAAAATATGTGTGTCATATGTGATGTCTTTTTCATGTGATGCTTTGTTGTTTTCTGTCAATCGGTGAATCATGTTGATCTAGCAAGTTATTATATTTTTGATGATAGACTATCTGTTTATGCATAAGGAAAAAGTGGAAATGAGGGAGTAGGTTGTGTGGAAAGATAAGAAGATTGATCGGTTCAAGTCTTTCACAGTTGCACTGTGTTTAATCGGTAGTAGTTTGGTTTGGACCAATGTTAGAGATTGCCAGTAGTTTATAGTCTACAATCAAACCGGTTTAGGAGAAGTTTTTGTGCTTGTACTGATTCACCTGCCCCCCCTCTCAGTACTGGTTTGGTACTCTCTTTTCATCATTGAGTTATCAATTGGTATCAGAGCATCCTCCAGGTCCTCTATGTTGTAAGCTTAACCACTTAAGGGAAAGATCCTATTGCAATGATGAAGAGGGAAGGTCCAAAGTTCAATAGAGATAACTTTAAAATATGGAAGGACAGAATGAAGATATACATCAGAAGCATGTGTGCTCAACATTGGAACTATGTTGAGAACGTTTATGTTATCCCTACCGACACTCTCACTGATGACCAAAAGAGAGAGATTTAGGAGAATGGGCAAGTCATGGAAGCCCTAATCAGTGGCTTATCTGACATTGAGTTTATTGATGTCCAGGATAAAGACAATGCCAAAGAAGTATGGGATACTCTTGAGAATATCTATAGAGGTGATGAACATGTAAAACAAGCTAAGGAAGAAAGCCTTAGAGGAAAGTTTGAAGACATGCAGATGGTTGAAGGTGAGACCATTCAACAATATGGAATACCAATCAAAAATATTGTTGGAGATATCAAGAGTGTAGGTGGTAAATGGAAGATTCCATAGTTGTGAGCAAAGTTTTGAGATCCTTATTACTGGTCTATGCAATAAGAGTTACTTCTATTCAGGAGTTGAGATCAATAGACAAGACTAAGGTATCCCTAGACTCTATCATTGCAAAGTTGACAGCCTATGACCTAAATAGTTTTGATGGCAGTGTTCAAAAGACCAAATCAGCTTTTAGAGCATCTACTGCACCATCCAGAAAAGGAAAAGAAGTAAGCACTAGAGGTGAACCAAGACAGAGCAGAGAAATGGATGATGAGGAGATTCTAATGGAATTTGAAGCTCTTCTTGCCAAGAGACTTCCTAAGGGAACCAACAAATATAGAGGTAAGCTTCCTTTGAAATGCTTTTTTTGTAACCAGATAGGACACATCGATATAAACTGTCCTAATAGTGATAGCAAGGACAAACCGGAAAGGTTCAAGAAATTCAAAGTTGGAAATTGAAGAAACTATTTTGTAGCAGTTGATGAAGGTGTCACATATGAGGAATCAGAAGATGAAGAAAATGAAGATATTGTGTTTGTTGCAGTCAAGGAGGATGTGATAGACAAGAAGGCTCTTGTCTCCTGCTTTGATAATTCCAATGAGTGGATTATTGATAGTGGTTTCTCTCACCATATGACTGGTGACCGAAGCAAGTTTATATCCCCTAGAAGAGTATGATGCTGGTGTGGTTCATTTTGGTAATGATGCACCATGTATGGTCAAAGGCAGAGTGTCCATCTCTCTAAATGGAAAGAGCAGGGCTGACAATGTGTATTGGGTGGAAGGTCTCAGACACAATCTATCGAGTGTTGCTCAGCTGAATGACAGTGGACTCACTTTGGAATTCAAAAATGGAGTCTACAAAATCAAAGGAAAGAATGGTGAACTGATGGCCACCGGTATGCAAACCAAAGGTAACTTATTTCAGATGAATGCAAATATAAGTACATGTCTTATGGCTAAGTTTGATGATAGCTAGATATGGCATAGGAGACTCTGCCATGTAAACTTTGATAACATAGTAAAGGCCAGTAAGATCAAGGTAGTTAGAGGACTGTTGATGCTGAGCAAACCAGAAAACCCTTTGTGGAGAGAGTGTCAACTGGGGAAAATGTCTTCCTCAACCTTCAAAGGTAAATCTTTCACTGCTGACAATTTACTTGATCTTGTGCATACTGATTTGTGTGGTCCTATGAAAACTAGGAGTGTGTAGGGAGATAGGTATTTTATGATTCTAACAAATGATTGCTCAAGAATGATGTGGGTCACATTCTTGAAGGACAAATCTGAAGCTTTTGGAAAGTTCAAAGCCTTCAAGGCACTGGTAGAAGAGGAAAGCAGAAGAAGAATCAAATGCCTTAGAACTGATCAAGGAGGGGAATTCACTTCCATTGAATTCAACAAATATTGTGAAGAGAATGGCATCAAGAGGCAACTCTCTACCCCCCGGACTCCACACCAGAATGGCCTAGCAAAGAGAAACAACCGAACTGTGGTTGAAGTGGCTAGAACTTTGTTGATCCAAGGAAAGGTCGTTCACACCTTTTGGAGGGAAGTGGTGAGCACTGCAGTCTACACAATGAACCGGGTGCTCATCAAAAAGGGAAAGGATAAAACTCCTTATGAGTACTCGACCAGTAAGACACCAGTGGTTAGCTACTTTAGAGTGTTTGGTAGTAAATGTTACATCAAGAGGAGTGAAAATCAGAGCAAGTTTGATGCTAAATGTGATGAGGGAATATTCCTAAGGTATTCCACTAAGAGAAAAGCTCTCAAATGTTTCAACAATAGGACTCAGAGAATTGTTGAAAGCATGAATGTTAGGGTTGATGAAAAATCTAGGAAACCTAAGGAAATTGGTAGTGAGCAAGTAGGAGATGAACCAGTAGTAACCTTCTGGGAACCGGTTGCAAATCAACCCAGTACAACTAATTGTGCTCCTACACCGGTGGATGCTAATGATGATGAAGATGAGGATGAAGAAGAAAAGCAAGAGGAATATTTTAAGAACATACCTAGGTATGTCAAACTCAATCATGATCCAAAGCAAATCATAGGAGACAAGGATGTAGGAATCCTTACAAGAAGAAAGGTCTGAGAAAATTCATGTATAATCTCTGAATTTGAACCTAAATCATTCAAACGGGCACATAAAGATGAAGATTGGATCAAGGTAATCAAAGAGGAACTTGATCAGATAGAAAAGAATGGTACATGGTCCTTGGTACCCAGACCAAAGCATAAAAATGTCATTGGTACCAAATGGGTTTTCAAAAATAAGCTGAATGAAGATGGGACAGTGATAAGAAACAAAGCCAAACTGGTGTGTAAGGGGTATGTTCAAGAAGAAGGAGAAGACTATGGAGAAACCTTTGCTCCAATAGCCAGATTGGAAGGAGTTCGTATGCTTCTTGCATATGCAGCTTTTAAAGGATTCAAGGTATACCAAATGGATGTAAAATCTGCATTCCTAAATGGAATACTTGAAGAGGAGGTGTATATAGAGCAACCAGATGGGTTTGCCCTATCAGAAGATAGTGACATAGTGTGTAGGCTACATAAAGCCTTGTATGGACTAAAGCAGGCACCTAGAGCATGGTATGAATGCTTGCACTCCCATCTTGTGAAGATTGGATTTGAAAGAACAAGTGAAGATAGCAATATCTACTTGAAATCAGAAGGAGATCAGATTCTGATCTGTGAAGTATTTGTTGATGACATCATCTTTGGAGGAGATGACAAGATGAGTCATGATTTTGCCAATGAGATGAAGAAGGAATTTGAGATGTCACTCATAGGGGAGATTAAGTTCTTCATTGGACTGTAGATTCAACAAATGAAAGATGGAATCTTTATTACTTAGTCCAAGTATGTCAAAGAGGTGTTGATGACCTTTGACATGGAAGACAGTAAACCAGTTGGCACACCAATGGTGACCAGTTGTAAACTATCAAAAGAAGATGACTCAGCATTGGTAAATGAGAATGAATACTGATCTATGATTGGTAAGTTGCATTATGTAGTGCATAGCAGACCGAACATTGCACATGCAGTGGGTATTACCGCTCGGTTTCAGCAAAGCCCAAGAGAATCCCACTTGGTAGTAGTCAAGTAGATTCTTAGATATCTAAAGGGAACTATTGACTATGGGTTATGGTATCCTTACAACAATGAGTTCAACCTGAAAGTGTTCATAGATGCTGATTGGGTTGGTAATGTAGATGACCAGAAGAGCACAACTAGTGGTGCATTCTTTCTCGGTGGTAGACTGGTCTAATGGATGAGTAAAGAGCATAGTTATATCTCTTAGTCTATACCAAAGGCAGAGTATGTTGCAGCGTTTATGAACTACACCCAGACTATTTGGATGAAGCATGTATTGAATGGCTTCAAAGTTCCTGTATCTGAACCGATAAGTATATTCTGTGACAATACAAGTGCAATTAACATTTCCAAGAATCCAGTTTTACATGCTAGAACCAAGCACTTTGAACTCAAGTATCATTTCTTGAGGGAAAAGGTTCAGAACAAAGAGGTGGCATTGGAACATGTTTCTAGTAAGGAGCAATTAGTAGATATATTCACCAAGCCTCTACCAAAGGCTTCATTTACCTATTGAGAGGTGAATTAGGGGTGCTGCCCCTTCAAGAGGTGAACTAAAAGTATGTGCTCCACATCAGTTAGGTAATGCAATGTCCAATATTTTTCAGGATTGATGTGTTGAAGGATACTACTCCTCAGGGGGAGCAACATAGTGAAACAGGGAAGCTTGTGCCTCCACTTTGGCATTGTTGTCAAAGGGGGAGAAGATGTGAAGCAGGGAAGATATCTGCAACAATAGGGAGAAGATGTGATGCTGACTAATATCTTTGTATATTGCCATCAATGCCAAAGGGTGAGATTGTTGGAATATGTGCATGAGTATGATGACATGATGATATTGTATGTTGTCATTGATGTCAATATGCTAAGAAGTGAACTGATATATTGAGTTAAGCAGCTGGCAAAGAGAATCGATATGGTGGTGTAAACTGGTATATGTGCAATAAGTGAAGTGGTATGCTTATCCAAGTGAACTAGTATGATGTTGTGAACCAGAACTAGTATGTCAGAACGAGAACCGGTACATGGAATGTGGTAGGACTACTGGTTGGTAGTCTTAGCTTCAAGGTTTCTGGTTGAAGTATTCCAAGCCCGATGACATTATGTGACGAGTTAGAATTGTAATGGAGATCAGATCACGTTGCCACGTCAGTCTCATGCACGTGAAGGATCTTGCATGAAGGAGATTGATCCTATCTACCTCGAGAATGTGCGAAGTCTTTGAAAATGGTGGAGAATGCGTAATGGGTTATCGCCTACATGAAGCGGTGAAGAAAAAATGATGGAGAATGTCTTGAGATCTGTTCAAGACCATTGTATTCAAATAAAAAGTGCTCAATGGTCAGGATTGAACCGATCAATTTCTTAACCTAAGTATTTAGGGTTTAGGGTTTATGGTGTCGACCTATCTGTGTTCTATAAGGTCGATGTTGTGTTTCATGTTGATGTTGTTGGCAAATGTTGTGTGTCTATCTAAGTGTAGAGATACGTGCCTCTTGCCAAACCGGATAAGAGGATTGATACTTGCATAGTGTGTGTGCAGAAGGAAGGAACTAAAGTGGATCTACATTTGGATTGTGTGTTATTACCAGATCATTGTAATACCTATTGATCTTTAACTACTTAAATAGTTAGAAAATCCTTTAACCGAGTAACTTTAACTAGCTTGCTGTAAATCCTTTAACAGGGTGACTCAAAGCCAATGAGTTCATAAAATCCTCTAACAAGGTAACCTCTAATAGGGTTTAACCCTTAACTAGGTATTCTAGCCATCCCTTAACCAGGTGATCCCTAAAAGGATCAGTTCCTAATAGAACTTGTTGTAACAGTCTTTAACTGAACTAGGCTTCTAATAGAGTAGACTTCAAAAGAGTTCAAATCAGCTTTTGGGTATTCATTCCCACTGTGGTTTTTCCCAGTTGGGTTTCCACGTGAAAAATATGTGTGTCATATGTGATGTCTTTTTCATGTGATGCTTTGTTATTTTCTATCAAGTGGTGAATCATGTTGATCTAGAAAGTTATTATATTTTTGATGATAGATTATCTATTTATGCATAAGGACAAAGTGGAAATGAGGGAGTAGGTTGTGTGGAAAGCTAAGAAGATTGACTGATTCAAGTCTTTCACAGTTGCACTGTGTTTAACCGGTAGTAGTCTGGTTTGGACTGGTGTTAGAGATTGCTAGTAGTTTACAGTCTGCAATCAAACTGGTTCAGGAGAAGTTTTTGTGCTTGTACTGATTCACCCCCTCCTCTCAGTACCAATTTGGTACTCACTTTTCATCATTGATTTATCAATATGATGTGAACATCTAGAATCTATAATCCATTCATCCCTTTCTTCAGTTTTAGCTGCCAGGGCCTGCTCTATCGGTTAAATAGTAGGTTTCGATTGATCTTTTGTTATTGCAACAAAATCCCATCCATTGTCTGTTGGTTCTTCATCAGAATTATGAGTAACTCCTTCATCAACATAGTAACATGATTTGTCTCTATTCTTCTTAAATCTGTATCTCTGATATTCAGGGTTAGGCCTATATGTTCTTTTAGCTTCTTCTCTCAATCTTGCATGTCTATCAGGACATCTAGATGCCATATGACCAACTTTATTGCAATTAAAACATTTAAATGGTGTTTTACCTTCATACTTACTTCCAATAGGACCTTTAGGCAATTTCCTTGCAAATAGTGCTTCAAGCACTTCAAGTTCTTCATTTCCCCTCCTGATATCTTCAAGTTCTCTTGCATAAAGTGCTTTCCAATCAAATTTATTAGATGATGTAGATGATGATTCTTTGAAGGCTAAATCTATTTTAATTGTAGCAACAAGACCAAATTCCTCAAGCTCAAATGCTGAAATTTTCCAACCAAGGTGTCTCTAGATACTGATGTATTAGGCATTGTTCTCAACTCATTAATAGCCATTACTTTCATTTTGTATGCCAGTGGCAATGCTCTTAAAAATTTAGAAACAATTTCATCTTCACTTAAAGAACCTCCACGACATTGTATTTCCAAAACAATTTCATTAACCCTTTCCATAAAAGCAAAAGATCTTTCATCTTCTTCCATTTTCAAATTTTCATACTTGACCTGGAAGCATTCTAGTTTTGCAATTTTGACAATGGTATCTCCTTCATTCAATGTCTCCAATTTATCCCAAATAGCTTTAGCAGTAGATCGGTTTGATAATACCATGATTTGCTTATCTGACAAGGTGCTCAAAAGTGCTTCTCTTGGTTTGCAATCATTCTCTTGATCCTTACCCAATGTGGGTGGATTAGGTTGACCTAGTGTAGGACCAACATAGCCATTCTGTGTAACATCCCATATGTCTTTTCCAATGCAATTTAGATGTGTCTCTATTCTGATCTTCCATATACCATAGTTAGTTCCATCAAGTTTTGGACTGTCCTTCCTAAAAAAGTTAGTTGCCATAAAATCTCCTCAAGTTGTTAAACTTCTACAAGAAGAGGACTTAGCTTTGATACCAATTGTTAGGACTTGGAGGAAACTAAGAGGGGGGATTGAATCAATTCTCTATTAATTTCAACCCAAATATAAATTAATCAAACTTGATACATAATACAGGTGAACCAAACTTAATGTCGGTAGACAGATTAGTAGTTAATATTAATACCGGTGAAACTTAATGCATATAACAGAAAGAGAAACAACATCCACAACACATAACATGGAGATTTGTACGTGGAAACCCTGTAAGGGGAAAAACCACGATGGGAAACCTTACCCACAATTAGATGATACTACTACAGATATTATGTGTGTACAAATGGGGTTTGCACATGCAGAAAGGCCAACCGTCTAGAGCTTACTGCTCAATCACAAGATGAGAGTCACACTAACTACAATTGGATGATTAAATCCAATGATAATGTACTGCTCAAAGTAGCATCTCCAATGCTAGATTCAGTACCGGTTAAGCTCTAATAATCACCTTCAAACCTTCCTTGAACCTTCTCTATGGTCTGCTCATATGATCTTCAATATTTGTACATACCATGTCAGATAACCATATACCTATTACATGTTCCTCTACTTGTTACTTTTATCTCAGAAATGAGATCTTATATATATGCCAAAACCTAAGACCAAATGTGTAGGTCGGCTCACTAATAATATTACAATTAAATCATTTACAAATAAGTCAAGATGTGATGCATCATGTCAGCTCAATGTAATTACAACAATATCCAATTGATTAAATCATCTCCATAATGTGTCGTGCTAATCTGGAATAGATAATGCATGTTGGTCCATAACCTAGACCAATTTGCCGGTAATAGAAAATATGTCAGCCCGATTAGACCAATAACCAAAATACCAAAACCAAGTGTCTAAACCATGTTTTTGACATAACCAAGTGATCTCCAGATGATAATAATCCATACTCAGTGTCAGTGAACAATATACCGGTGACTGTACATAAGTCACTGAACTTGTCGGTGAACATAATGTGTTGTTTCATCATAACCAAAGATCTCCAGAAGGATAAGTGTTGACATCAATGACAAAACCAATGCAACATATCTATAATACCAACAAGTAGATGATCTTGAGCAAGAGAATCTAAGATTGAAGGATATGCATGTAGCTCTCAATGCAAATTACAACAAGTTGTTCATTGAAAATTGCGTATTGAAGCAACAAATAAAGAAAGCAACAACAGATTATTCAGGAGGAATTAGGCCTGAAGAATTAGAAAAAATAATAAAGAATTATAGAGGGTCAAGGATGAATCTAAGAATAATTATTTTGAAATCAGAAAGGCTTCAATTTTGAAGGTGGCAAGTAAAGTTATTGAGAAATTGAGAGGTGAACACCTCATATTCTTTGACTTCACAACTCCATAGCCAGTAGGATGAAATTATTTCATTTTTTCAGCCTATTAGGACCACTTGGATGCCAAAAAGTCAGGACTTAAAATAAGTCATGTTGGTAGTAAAAAATGTGGCCTCTCCACCCCAAATTGTAGGGGTGACTTGGAAGAATTATAATTTATTAATGAAACAATTTCCTTACATTGAGAAGGAGAAAAATGCATTGGTTAAAATGTTTGATTCTTTCCAAGGATCAAAAAAGTAGGATATCCCCACAATTTTGACAGGCGAAGGACAAATCCATAGCCTAGAAGAGTGGAAGAAAAGTTTCCAAGATGCCATAAATGTTATTTTAACTTCCTTGGCTACTGATCCGGCCCAAAGTGATTCATATTATAATATCATTGATAGGATCATGGAGGTAGATTTCATGTACCATAGATTTACTTTGGATGCCTCAATATGGCCAACTCATAAAACAAAGGAAGCAATAAATAGGTTCTAGAGTTTGAGGGGTTTCATTTGACCATTGGACAAGATTGAAGCCCTACATAAAAAGTACTGCTCCTTGGAGGAAGAGAAGCCTAAAGAAGAAGACTAGTCTTTTCCTTCTCTTTTTTACTTTAAATTTTGTCCAGGTTCCTAATTTTGAGGAGGACTGACAGAAGTATTCAACCATCAAAGACCATTCTCCAAGTTACCTATTGTCTGACGTCAAGGTGTATTTCAGATCTTGACAGAGGCATGTGTTAGGTACCTATGAAGGGGCGATCTTGCATACCTACAGTCTAAAGCTTCCAAGATGATGCCTTCCCACCCCCCCTCCCCCATTTTTAATGCAATAGAGAAGAGTGCATGCAGGGTAGCAAGGACATAGAAGCCTTAGGGCGAATTGTAATGCCTTGTACTTTTAACATGTTTCTTCTTGTCCTGAAGCTTGTTTTTTCTCCCTTGTTTTATAAAAGGGAATTCAGGGCAAGGAAAAATAATTTTGAAATTTTTCTTAATATGTAGTAGGATAGCTTTGAAGCAATATTATGGCAGTTAGTCTTTTACAGATTTATTTAGCACAACAATCTATCATGAATGTATCAATTTTATTCCAAAAATCAATAAAGAGGACATTCATTTTTCTTTCTCATATCTTTTGTATGGTGTTGTATGATTTGTTATGTTAATGACATGTTTAATTTGTCTTTTCTAGTGAAGAATGTGTATGTCTTGATAGGTTTCATTTCAAATAAATGAATTAAATTATGTCTTGAGTACTTAACATTTGTGTGAGAGGTATTGTGAGGACCTTGTGAATATATCCTCAGTCTGAGCATTTTAAGCAAGTCTTGAATATTTAGTATTGAATTTTAATTTCTGATACTGTGATATTGTTTGTCTTTAGACCTATTATTTGACTCTGTATCTCCCTTGAACAGGCACTATGTTAGACAAATCTAATACCTAGAGTAAACTCAAAGAGGGGGTGAATCAATTTACCATCAGAAATCAGAATTAAAGCATATCAAAACCATTAAACTAGAGCACAAAGAAACCAACATAATGAAGAATAAAACATGAAAGAACAGTACAAATGACACCAATATTTTGACGTGGAAAACCTAGGAAAGGGAGAAACCATGGTGGGAAACCCTACCTACAATCAAATAATACCTCTACAATAGTATGTGAAATTATAATGGGGATAGCACTTGCAATTAGGCCAACCGCCTAGAGCTCATTGACTTACAAAAGCATTGGACTATAATCTAGAAAGAATGAACTGTGAAAGTAGCATCTCCTCATGCTTGATACAGTTCTGATTAAGCACAGATGTTTGCCCTATAATATAAAAAACCTTCACTAAATGATATATCACTTGTTCACACATAAACCTTCCTCTAATAATGCAAGCATACCCATCCATCCCATCCATGTACAAATTACATGATAAGTCACCTATAAATACAGATCATAAACCTTATTGACAAGGTCGGCTAAACCCTAAACCCATAAACCCATAATAAAAAAAATTACATTATATGGTATCACTAGACTAATATTATGATTTACATTACATAACATGGACCCAAATCAAGTAACCAAACAATTCCATCTACTAGAAATTCTACTGAGACCAAAATCCAACACGCTTCACCAACCGATAGAAACCCTTAGTGAAGTAACACGAAAAGTATAACTGGATCAAAATAGGACAACCATAATAGTACGATAGCCAATGAAAAGTCACCAAACACTTGCAATATGATCAATAATCACCTTCAGCATGATAGAAACTGATTCCACAAGCCAGACCAAAATCGCCTGACCAAAGTACCAAGTATCACTTATCGGTAAAGCTAACCAGTATTGGGAAATACCAACTGGGAACATAAGCGATAGTTATTATATCACCAAAACATGAACCAATAGAATATAGAAAACAAATAACCATCT
This sequence comes from Cryptomeria japonica, assembly GCF_030272615.1. Classification (NCBI taxonomy): domain Eukaryota; kingdom Viridiplantae; phylum Streptophyta; class Pinopsida; order Cupressales; family Cupressaceae; genus Cryptomeria; species Cryptomeria japonica. Next base: position 918,190,339 of record NC_081407.1, read on the forward strand.
AGAGTAAGCATCCAAAACCAATTCTAGAGATCTGATCATACCAGATCAGAATCATAGCCAAAACCAAGATGACCACCAAGACTAACCGGGATAGGTTCAACCAGGATACAGTGTTGACATCAATTACAACACATAACCAAATCTGACATATTTCTAACAATCTCCCCCTTTGGCATTGATGGAAACAATGAATGTGAAAAACATCCAATTGCCAAGGAATGCCAACAATCTCCCTCAAAGATATGACTAATTTTCACATGAATACCACCTCTCCCCCTTTGACATCAATGAAAAAGGATGGATACCAAATTAGAAATATTGAACCAAATGACTGACTACTCCCCCTGAGTAGTAGCATCATCTCATCAACCAAGATCAAATAAAATATCTGATAAGCTTACTAGATTGATGCATTCCTGTATCTCTAAGTCTCTTCTAGAGGGTTGGTAACCCCCAATTGTTCTTTGAGATATTCAAAAGTATCTCTAGGCAATGGTTTAGTTAGAATATCTACAATCTTCTCCTTAGTAGGCACATAAATCAATTTGACTTCCTTTGCTTCAACCATTTCCTTGAATAAATTGTACCTTATAGAAATGTGTTTTGATTTGGAATGAAATACCAGATTCTTTGACATATCAATGGCAATAGTATTATCAAAGTGAATAACAATAGGCTCGTCATAACTTACCCTTATATATTTTAGAATTTATTTCCTCCATAAAATCTGAGTACACTTAGTAGCAACAGCTATATATTCCACTTCAATAGTAGATAATGAAGTACATGATTGTTTCTTGCTAAGCCATGAAACCAATATAATCCATAGAAGGTGGTTAGTCCATGTCACAAACCTGAGCACTATGGTGCACAACACAAGGAAAACTAGGGCACATAGCTTGCAACAATCCCTAATGATCTAATCTTCAGAATGATTTAGTTTCCCATACCTAGGAGTCTTTGAATTTTCTTGATTTACTGACTCTATCTATTCTTCCTCTATCACAGTTGAGTTTTCTGATGTTACCAAAGTGATAGGTTCACTGTTCTGAGGAGCTTCATGCATTACCGGTTCAGGTCTAATAAATTCATCTTTCTATCCACAGTCATATGATCTGATTTGATTACTGCCATGTTCATCCACCTTAACATTTATGCTCTTTGTTCCTATTCAAAATTTTTTTATAACATCTATATGCTTTTCTCTTGGTAGATTAACCCAAAAATATTCATTCATCACTTATAGGATCAAATTTTCCCAATGCATCATCTCTTCTAATGTAACATTTACTTCCAAAAATTCAAAAATATCTAACAATAGGAGTATGACCAAACCATAATTCATAAGGAGTCTTACTAGTATCACCTTTTATGTGTACTTTGTTGAAAGTGTATACAATTGTATTGACAGCTTCCCTCCAATAAATATCAGACAATTTATCTTATATCATCATAGTCCTATCCGCATCAAATATGATTCTATTCTTCCTTTCCACTAATCCATTCTACTATGGAGTCCTAGGTGCAAAAAGTTTTTTTCTGATTCCATTCTTCTCACAAAAGTTATTTAATTCACTGGATGTAAACTCACTGCCTTGATCTGATCTCAAACACTTTATCTTTAGTCCTATCTCAGTCTCAACCATAGCTTTAAATATTTTTAATTTCTCAAAAGATTCAAATTTTTCTTTCAAAAATGCTACCCACATCATTCTAGAATAATCATAAATAAGTAACATAAAGTATCTATCACCTTGATAACTTTTACTCCTTGTTAGTCCACATAGATCAATATGAATAAGATTAAGAATTTCATTTGATTTATCATGTATGCTTTTGAAAGAAGTTCTAACTTGCTTACCCATTTGACATTCTCTACATACCGGATTATAAGGTTTGACAATTTTGGGCAAATCTCTGACAGCTTATGTTGAATTGATCTTCACTATGCAATCAAAATTTACATGACACATCCTCTTATGCCATAACCAACTTTCATCAATCTAAGAAATCAAGCTCACTTTCTCACCAGAGTTCAAATGAAAGATGTTTCCATTGGTTTGAGTTCTGGAAATAATTTCCAATCCAAATCTATTGATGATCTTACATTTCCCATTATTGAATTGTAAATGAAATCCTCTATCCACCATCTAACCTATACTTAAAATGTTATGCTTTAAGCCTTAAACATAATAAACATTATTAGTATTAGTCTTACCATCCAATGATATTGTTCCCTTGCCTTTGATCGTACATTCCTTGTTGTCTCCAAATCTAACTAATCTGCCATCAAATTCTTGTAGTGATAGAAATTTTCTCGTCACCAGTCATGTGATGTGAGAATCCACTGTCAATAACTCATTCATCCTTTTCTTCAATTTTAGCAGCTAAAGCCTTGTCCTCAGTATGAGTTGTTTCAATGATAGGATCTAGAGAATCACCCTTGATAGCAATAAAAACCCAGTCCTTACTAGAGGAAGCTCCATTACTGGTCCTAGTCACAGGCTCATGATTATCATCATTAATAATACCAAAATCATCATCACCAGCATAATAGCATGATTTATTCTTATTCCTTTTGAATCTAGGTCTATTCTAATATTCCAGATTAGGCTTATAACTCTTCACAAATATTTCATGATTCCTACATTTCTTTCAAGGAATCTAGAAGAAAAATGACCAATCTTATTGCATGAAAACATTTAAAAGGGACTTTTCCTTCATACTTACTTCAAGCTGGTCCTTTAGGAATTCTTCTAGCAATCAGGGCTTCCATCTCTTCAAGTTGTCTCTCTTCTCTTTCAATGTCCTCCATATCTTTAGCATACATCTCCTTCCAATATATCTTTTGTTTACCAAAGGTAGATTCTATAAATACAGTCTCAGTTTTAGTAGCACTCTGATCTCCAAGTTCCTCAATCTCAAAAGTAGTCAATTTCCCAAGTAGTGTATCTCTCGTAACAGGGGTACTTGACATTGTCTGAAGTTCATTGATTGTAGTAACCTTCATCTTATAAGCTGGAGGTAGAACTCTCATAACTTTTGACACTATCTCATCCTCACTAATTGATCCACCGCAACATTTGATTCCCATAACAATCTCATTTACTTTGTCCATAAAAGAGCTTATCTTCTCATCTTCTTCTATCTTCAAAGTTTCACACCTTACCCGGAAACCTTCAAGTTTTGCAATTTTCATAGCCTGGTCACCTTCATAAAGAGTTTCAATATTTCTCCATATCAAATTTTCATTCTCCAACTCTATGACATTCAATAGCTTTTCATCAAATAGGGTGCTTAACAATGCTTCTTTTTCTCTGACATAATTCTCAACCTTCTTTTGTTCATCAGCAGGTGTTGGTGTTCCAGAATTAAGATCATGAGGTATATACCCTTTCTCCACTATCTCCCAAACTTTAGCTCCAAGACATCTGAGATGAATCTTCATTCCCTCCTTCCAAATTTTTTAATTTGTACCATCAAATTTGGGACTCTCCTTCTAATAGGGATTGAATGTATAACTAGATGTAGTTGCAATCAGATCTCCTCAAGCAGTTAAGCTTCTATAGAGAGGAACTTTCTCTGATACCAATTGTTAGACATATATGATACCGAGAGTAAACTGAGAGGGGGGGGGAATCGGTATACCATAAGAAATTAGAACTAATGCATATCAAAACCATTAAACTAGAGCACAAAGAAACCAACACAATGAAGAATAAAACATGAAAGAATAGTACACACAACACCAATATTTTGACATGGAAAACCTAGTAAAGGGAAAAACCACGGTGGGAAACCCTACCCACAATCAAATAATACTTCAGCATCAGTATGTGAAATTGCAATGGGGATTACACTTGCAATCAGGCCAACCACCTAGAGCTCACTGCTCATCACAAAAGGAAGTCTCACTGACTTACAAAAACATTAGACTATAATCAAGAAAGAATGAACTATGAAAGTAGCATCTCCTAATCCTTGATACAGTTCCAGTTAAGAACAGATGTCTTCCCTACAATATAAAAACCTTCACCAAATGATATATCACTTGTTCGCACATAAAACTCCCTCTGATAATGCAAACATAACCATCCATCCCATCCATATTTAAACTACATGAATAAGTCACCTATAAATACAGATCATCAACCTTATTGGCAAGGTCGGCTATACCCTAAACCCATAAACCCGTAATAACAAAAATTACATTACATGGTATCACTAGACCAATATTATGATTTACATTACATATAATGGACCTAAATCAAGTAACCAAATAATTCCATCCACTGAAAATTCCATAAGACCAAATCCAACACGCTTCACCAACCGGTAGAAACACTTAGTGAAGCAACACAAAAAGTCTAACCGGATCCAAATAAGACCACCATAACAACATGCCAACCAATGAAAAATCACCAAACACTCAGAATATGATCAAGAAGCAGCTTCAACATGATAGAAACTGATTCAACAAGCCGGACCAAAATCACCTGACCAAAACACCAAGTATCACTTACCCGTAAAGCTAACCAGTACCGGGAGATACCAACTAAGAACATAAGTGATAGTTACCGAAGCACAGAAACATGAACCAACAAAATATGGAAAACAAAACCATCTAGAGTAAGCATCCAAAATTGATTCCAAAGATCTGATCATACTAGATCAAAACCATAGCCAAAACCAAGATGATCACCAAGACTAACTGGATAAGGTCCAACTAGGATATAGTGTTGACATTAATGACAACACTTAACCAAGTCCAGCATATTGCCAACACATTGGGCATACCTTTCTGGGTTTTAGGATCATTTCAACATTCTTTCTTCACCTTTTATATTTCATTTCTCAGTGTTTTGCATCAGGCGTAAAATAGATTAGATCCATTTTTCAATGCAAGAAAAGTGATACAAGCTACATTTCAAGCCAAAATTTGTAGTATATTATACTTTTCCTCAGTATATTTTCATTGAAAGCATCTTCTATACATTGCAATGTTTGTTTATATAAAGTTAAAATGGTGTAAAACACTGCAATAGGGGTACCCAATTAGGTCTTGTAGAGCCTAAAGAGAAGAAGATTACAGCCTTTGTGTTGAATCTTGTTCGTTGGCCAAATTGAATCCTAGATCTATTTATGAATGAGTGGCTATTTATCTAGGATTTAGGATATGTTTATTTGGGAACCAACATATTACACATGTCATCACATTCAATGTCCAAGTCGCTCTATCAATCGTAATCAGCATCCTCGGGGACCTCTGAGTCTGTCGACTTGCAGGCACATTTGATTCGTCCTTCGACCTCTACATTAATTGGATCAACCAACTACCTCATTCAACATCTAGTATATCTTCTTTATCACTTGGAGTACACATTTCTTCACATAAGTCATCTAGGTCACTCAGTCAAGACAGGTCAACTGCCATACTGAAATCCACCATCACTGACTTGTGCAAATTTGGTTTGTTCTATGACCTCTGGAAGCCACATGTCCTCATTATCTTCATCCAAGTCACTTTGTAAGTCCCAATCAGCATCCTTGTGGACCTTTGATTCTATCAACTCATAAACATGACTTCAAAGTTGGTTACAATGTTTAGATATGTCGGCAAAGTAACCATTCACCTTTTCGACAGGTATTTATCTGATTCTCTCCATATAGGCCATGTCGTCTGGTCATACTTGGTTGAGGTTTATGTGGACCATCTGGTTGCCTAGAGGCATGCTCTGCAAGAACATCAAATTAACAACAAGAACTTATGTTGATCCATTATGTCTCTCGGATTTCTCTTTCCTCATGTCCATCACCATAGTTATCCTGATGTCAGTTTCTCAAAGCTTCATTGGTATATCATTAACTATTGGGTTAACATTTTGTCTCTATTTTGTATTCAAAACTTATCTCGTTGACCTTGTTAGGCCTTTGGTTTCTTTTGTCAGCACTGGTTACACCAATGGAAAAAAAAACTCACCTTGATTCCACTTATTGCCATAGGCTATACCGACCCACATTCTCCATATTGACAATCCTTATCAACATAAACTATCCTGAACTAAAGACTTCAATCCAAATGACCATTCATAAGAGTAGTCATAACTATCAACATAGGTAGAACATGCTAAATTGATTGAACAAGTTAATCCAATGCCATACTATCAGTTCACCTTCATCAGCTTAGGTTACTCCGATCGCAACTCTACAATGACAAAATCGATTGGTATAGGTTATACCGATGATCTTATAAACTCTTATTTTTCCTCTATCAGTATAGCTTGGTCTATTGGCATAGGGAAAATATGTTACATCGACCAAATAAGTCATTCTGATGACATATCATCTTCTCACTCTTCACTAGCATAGCTATCCCAAAACTCAAGCTTCATGGTGAAAAACTACATTGGGATAGGTTACCCTTATGAGAACGTCCATTGGAAAATCTAACACTATTGGCTTAGCAGATGGACACTATCCCATCAAAACAAACTATTATGATGCCCAAACATGAACCAACATCTGTGTAGCTAATCCGAAATCAAACTCCAATGGACCTTCTCCATATTGGCATTTGTTATTCTAAAACACATATCCATCAAAATAGTTAATATTGTTAGATTAACATTTGGAGGTTATATCGTCTGTACAAACTTGTTCCGATGACACAACTTGATTCTGTATTGGCATAGCTACTTTGAAATCGTATATCCACAGTCCTTCCACATATCGGCATATATTATTTTGATACTCACCATGAGCTCTTCTCAACATTTTCTTCTATCAAAATAGATTACATTGTCGGCATAGTAGAAATTCACTATTCCGCCTTCAATAGTTCCTTCGATGCATCTCCATGCTCTCTTGGTTGGCATAGCTATTCTGACATACTGATTGTTGGAGTAGTTACCACAATCGACATGACACAAAATTGCTAATCTACCTTTCTCAACTATTTCAATGATTAACTCTACCTTGACATTCGGTATTCCTATCTTGATCAAACAAACCACATACTTTGCATGACCCGATATTAGCCAGACTTATGCCAATAGCAGTTTTCCTCCACATAACTCGATATCGGTATAGTTATCCTGAGAAGATCACTTCTCCTGCATAAACTTTGATGAGTATAGCTATCTTAATTAACTTGTGATGCTTATTTATTAGACCATAATGTGATCAATATAGCACAGTGAGGTTATGTCGATATACATCATATATTGTCTTCACAACCTTAGCTTCAGGACATCCAATAGGGACCCATCATATCGCATTGTGGGATTCTACAACAATTCACCAACTTGATCTCTGTGATCTCTATCTTCAACAATCTAATCCATCAAATCTTCTACTTAACCCGCAGCCTGCAAGTTGACATTTGTTTGAATCCTCAACATCTTGCATCAGCTCTACCAACATCAACTACTCTGCTCTTCATCAACATCTTAGCAACACCACTTCAATCAAACTGAAACAACATGATCTCATTCATTCTGATCTTCATTTGGGGAACACATCATCTACTACAACTACTCACCCCTTTGTGTAGGAGCACCCTTTCAAGCTCTCCCTCCTTATTTTGTTGGTGTTATGCTTCTTATGAAGCCATTGTACATAAAATAATGAGCCATGTGCTCATAGGTCCTAGTGGAGATCTTAGGGGTCATAAGTCAAGATTGTGATTTTCTTGAAAATGGAGGGTATGTGTCTCTTTGTGATATTTAGGGGTCCTTTATAACATGGTGGTGTCCTTAGGTTGGCCCAATGTGGGTTTAGGAGTCATGAAAAGCAACATTGAGAAAGTTGCTCAAAAGTTGCATGACAACTTTTAAAATTGTCAACCAACTTTTCCACCAGGAGGCCAAAATTCTTAGTTTGGTGTGGACAACCCTAAATTTGGCACACCAACTGAGGTATAGGTGGTATAAGTATTTGCAAACCCTGAATGAATGGGTTGGATGTCAGACATTGTACAACCCAAAGAAGAAAAGCTTAACTGTGACTGTTTGTTGGTTACCAGTCAGATTGTATGAAGTTACCGAGCAAATAAATGGATTGAAATACATGCAAAATTGTGTGAAATGTCTTCTATGGTGTAAATAATTTCATTGTCAGTGATTATTTTAGGTTTTTGTTTACCGGTTGAGTGTGTTTGCAAATAGTTTGTAGTTTGCAGTCTCACTGTCCAGTTTTGGACTGGTTGTGCAAATGAAGTCATAACTCCATTCCCCATTGTGGAAACACCATGAAACCATGGGGAATGGAAGTGAAGACAATGTACTATAGTCCCATGCAAGTAGGTCCCTTAAAAATGCAGGAAGGCCAAGCAAAGACCCAGTCCTAGGCGAGACTGGACAGTGCCTAGTTAGGAGAGGTCAAATTGCAAAGGTCTTGGAGAGAAAAGTTGGTCAGAGGAGAGTGTACCCTTTGGAGGAGGTGCAAAGGAGTGTATGAAGCATCACTGGTGTGAAGGAGGAGCTGCCACCAATCCAAACAAGGTGACTAAAACACAAAACCTTCATTGTGACCCAAGCAAACCCCAAAAGCCCTCACAAAAACCCTTGAAAACCTTAAAATCCACCTAGGATAGTGTACGGACACTTGGAGGCCTAAAACCTAGAAAATCCTTGAGTCCTTGCCAAATGAATGGCAGTCCATTTTGGGAGTTAGCGTTGTTTGTGCATCATTTGTGAGAGGGAGCCCTAAAAGACCAGGTAGGAGGCCTAATTGGTCCTAATCCTTGTAGCCCTATTTGAAGGCAAAAACACAAAATGGTGAAATTGGTAAGGGGTTGAAGGCTTAAAACCTCTTGGTGCCACATGATTGGGTGTAAATACCATGAAATAGACCTATTATAACCTTGCTAAGACCTTGGAAGGTGTAGAACAAGCATAGCCCTTATTAGCCATAGTAAGGAGTTTTGAGTCTCATGAGTAGGTGACACCTTAGGAGCAGCATAGCAACTCATTGGTGGGTGGATTGGGCAAGGTCATGGTATTCCTCAAGAAAAGGAAGTCCTAGAGACCCTAGGGTGTGAGGAGAACACCAAGTGATCCAAGGAAAGGATCCAAGAGCATAGACTAGGCTAGTCTATCCCAAGCACCAACCCATCAGATTTGTATTAGAGCTAGTAAAAGACTTGTTGGATTGTGTATGTCTCTATATACTGATGAATCAATAGGGGAGATCAGAATGGTCACTAATGCAGAGCTAGCTAGAGAAGTGGAAGAATAGAAGGAGAAGAATAGACTCCTTGAAGAAGCTATGAGCGAGATAAGGGATAAACTGTAGGAAGTGGTGGATCAGAGGACACCAAGGGTAAAGGGAAGAAGACTATAGACATAGATGACATTATCCCTAAACCAGATCCCTTGTTCAATGAAGAAATTTCTATGAAGGCTATTAAGGCCTTGAACACCAAAGCCTTTGAAGGATTGTCATATTTCAGTGGAAGAATGGACATAGACATTGTTATGGAATGGATTGAGGGCATGGAAAACCACTTTGAGTGTGAGGGAGTGACAAAGGCTCAAAAGGTTAAAGTTGCCAATTCAAGATTAAGGGGAGCAACTTTGACATGGTGGAAGTACCTGCAAGAAGAAAGAGTTAGTATGGGAAAGCTACCTATTGCAAATTGGAAAGCTATGGTGAGTAAGATTAAGGAGAACTACTTACCAGAGGATTATGAAGTCCAACTTCATAAGAAGAGATAGGGATTGAAGCAAAAAGACCTTGATGTAACCTCCTACACTGAAGAGTTTCAAAATCTATGTCTTAGATCCAAAGTCCAAGAAGATGAATCTATTAAGGTGGCTAGGTATCTAAGCGGCCTAAAGTGGAACATTCAAGAGGAGATAAGCCTATGGACTCCTACTACTATCCAAAAATGTCATCAGCTTACTGCCAAGGTAGAAGAGAGGAACAAAAGGAAAGGAGACTCCAATAATAGGGGTAGAGGCAGAGGTAGAGATCAAGTGAATCACCAAGGTGGTTACCAAAGGAAGGCAAATGAGCAAAGGAACCAAGGAGAAACCAAGTTGACCGAGCATGGCAGTGAAGCCAATCTCAGAGGAGGACATTCTAGAGGAAGAGGTGCACAAGGTGGTCCAAATAGGGGTAGAGGTACCGACAGAGTGATGTAGAGGGTTAGGGGTTTTAGGTGACTTCAAGAAAATATGTTTTCAAGTGCTTCACACTCCTTGCATTTGCCTAATGTTTCCAAGGCACCTTAAGGCTTCAAAGGGGCAAATCAATACCCAACTCTCCACTATGACTCCTAGTGTCTTCAACCACTTATTCCAACCCAATTCAACAATTTTAAATTATTTTTAAGGTTTCAAGACTTCTCCATGCTCTTAAACCCCACTATGCCTGCTACTAGCCCTAGAGCCCCAATTAGCCCACTTGAGGCTGAATTAATTCAGTTTCTCCAATTTTTCCCAAATAACTTCCAAAAAAAAATAGCTTTTTGGATACCCTTTTCGGCTTACTACAACATATATCAAAACTAGGTATGGTTGTTTTGGACCATGCCTTTTCTATCCTAAGACAGACTATTTTCTATGCAAAAACCCACACTTTTACAAAGCAAGTATATAAAATACTTATCCCCCAACCTTTAAACTCTCAAAAGTAGTTTTTTATTACTCCAAACCAAGGAAAATCCAATTTTTTATGTTCTATGATCTTGTTTAATGTGCAAACCCCAAAGCCCTCACCAATAGGCTCCCAAAACCAAGGGTTTCTTGATTAATCACTCTCCCATCATTGCTGCAACTTAATCAAGGTTCATACACCTTCTCCTAGACCATATTAGACATATCCAATCATTAAACTACCCCTTTGTTAAGGTAGATCTTCTGCTGCTATAGGCTTGTTATGCTTCCTACTCACTTCTCCTTCATCCAACTCACGGTGATCACCTGTCAAACCACACTTCCTACAATTTATTTGGTTAGGATAATATTATGCATTTTAGATAGAGCCTCCTCTATGAGAAACAAAACCTTACATCCATAGAAGGGCTCCAAATTGCATTTTGGGCCTTCAATGCCAATGATACAACTCAGAAAATTTTAGGACAGTCAACACAAATGATAAAATATGAGCAAAAACTGCTACAAAATCATTCCAAATCACTTATTACAATGTTTAATGACTACCCAAGGCTTATACCATGAAATATCAATCACTTTCAAGCAACAAAAAACAAGAAAATGCAAGAAAATGAAGGTTTTATTCACTTTTTCTGTTAAATCCGTACAACATCCGTACTGTAGCATCCAACCCCACCAAAATGGAGTTCCAAGGTTTTACAAGACCTTCCCCCAACTTCCCAAACCAAAATCAATTAGTTATTTGTCATTATAGACTTGTTTAGACTCTAAAATCCATTTTCCCACCTAAAAACAACTAACCGTTAGAATTCAAAAATTTGAATTTCTAACTTACAATTTATTGAATAATTTAAAGTCTCTATCAAACTTAATGTTTTATTACTCCTAGGATCCAAACAAACTTATCTAACCATCCAAATCCTATTTAGGCACTATTGGCCTTCCTTACATAATTTTGGTCCTAAAGCCCTTATTAAGACCTTCAAGACATTTAACTTTAAAATAATATTGATCATTACAAATTTCCATTATTGGCTTCAAAACACTCCAATTCACTTGTTTTGATTCATAACTCTTCATGGTCTTGATAGCTTGCTTGGGTGCACCTGTACCACAGAGGTAACTCCTATTTTACAACAATGAAGTGTTACAATTGTGGACAATTGGGACACCTGGCATATAGGTGCCCTGACAAGCCTACATCATCAAATAGTAGAAAGAGGGTTGCATATGCACATGAAGACTCTTCAAGCAGAAAGACACCTGAGGTAGACCATATTGAATTAGAGATTGGAGAAAATCTGATGTTCAATAGGGTCTTGATAAGACAACTAGAGAAGAATGAACCTAAGCATAGGAGAGTATTGTTTAGGGTGAGGTGCAAGATTCTTGGTAAAGTTTGCAAGGTGATAGTTGATTCAAGCTCAACTAACAATATCATATCAGAAGAGGCAGTCAAGAAGTTGAAACTCACAAGGATACCCCACACTAACCCATACAAGGTGACATGGTTGAATCATGAGCAGAGTGTGCTAGTCAATGAGTAGACTTGGGTAGATTTTTCTATTGGAGGATACAAGGATAAGATCCTTTGTGATGTGTTACCTATGGATGCATGTCACTTATTGCTAGGAAGAACCTAGCAATTTGATAGGAAGGTGATCTATGATGGAGAGGAGAACTCCATTTCCTTTAAGAAGGATAGCAAGACCTTCAAGATTCAGTCTTTGACAAAGAATGAAGAGGGAACTTCAAGAGCACCTAGTGTTTTACTGGCTACTAGTAAAGAGTTTTTAAACTTGCAACATCAGGAGGAGATAGTGAAGTGTGCCATCTTTGTGAAGCCAAAGGAGGAAGAAGACAAGTTGCAGGCAGAGATACCCAAGGAGGTGAAGCACATGTTGCAAGAGTATAAGGACATAGTGAGTGATGGAGCACCTGCAACACTCCCACCAAGAAGGTCTATAAGTCATCAAATAGACTTTGCTCCTGGTGCATCCTTACCTAACAAGGCTGCATATAAGCTTACACCTAATCAGAATAAGGAGGTAGCAAGGCAAGTGTAGGAGTTATTGGAGCAAGGACTAATTAAGAAGAGCATTAGCCCATGTGCAGTCCCGGTAGTGCTAGCATCAAAAAAAGGAGGTAAGTGGAGACTATGCACTAACTCAAGAGCAATCAATAGGATTACCATAAGGTATAGGTTTCCTATTCCTAGAATAGAGGATCTAATGGACTATTTAGGAGGGGCTATGTATTTCACCAAGCTAGACCTTAAAAGTGATTATCACCAGATAAGAATTAAGGAGGGTGATGAGTGGAAGACTGCTTTTAAAACCATAGAAGGATTGTATGAATGGCTTATGATGCCATTTGGACTCACCAATTCTTCAAGCACCTTCATGAGGTTGATGAATGAAGTGTTGAAGGATTTCACAGGCAGATTTGTGGAGGTGTACCTAGATGACATTCTCATCTATAGTAGAACCAAAGAGGAGCACCTTGAGCATTTGAGGTTAGTCTTAGAGAGGTTGAATGAGGAGAAGCTATCCATCAACCTAGAGAAGTGTGACTTCTTGAAGCAAGAGCTGGTCTACTTAGGATTTGTGGTGTCTAAAGGAACCTTGAAGATGGATCCAAGCAAAGTGGAGGCAATCTTGAATTGGCCTGCACCTAAAACAGAGACTGAGGTTAGAAGTTTCCATGGATTAGCCCAATTCTATAGGAAGTTTGTGAGGAACTTCAGTGGCATATGTGCACCAGTCCTTGATACCATTAAGGGAGGCCTTAAAACTAAGCTTAAATGGATTGAGCAGGTTGACAAAGCATTTCAACTATTGAAACAGGAAGTAGTCACAAAACCTATCCTTCTCCTACCTACATTTGATAAGCTATTCACTTTGGAGTGTGATGCAAGTGGAATTGCAGTAGGTGGTGTGTTGAGTCAAGAGGGAAGACCTGTGGCATTTTTCAGTGAGAAGCTTAATGAAGCAAAGAAGAAGTACTCAGCCTATGACTTAGAGTTGTATGCATTAGTGCAGTCACTAAAGAAATGGAGGCATTACCTACTCCCAAAGGAATTTGTAGTGTTCACAAACAACCAGGCATTGAGTTACATTAACACTCAAGAGAAGCTTAGTAATAGACATCTGAAATGGATGGAATACCTCCAATCCTTCACCTCCACCATCAAGCATAAGAAGGGGAAACTTAATAAGGTGGCAGATGCATTAAGCAGGAAGTTGTTGACTATTCAAGAACTACAGTTGCAGAGCATAGGCATAGAAGGTTTCAAAGACCTCTATGAAGGAAAAGAAGACTTCTCATCAGCTTACAAGGTTTGCAAAGAGTTTGAGAACCATTTCCATGGTGAGTATGTAGATTACACTCTCCAAAATGGTCTCTTGTTCAAGGGTAACTAGTTGTGTGTACTTAGAGGATCCATGAGGGTGAACCTCATCCAAGAAAAACATAATGGTAGTTTAAGTGGACACTTTGGAGTCAACAAAACCTTGGATTTAGTACAGAGGTACTACTATTGGCCAAAGTTTCCAAGAGATGTAAAGAGGTATGTAGAGCAATGTGGAGTGTGTCAAAGAGAAAAAGGAGGATCAAGCAATGCTGGTCTTTATCAACCATTACTAGTCCCTAACAGACCTTGGGAATGTATAAGCATGGACTTTGTAGTAGGACTTCCCAAGACTAAAATAGGTATGGACAACATCAATGTAGTAGTAGATAGATTTTCCAAGATGAGTCATTTCATACCATGTAAGACTACACATGATGCCAGCTATGTTGCACATCTCTTCTTCAAAGAGATTGTTAGGATTCATGGACTCCCTTTAAGCATTGTTTCAGACAGGGACAACAAGTTCATGGGTCATTTTTGTCAAACATTATGGAGGAGACTAGGAACTAACTTGTCATTTAGCTTAGCTTACCATCCACAAACAGATGGTCAAACTGAAGTCATCAACAGGGTGTTAGGCAATTTGTTGAGGTGTCTAACTAAGGAATATGGTTAGAAATAGGACCTAATCATTCCTCAAGAAGAGTATGCATATAATGATAGTGTGAATAGGACCACTGGTAGAAGCCCTTTTGAGGTTGTGTATGGTAGACATCCAAGGGGAGTATGTGAGTTGAGAGACCTTAGTACTTTGGAGATGAAGAGTGGGAAAGTAGAGGACTTCACTCAAACCATCAAGGAAGTTCAAGAGCAATTTAAGAAGGCCATCCTTGAATCCACTCAAAAAATGAAGGCCAAAGTGGATGATAGAATGAGAGAAGTTAAGTTCAAGGTGGGTGACTATGTGATGGTACATTTGAGCAAAGCCAGGATGCAAAGTGGTAAGCCTATCAAACTACAAATGAAGAGAGTAGGACCTTGTCAGATTCTAGAAAAATATGGTGAGAACACCTATAAGGTTGATTTACCTTCAGACTTAGCCATTTCACCAGTCTTTAATGTTGCTGATCTGGTAATGTACAAGGCAGAGATAGTAGGCCAAACTAAGAACCAAGCTAAGGTACTACAAGAATTGGATGTAAATACCTTACCTCAAGTGAAGAAGCCTAAAGCAGAGGAGATCTTGGAATCAAGGGTGAAGAAATCTACTAGACACGAGGTCTACATGGAGAACTTAGTGAAATGGGTAGATCAACTAGTATCTGAAGCTACATGGGTGGAGGAGAGCAGGTTCAAGACATTTGGAATAGACCTGGCTCTCATGTCTTCTACTTTTTCTTAGTTATGTGCAGAGGGGGAGTATGGTGCAAGAGCACCCTTTCAAGCTCTCCCTCCTTCTTATTTTGTTGGTGTTATGCTTTTTATGAAGCCATTGTACATAAAATAATGAGCCATGTGCTTATAGGTCCTAGTTAGGGTCCTAGTGGAGATCTTAGGGGTCATAAGTCAAGATTGTGATTTTCTTGAAAATGGAGGGTATGTGTGTCTTTGTGATGTTTAGGGGTCCTTTATAAAATGGTGGTGTCCTTAGGTTTGCCCAATGTTGGTTTAGGAGTCATGAAAAGCAACATTGAGAAAGTTGCTCAAAAGTTGCAAAAGTTGCATGACAACTTTTAAAAGTTGTCAAGCAACTTTTCCACCAAAAGGCCAAAATTCTTAGTTTGGCGTGGACAACCCTAAATTTGGCATACCGATTGAGGCATAGGTGGTATAAGTATTTGCAAACCCTAAATGAATGGGTTCGATGCCAGACATTGTACGGCCCAAAGAAGAAAAGCTTGACTGTAACTGTTTGTTGGTTACCAGTCAGATTGTATGAAGTTACCAAGAAAGTAAATGGATTGAACTACATGAAAAACTATGTGAAATCTCTTATATGGTGTAAATAATTTCATTGTGAGTGATTAGTTTAGGTTTTTGTTTATCGGTTGAGTGTGTTTGTAAATAGTTTGTAGTTTGTAGTCTCACTGTCCAGTTTTGGACTGGTTGTGCAAATGAAGTCATAACTCCATTCCCCATTGTGGAAACACCATGAAACCATGGGGAATGGAAGTGAAGACCATGTACTATAGTCCCATGCAAGAAAGGCCCTTAAAAATGTAGGAAGGTTAAGCAAAGACCCACTCCTAGGCGAGACTAGACAGTGCCCGGTTAGGAGAGGTCAAATTGTAGAGGTCTTGGAGAGCAAGCTTGGTCAGAGGAGAGTGAACCATTTGGAGGAGGTGTAGAGGAGTGTATGAAGCATTAGTGGTGTGAAGGAGGATCCTCCACCAATCCAAACAATGTGGCTAAAACACAAAACCTTCACTGTGACCCAGGTAGACCCCAAAAACCCTCACAAAATCCCTTGAAAACCTTAAAATCCACCTAGGAAAGTGTATGAACACTTGGAGGCCTAAAACCTAGAAAATCCTTGAGTCCTTTCCAAATGAATGGTAGTCCATTTTGGGAGTTAGGGTTGTTTTTGCATCATTTGTGAGAGGGAGCCCTAAAAGACCAGGTAGGAGGCCTAATTGGTCCTAATCCTTGTAGCCCTATTTGAAGGCAAAAACACAAAATGGTGAAATCAGTAAGGGGTTGAAGGCTTAAAACCTCTTGGGGGCACATGAATGGATGGAAAGACCATGAAATAGACCTGTTATAACCTTGCTAAGACCTTGGAAGGTGTAGAACAAGCATAGCCCTTATTAGCCATAGTAAAGGGTTTTGAGTCTCATGAGTAGGTGAGACCTTAGGAGTAGCATAGCAACTCATTGGTGGGTGGATTGGGCAAGGTCATGGGATTCCTCAAGCAAAGGAAGTCATAGAGACCCTAGAGTGTGAGGAGAACACCAGGTGATCCAAGGAAAGGATCCAAGAGCATAGACTAGGCTAGTCTATCCCAAGCACAAACCCATCACCCCTGCACACACACATGTTGACATCAATGAAAAATTTAATGTGAACAAGGATTATATCTCCTATGGCTTTATTTACTAGCATGTAGGATGAGGTTACTTTTTGATTGAGAGGAACCATAAATGGATAGTGTTGCATTTCTCTACTTGACATTGGAGTGACGCATAATTTTATTGATCAAGTATTTATGGCCAGGTGCAGAATGCAAACACAATGGATTTCGAGTTAGAGTTGCAGATGGATATACCCTCATGTGTACTAGGTGGATTGCTAATCTCATCTTATAGTTGAATGATTATGAGCTACAAGTTGATTTCTATATGGTCAACATGGGTGAAGTGGATTTAGTTTTGGGCATGAAATGGCTCCAAGACATTGGAGTATTTACCCTCAACGTACCTAAGTTGGAAATGAAATTTGAATTGAATGACAAGACTTATGCATTGAGGGGAATTGAAGATGGGAGCCTAAATTCTAGTTCTCTTTGTAGGAAGAAGAGTAGGAAAAGAGAATGGGTGGTTATTCAGGAGGAGCATGGGATGATAGACAATCCATTATTTGAGCTTGATTCTACATGGTTGTATGATAATCCACTCTATGATTTGGATGTTGATCACTCTCTTGATTTCAGTCCTGATAATGATGTTTGGGATATGTCTAGTGCACCAGGATTTCAAATAGGACTTGTAGAGATAATTTCAAAAGTGTACATAGTGAGGAGCACATACAGTTTCACATTTGATCCTCTTGTACATGACTTATTTTAGATACATAGTTTAGGGGGGCTTGTGATGAATAGCTTATTTTCTAGCTCACTTTGTGAAGAGATTGGGAGAAATAATGACTAATCTCTTTCCTTGCTTCCTCTTGAGACTTACACTCTTGCGACACTTCATGAGCAGATTGGATTTGTTCAGCAAATTCAATTGGAGCTAATTGATGATGACAGGGACATTACATAGAATTTTCCTTGGGATCTAGGTGGGGATAGAGTTTTGTGCAGCCATGATTGCTTGGGGATAAGCAATTTCAAGAGGGGCAGATTGTAATGTCCCTATTTTGTCTTGGAATTGTTTATATTTGATTTTTGGAGAAATAAGGCAAAATTATTTAATTTAATATTATATAGGTTGTCTTATTATATTTATTTTAAAACATACATGAGATGTCTTTATATTTTATTAAATTAATAAAGTGACTGTAAAAAAATAATTAATAAGTCGCTTAAGAAATAATATTAAAATATTATTTTATTAAAAGAGAAGCTTCTAGAAGTTAATTGATCCATGTGAAGAAAATGATAAATGGGGGATGTGGCTCATGGTTTGGCATCGGTTATTTGACATCTTCTCTTGTGTTAAGAATTGTGGAGCCAAGGGTTTCTGTAGATTTGATCATTGGGAATGATACCTCCCTTTGATTGCATAACTGAGGTGGTGAGAGATCCTCTGAAGGGTTGCAACTGAGAGTGAA
Organism: Cryptomeria japonica; assembly: GCF_030272615.1. Classification (NCBI taxonomy): domain Eukaryota; kingdom Viridiplantae; phylum Streptophyta; class Pinopsida; order Cupressales; family Cupressaceae; genus Cryptomeria; species Cryptomeria japonica. The sequence continues at coordinate 918,208,801 of NC_081407.1, forward strand.
GGATATCTCAATCCTTCATATTTGTGCTTATTGAGTTTTCATGGTAGCTTTAGGGTAGATGACTTTGGAGAATATTCAACTCATTAATATTTTGATACCTATGTACATCAATTCATTTGAGGAGGCAAGGCGATTTCCGTAGGAGTAGTTTTGTAGGAGATTTGAGGTGGTTGTAGGTTATATTTCAGTCTGAAGCAAGTTTATACCAGTCCACCATTTTCAACAATTTTTCTCAAATCTCATTGCTTGAACATCAAAATCCACATATGATTGAAGCACTATCCTTGGGGAAGGACTATGATGATGTTTGGTGATTGAAATAAGGCTTTGGTACTAGTAATTATTAGTTATCAACTTGTAGATCTGCAGTAGGGGCAATTTTGGAGAAATATTCATTTTTGGCTAGAGGGAAGAAAGAGGAATGATATTGTTGGGATCCAAGAACACTGAGAGGGAGGGTAAATTAGTGTTCTACTGGTTAGAATATGTTTAACCTTAATATAAAATCCACTTATTAACCAATATGCATAAAAGAAAATAACAACAAGTAATAGCAATGCAACCACAAGAATCAACACCATAACACAGAGATTTATGCATAGAAAACCTCAAAGAGGAAAAACAGTGGTGGGATTGGTGACCCACAATATCTATCAACTAGCCAAATGAATAAATATTACAAGAGGGTCCTTCACATCCAGGAAGGCACACTGCTCATCATGAAGGAGCCTCACTGACTACAGATATGAAATATTGAATTACAAACAAAATCTGAACTTTGAATGTGCATCTGACATGCTTGATGAGTTCCACTTTAAGCACCATTTGTACCAGTTTATACTGTAACCTTCATTTCTGGTAAGTTAGATCGCTCTCCAATCCTCAATACAAATAACCAAGACTGACTACTGATCTTTACATTTGCATTCTGTCGATCAAGATCTCGCTCGCATAATATTACATTACCTTTCACATCTCTGTATATCCAAAATGACCTAACCAAACTAACTTATATACCCATTTACATGTATAAACATAAATGCCTTATGTCTTCTTACAATCATATTAGAAAAGATAAGAGATATGTTAGCCCAGACAAAATATAATCATAAAACTATAGGACTGTTTCCGCTTCCATGTTTATCAGATCAATCTCCTATGTTGGCCTTAGAATACCGGTTCCAAGTTTGTCAGCTACATGCCTGTTAGTTCCCTAAATGCTGGTGATGTGAATGTTGGTTATCATGATTGTTGGATCTACCATGAACTATGTTACCATCAATGACAACACCTAGAACCTGAATGAGTGTCAATTGCGAACAATCTCCCCCTTTGGCATTGATGGAAACACTCATGTGAAAAATGGATTGTTGAAGTGTTGTACCGATTCCTATCCAAAATATGATCTCCCAAAGATAGTCTTAGAAGGCTCCTCCCCCTTTGCTATACTATACTTCTTATGTCCCTTAACATTTTTCACATCCAACCTCTCCCCCTTTGATAGCAATGCCAAAGGTCGGGGCAAAAAATAAGAAATGAATGAAATTCTGTACAAATCAAAATTGTGATTACCAGATATATATGGACTTGAAAATATCCAGATAAGTACCCTTCAAAAATTTCAAATAAGTATCCCAGTCTGTCTTTAAACTTCCCAAAATTGATACAAACCCATTCAGAATGTAAGCGTGCAATTCTTCTTCTGTTAGGGTTGTTGGTGTGGGCATATTCATCTAATCCATACATTCTCGCTTATGAAGTAACAAAGTATTAAGCTAGGGACTGACCAAACCTCTTAATTCTTTGGCCCGTCAGATTAACTTGTCCTTTTCCTTCTCCAAGACTGAAATTTCAGATTCTAAAAGAAAAATTTGACCATCAACGGAGCTGGTCAATGACTCAGTACCATCAAAACTAACTACAAGTTGTTCCAACTTGTCCTTATCCGCCTCAATTTTATTTATCCAGATCTGTTGTTAGTTTGGTTGAGTTAGTGCATGACTGGTATATACGACTACATTGATGAAGTGCATCATCAATCCTTGTAATTTCTTCTGTCAGCTTAGCTTTGTTTGACGTGATCATATTATCATAGGTGACCTTCCTAGTTGCTTTATATCTTTCCACCAACTATCGGTTTGACACTTGTTGAAGAGTTTTGTACTCTTTTGCAATTTTCTCAGTCAAACCTTTCAACTTACCAGAGGGACTTGCAACCTGATCTATCTTGCATGCTGGTGCAAGCTGCTGTAAAATTATAATTTCTTGCTCAATAACCTTCTTATCCTCTGATCCTTCATTCTTCAATTTCTAAGCTACAACAAACATTAATTTGAAACTGCTCATCTGCTCAATATTGTTTTTCTCAAAATGACCAAAATCTTCTTAACCGGATGAGTCAAGTGCCAAAAATGAGGGACCAATAGTTGATGAAGGTTTTGGTACCCTGACTTCAATCTGTTCAACCTGTTCATACTCCTCTTCCTTCTGTTCTACTTTATCCTTTACCTTCTTCTTAGCACTGGTGGCTTCGCCACTTGGTGCAGTTATTTTTGTTGCCTCTACCTCATGAATTTCAATTGTATCAACACCAATTATTAAATAAGGATTGTCCTCAATATTATCTACCAGTTTATTGATCTCTATAGGGTAAAAGCACAAAGTTGTGTCATGTTTCAAGCTAACTTATCAGCACAATTGGATTTGAGTAATTCTAACTAAAAATTAATTTTAGTCAAACATATGGTCTATATAGATTCATTATAGCTAAGTTATATGTGGACCACAACTTTTCCAATTGGAAGTGTTTACTAAATATATATTTTATACCACTTTGGGTCTAATTACAAAAATAAAATAAAAAATTAAAAAAAATCGATGTTTTAACAACTCCTACTCTTATAAATAAATTTTTTTTTGAAATGTAAAAACACCCTTTTATAGATCTATAAGTGAATTTTTAAAAATATATATCTTTTAATATTTTAATTACTTTTTGTATTTTATATTTTATATTCTATTTTTATTAAAAGTAGGTCACCAACACTTATAAGGTTGATTATCTTGTCAAAGAAAAATACTAAAATTTATTTAAAAATTTTGAAAAAAATATGATGCAGTAGAGAAAGGAATCTATGTTAAGATGATATAATTCTTTTCTAATTTGGATAAATAATTAAGAAAAAAACTAGTGGGAATTGAAAAGAATTATATTTAGCACACGCAACTTTTCAAATTTATTGAAAAATATATATATATAAAATAGTAAAAAATATATTCATGCACTAAAGTTTCAAGTTATCAATATACATAAAAAAATTAATTTTAAAAAAGTAAAATTTACTAATTTAAGTGTGGTGGCTTGTGTAACTTCAATTTCAGCATTTTATCAGCAACTAAATTATGGTGTTTACTTTATAAAAAACTACAATCAAATAATTTTTTAAATTTTTGTTAAAATTACAAACATAAAATAGACGAAAGAATATAAATTCTATTAGTTTACATCATTTCAAAATTCAAAACATATATTTCAATTTCTATTGATTTACTTTAAAAATTTGAATCAGCATTGATCATTTCATTTATTAAAGTGTGACACAACTTTGTACTTTTACCCTACATCCTGTACATGTGTTACTGCCAGAGGAATGTCTTCAGTTATTTTCTATTCCAAAACCTATGGATCTTCACCTAGTATACATTTACCCTTAGCATCAACCGAGATGTCTAGAATGTCAGACTTAAGAGGTATATATGGTGATGTAAAGAAACCTAGTTTATCAACAAAGAATTTAACCCATGCCTCGTGAGTTTTCTTGACTATTTCATTCACTCTTCCCACCATAAGACTTATATGCCTATGTCTACTCCAAAAAATTATTTTATTAGCAAAATCTAGACACTGCTGCATCTCATCTCTAGTAATAGCACCACAAACAATTAACAATTCCCGAACCTTTATATTTTTATCTTCCTCAATAGCAGATAATCTCCTAGCATCTAAATTATTATATAAATATGCTGGTATTTTCTTCTCAATCTCAAGTAAAGATTTCTTACATATATCTAAGTATAACAAAACTGCTTCTTTTATCTCCATTTTTTCTTTATCATCCATACCGACATAATAATGTTGTATATTACTCAAAAATACCATCCTTTTTAATTTGATCAATTAATTCAACAATAGAAAGAGGACCAATAACATTAATACTTTTTTCAGATTCAAGAGCTGTATCTAGATTTGATTTCTTTTTCTTACCAGGGGTGGGAGAAGACTCCTTTACCTGTTTTATTTTCTCAGTAGGCTTCCTCTCCTTCAAAATTTTCTTCTGAGTTTTCAGAGGAGTGACTTTGATTTTTTGCAGCTTCCCTTCCTCGGGCTTCTTCCTCTAAATTCTCATATAGATCTTAGGAATCTTCGGGGGTTCTTCCTCAGTCTCAAAACTAGATACAACAAGGGCAATGAAGGTCTTCAATTTCTTCCTTTTCATTATACCCTTGTCGATTCTTGTTGCCAGAGAAGCTTGTACAATTGTCAGAGGAGATGTCTCTGCTAAACCAATGATTTGTTTAATCTCAGAGGACATCTTCTAGACAACCTATCCAACTTTCTTTATTTTTCCTTCCCTTTTCTTCTTGCTGAAACCTATCTGCACTTTTGATTCCTTCTGCCTTGCAGTTCCAAAAGTTTTTTCCTTCTCATCAACTAGTGCATCTATAAGAATCTTGGCACAAAGTTCCAATATTTGTGCATCAACCTCATAGCCCATTTCAGTAACCTAGATTGTTCTAGGTTGCACTTCCTCTATTAAAGTTTCATCCTTTTTAACCATGAAGCATATATTGATAGAGTATTTATCAACTATATGCTTAGGAATCCTTTCCCTCTTCTTCATTTCTTTCTGGAATGCTTTGAAATAACCCCATATAATGGAGTCTTTGTCTAGTCCCAAATTTCTCAAGGCATCCTTAATTTGTTTTCCCACCAGTATATCAAAGGCTCGTTGCCTCTTACCAGATCCCGATATCTCATTTAGAAAGAAAAAAATTAAACAACCAATCAGATTTCCATATTGAAATGTACCTTTCTTTTCTCCCTTAATCTTTCCCAAATTCAAAATCAATTCATCGCACATCCATTGACATAGATCATATTTCTTATTTTCACTTACCATCTTGTGTGCATAGTAGATACATGAACTAGAAATAGAGTTTAATCGATTAGATTGAGTTACCTTGTATCAGATTACCATACTTGCAAATTGAACATCTTTGTCCCTGATGGTGCTAATCCACATCAACTGGTTGTCAAAGGTGACACCAGTTAGCTTGTTCACTTTATCGTTCAAAATATTCCTCTTGCTCGGTGTCTGTCCGACCTGGAATAAGTTGGTGATAGCATGAATTGCCTCCTTGGTGATTTTGTAGGGTTAGTAAAGCCACATGAGCTCACCATGGGCTTGGTTCAGCATGTACCAAATCATCTCATCATCGAACTCGGGAATCTCCAAAATATTGGTGAAACCCTGATCCTTTAGAATTTGAAATTCTAGTTTGATCAACCCATCCTTGTTTAGAAAAGTGGACATGTACATTGAATTAATCTTTGATGATCCTAGATCCTATAGAGTACAGTGAATATAGGCTCTCACATCTTCCACAAAGAGAACTTTGTCAGGAACCCTAGAAAATATGCCGATTGAGTGATCGACCTTTGCAATTTGGGGGTATTGCTTGAATTCTGGACATGGATGATCCTTAATGTCCACCACAATAGGGGTAGACACATCTGCCAGAGCGAGAGTAGATCTAGAAGCCATTCCAATTTCAGAATAGTAGCTAGAAAATAGAGAAAATACCTCTCAACCTATGTTGGTGAAAACCTTAAAAAATCCTCTCTAAAAATAGTGGAATTTTTTAGAAAATTCTCTTAATCTCCTTTGATCTCCTTAAACCCGCTCTGCTTCACTCTGAGTGATGTGTGATAAAAAATGAAACAAAGTTTCCCTTTTATTATGTGAAACCTTAATTTCTTATTGACATTAATGCATGCTGGCATATTATACCAAATTCAAAATCCATTATCTCAGTGTCGGTTATCCTTCAAACTGACTTCTCCAAGATCTGAAACAAGCTTTTAGACCACTACTGGGGGTAATGCAAAATCTATCATTAATTTGCCTCCCCCTAAATCAAATGCCTTAGTTACCGGATGAGTTTCCTGTCGGTACAGGAACATTCTGCTCTGTTAGTTGAGTAACCAAGGAATTTCCCTCTGCCAATTGAACTTTAGACTTTCTAACCCACTGTTTTACATGAGCTTTTTGAATTTCATCAACCTTTTGCTTTCCCTTCTCATTGGATGTGCCATTTCTTGCTGGTGTATTCTTCCTTCTGCAATATTTGGTAATGTGTTCTATTTTGTTGCATGCATAGCAAGTAACATTGTTCTTTTGAATTGCCTTGTTGTATCCTTGATCATTCCTTGACCTACATTGATTAGCCATATGTCAAAATTTCCACATGCATGACATCTCACATTCATTCTACAATCTTTTGTCCTATGACCATACTTTTTACAATTTCAACACTAACCGGGAAGTGAATTATTATACTGATTTGCTCTATTTCTGAATTGACTTTCTCTATGACCAAACTTATTGCAAACAAAGCATCTACCATTGAATTTATGTGCATTGGGTTGTGTTAGACAACTCAGATAACCGAAGAACAACTGAGAGGGGGGGTAAATCAGTTGTCAATAGATTATAAAATTTTAAGCATTAAAACCTTATTACCGAAATACATTAACCAAATACCTGAATAGTAGATATAACAGTTAAGGACAAATATAAACCATAGAACATTTACCAACCATCCACAAAAGATAACACTAATATTTGTACGTGGAAAACATGGTAAAGGGAAAAACCATGGTGGGAAGCCTACCCACAGTCAGATAATACTTCTGCAATAAGTATGTAATTACAATAAGAGGGGCCTGCACATGTAGGAAGGCCAAAAACCTAGAGCGCACTTCTCATCATAAAAGGAGCCTCACCGACTACAAAATAAATCCAAACTACAATCCAAAAGAAGAATGAACTATAAGAGTAGCATCTCCTATGCCTAAGTACATTTTTGGTTAAACTCAGTACTAGAGGTCTTAAACCTCTTTCACAAACCCAATTTGATCACCTATGATTGACCGAAAACCTTTACATATGATTACAACTTTATTTGCACATAGATTAATTCCAAAACCATAATCCCATAAATATGCCCATGATCTACAAAGAGATCTTTTATCACATTTATACCAACCCGGGACTTAAACAATTAGGTCAGCCACCTAAAAGATAATATAATAAATTCATAACTTAAACCCGCAATCTAATGATCAACCAAGTCACCTTGATACTAAAACAACATAATCCAATCAATAAACCCAACCGGTAACACATCGGGATCATCCACCAACACGTTACATAAACTGGTCCATAACCTAGCCAAATAAGATAACATTAGGTCCGGACCCAAATCCAATACCACTGATCAACAAGAACACAAACAAGATAATAATCAACATCTTGAAAGCCAACTAGAAGTTGTTCCAACACCACTTATCACATGGATCAAAAGGTCTTCAATAAAGGTCTGTCGACAAAACCCTTATCAGTGACCAAAAGGCTTACTAGAACAAATGATAGCTCTTGAGTCATCAAATCCTGAACCGGCTAATCATGATACCCATCTCAATAGCATGAATGACAGATCCAAACCAAGTCCACAAGATAAATCATACTGGAGCATACTAGATCAATATCATAAACCAATTACTCTACCGGAACCTACCGGAAGCTGGTAAACAACCACAACAGTAGGTGTTTCCATCAATGACAAAACATTAATGTAACACATAATCAATTCCTTCAATTGCTAACAATCTCCCCCTTTGGCATTGATGGCAATACTAGATGTGAAAAACATCCAAGTGCAAAGAAATGCCAAACAAGTCTCCCCCAAAGGAAGATAGTCAACAATCTCCAAAAAGATTATATAACAATGAAGTTAACAAACACACACTATGAATGATATCTTTGTTAAGCTCTGATCACTCCCCTTGACTGATGTTTTGTTAAGCTCTATTTTTCACATATATCTCTCCCCCTTTGACATCAATGCCAGAAATTTTGACATGAACATCAAAGAAAAATCAGAAATCCACTTAACCACATAGCTGACTACTCCCCCTGAGTAGTAGCACCAACACATCAATCTGGAATGAATAATAGCTCTGCAAGTGCATGTCAGATTGATGCCAATTAGCATCATTCAGGTCTCTATTGGAGGGGAAGAAACCCCCAATCTATCTCTAAAGTACTCAAATGATTCCTTAGGAAAAAATTTAGTGATGATATTTGCAATCTTATCTTTAGTGGTCACATAAACTAGTCTGACTTCATTTTCCTCCACCTTCTCCTTCAAAAATTTATACTTGATAGATATGTGCTTTGTCTTAGAATGAAATACCAGATTTTTTGATATATCAATAAAAATAGAGTTATCACAATGAATAACTACCAATTCATTACAATCCACCCTTATATCCTTCAACATTTTCTTCATCCATAGAACTTGTGTACAATTAGTAGAAGCAACAACATACTCAGCTTCAACAGTAGACAAAGATATACATGACTACTTCTTGTTGCTCCAAGAAACAAGTTTCTTTCCAAGAAAGAAAGCACCATTGGATGTTCTCTTCTGGTCATCAACATCTCCATCCCAATCAGCATCTATATATGCACATAGTGTAAAGTCATCATTTTTAGGAACCACAAACCAAATTCAATTGTTCCATACAAATACCTAAAAATCCATTTCACCGCACTCTCATGATTCTCTCTAGGATCACTCTAATATCTTGATACAATATAAAATGCATTCATTATATCTAGTCTAGTTTGAGTTAGATATAAAAAACCTCCAATCATATACTTGTACCCTATAGGATTTACCAAAGCTGATACATCTTTCTTAGTCAACTTCTCACTTGTAACCATAGGTATACCAACCGGTTTAAAATATTTCATACCAAATTTCTTCAACAACTCTCTAGCATACTTAATTTGATAGATAAAAATACCTTTATCAGTCTGAGTAATCGGCAAACCTAAGAAAAATTTCATTTCCCCAATCATAGACATCTCAAATTCATTCTTCATATTTTCAAAGAATTCCATACATAACTTATTCTCACCTCTAAAAATTATATCATCAACAAAGACTTCAACAATTAATATGTCATCATCAGTGATCTTATAGTATAAATTATTATTAGCATTGCCTTTAGTGAAACCAATATTCAAGAGATATTTATCCAATCTTGCATACCAAGCTCTGGGGGCTTGTTTTAATCTATATAGAGATTTCCTTAACTTGCAAACCATGTTTTTCTCATCTGAAAGTGAAAATCCATCGGGTTGCTCAATGTAAACTTCTTCTTCAATATCTCCATTCAGAAATGCACACTTAACATCCATCTGATAAACTTTGTAGTTCTTATGGGCAACATAAGTAAGAAATAATCTCACAACTTCAATCCTAGCTACTAGAGAAAAAGTTTCCTCATAATCAATTCCTTCCTTCTGAGAATATCCTTTACAAACCAATCTAGATTTATTCCTCACAACTTGTCCATCTTCATTCAATTTATTCCTAAAAACCCATTTAGTTCAAATAACGTTCTTATTTTTCGGCCAGGGAACTAAAGTCCATGTGCTATTCTTTTCTATTTGATCTAATTTCTCTTTCATAGCTTTCATCCAAATTTCATCTTTACATGCTTCCATTACTCATGTCAATTCAATTTGAGAAATTAAACATACCTCATCACCTGCCAACCTTCTTCTTGTCATCACTCCTTTGTTCTTGTCTCCAATGATCTGATCTTCTGAATGATTTAACCATACATATCGAGGAGCCTTCTGACTTTTTGTTCCTCTACTCTGATCTTCAGTTACTATTGAATTTTCTGATACTACCGGAGTAACTGGTTAACATTTTGTCCAGTGCAGGTGCTACTAGTTCAATTATGATCATCTCCTCTATCGGTTCTCTCTCATAAGTTCTGATTTGATTTTTATTTTGCTCATCCACCTTGACATTAGTTCTCTCCATAATTCTCTACAATATTTTGTTATAACATCTATATGTTTTTCTTTTATTATAATTGATGCTCTGCAAAAAGGGCAAGTGTTAGATCAAAACCTATGGTAGTATAACACACAAACAACAAGAAACAAGTATTAACGTTAGTGTTATTCAACCAAAGATCAACCTAAGTAGGCATATCAAAAGAGACACCAAGAACAAAGTAAAACATTTAACTATGAATGTAAATGCAAGAAGACATCTCCAAATGCCTTCTACCATACTCTTGGCTCCTTCTCCTATGTTTCTCTCCTCTCCAAGTTCCAAACTAGTGTAGCTCTCAGCAACTTTTTGCACTATGGATGCTTATGGAGGTTTGAGATTGAAGTATTTGCTCTAAATGTGAATAAAAAGCTAATACTATGCTATTGATACTAAAATGATTTATTTTAACCAAAATGACAAGATATTAGTAGTTTATGCTAAATGCTCTCTAGAATTCACTATAGCTTAAATTCATACAAGTTTTCAGGATGCTTGAGGCTTGAGGATTTGAAAATGAGGAATGTGAGCTCTATTTATAGGAAAAATGGAGCAATGGATGACTGAGATTGAGTAATATCAACAAGGGTCAGGATTGAATGATTTGAGATCCATGTGAGGGCTTTCAACCCAATCCCAAGATGACAAGTGTCAATGTGAGATAGGTTGAGAGGAGAGGGAATAAGCATTAAATGCTTGACATGACCTAGTAGTTAACTTGGGGGTTAGGGTCAAGGTTGGGTTGAGTGAATAAATTCTTTATTCAAAGAATAAAGCCTTTATCCAATGGATAAACTCTTGTGCAAAGGCAAAAGGGATAACCATGGTCAAAGCAATAAATGCTTGAGGAGACACATGAGTGCAAGTTGAAATAACCATAAATGGTTATGTCATAGCCATTAATGGTTATGGAAGAGCCATTAGTGGTTTGGAAGACTTTGAAGGTTAAATTGTTGAACACACAAAGCATTTAATGCTTTTCAAAGATTTTGGAGTCTTTGAGAAGTGACTTAAAGTTGCTTAGGAATGTGACAATAATTAGGGGATGAATTAGGCTAATTAGGAAGGGGTTAGAAGAATCTAGAAGGAGTTTAGGTTTGCAAGTGGATTTGGTGGGTGAGGGAAAATAGGATTTTTAATTAAAATAAATTAATTTATTTCAATAAATGTGTGCAGGTTGCATTTGGAGGAAAATGCAAGTGGGGGGGATAAATGATTTTAAATAAATGTTTGATTTAATTTATTTAAAAGAGGAATAGGGGATTTAAATAAAATAAATATGATTTATTCATTTAATTGATTTGAATTTGGTTTAATGAATTAATTAAAATAAATTGAATAATTTATTTAATTAATAGGAGAATGTTTGGAGATGAATTAATTAAATATTAATTTAATTAACTGATGGCTAGTGGATTTTTTAATTAAATAAATAGAAAATATTCATTTAATTAGAATGGACAGATTTATGTGACTACATTTGCCCCTCTTTGAGACGGTGTCATTTATCGTGTTGTTTCAAAGAAAGAAAAATAGGTGTAAAGAAATATGCCCCATAAATGTTAATTTAGTGGGTGGTATGCCCCCTCGAGAGATGGGCTGAATTTTTTTGAAAAATCGGGCGATCTCTTGAAAAGGAATGAAAATTGGCAGGGTGGTAGAAGAGAAGAAGTTAGCGACACGGGTGAAAAATAGAAGAAATCGAAGGTAAAATGGAGAAATGGGAGGCTCGGCAAGTGTACGGGGACCACGGCGGTGAGGGGGGGAAGTTACAGTGACTGCGAAGGGTTTAAATGGGGAGAAAGGGGTGAAAACAAGATCATTTGTTACCGTGACCAGTGTGAAACCATAGCTCTAATAGTGACATTTGAGAGGAGCGAGCATCAGTCAGGGTGCCAGTACCTATTGTAAAGCATCGTTTTGAGTGAGTCCGTCGATTCCAGTGGCCAGACAACTACGGACCAGTGATACACAAATTGAAAATTTTGGATTTCATGCATTTTTTATATGTTTTTTGTTGAGTCCAAGTTGAGTCAAGACAATAGCATTGAAACTATGTTTTGGTGCTTTTGTCCAATTAACTAGCACATTTGTGCCGCAATGGCGCTATTGTGCTTTTGTTTGGGTGTTGCTGAAAATACTACCGCTATTGTAGGCATGTTTAGGCGCTTTTATTTTTTTAGCACTATTGATGGGTCAATTGAGCCCTTTTGTCTTTAAGTAGTGCTATTGCATAGTTATTGTAGCGCGTTTGTAGTTTTAGCACTTTTACATAGCTGATTAAGTGCTTTTGTTAGGGGTTTAGCGCTATTGTCGAGAAGTAGTGCTTTTGTTTGCAAGATAATAGATGCCCCAGTTTGTGTGAACAAAAATTTCCCGATGTCAATGATGGATCGATGGCAATGCGAAGTGGGAGTTGTTTTGAACCATAGCAGCCTGATGAGACTTAGGTCATTAGGATAAATGCCTGTTGAAGTCTAGGTGTGTCATGATTGCTTACTTGTTGAGACCCGAAGATACTTGATCAAAGTATCTATTGATAGTCTAGATTTAAACTTAAGAAAGTTTGAAAACAAAACAACTGATGATGATTGATTGATGCTCATATGCAGGAGGAGCTATGCATGTTACAGTTACACGAGAGACATCCAGCGACATAGGGGTTGCGGGATCGGCTGACAGAGGCCAAGATTGATTATATTGCAGTGACTGGGCTATACGATGTGATGCATATGCCCATGATTTGGATGAATCATGAGTTGACTACAACTTTAGCAGAGTGCTAGCACAGTGAGACATGCACATTTCACCTTGCACAGGGGGAGATGATAGTGACTTTGGAGGATGTGTGGCATATCCTTCATATTTCCATTCGGGGTGAGCTAGTCACCTATGACAAAGCATGGGGGACTATAGAAGTTTAGCGAGTCTTTGATGAGGACGTGTACATTAATGATGGCTCTATCACCTAGGAGGATATCTCTGTATTATACGAGCCTCTACCAATAGTTTTGTTAGGCATTGTGGGAGGATTACTGTGCCTAGATAGGCGATCACATGGTCTGGTCATTGGTTGGAGGCAGGTGATCGAGATGATGATTACAGAGGGGACCCGATTTTCCTGGGGACCGTGTGTGCTGGCGCACTTATATCAGGAGCTGCATGAGGTGGTATACCGCGAGAGGGGCTCATTAGCAGTGGGAGTGACGCTACTGCACATTTGGGCATGGGAGCACTTACCAATGACCCAACTAGTGAGTTTGAGATTTCAGGTAGTCAACCAACCCTATATGTTTATGTACAGTGGTATGATGAGTTAGCCCCACCTAGGGAAGTTAGAGTGGTGGCGGCGGACATTAGATGATTTGAATGCCATGATATGGAGACCTTATCTGGAGTGCAAGCTGTGCGAGGATGATGCGGAGGCACTGCCATATGGTTTTATGACCCAATTCCTCATTGGGAGGACATCTTATCATGTAGAGAGACAGGAGTCAGGCAGGGTTCTGAGGTAGTTTGGACAGCAGCAAGGATTGCCAAGAGGATCAGGAGAGTATGCGAGAGTGGTCTGAGAGAGGTATGCATGGGGGCCAATACTTCCATATGATCAGGTGTTGACGGAGTTCCCGACGCGTCAGCCAAGGCCATGGGATATATGGCTGAGGGTGGTGGATGCTGGGGTGTTAGATGAGTATACAGAGTATATGGAAGCTCATCTGATTCTATGGATATTTGATCCAGCAGAGCCAGTTCCTACTTTTGAGGATGAGAGGGGATGGAGATGGAGGAGGGGAGGAGGTCAAGAACCGATAGCAGGTGGAGGAGGGAGAGGAGATGGTGGGGGTGGAGGAGGAGATGGTGGAGGTGGGGGAGGAGGAGGAGGAGATGGTGGAGGTGGTGGTTTAGGTGGCTTAGGTGGTTGGGTCTAGCGAAGAGGGAGAGGTGGATTTCCACTGCAGATATCACAGGGGTCGTTGGTGCCGGGAGGAGTCAGATTAGGTGGTCGTGGTATGGAGAGGGAGATTTAGATGGACAGAGGGGAGGGAGCTACTGGAGAGGCACCTATGGAGATAGGGGAGGGAGTGACAAGGGGTGGTGATCCTTGGGAGCATATGCTAGCACATTTGCATACTCGACTGATAGCAGCTGAGACACGGGTGGAGGATCTAGAGGCAGAGGTTGCAGCGAGAGATGTACAACTATTTGCACGAGAGTCGGAGCTGACTGTAGTGTTACGAGAGAGAGAGATCAGGTTGTTGACAAGGTGGTCCAGTTGCAAGAAAGAGTGAGGGTTTTGGAGGGAGTACAGGGACAGGGGCCATCTATAGAGGCATTGATGAGGGAGGTATGGAGAGCAGGTGGAGAGGTTGATTATTGGCAGGGCTTATATGAGCAGGTGGTACCATCTAGTCAGCGAGCACTGAGCTATTCACAGATGCGACAGGCTAGATCAGAGCGATCCCAGAGGATGCAGAGCAGTGGGGGTGTGATGGGTCCTCTATGGAGAGATAGGTCAGGGGGTGCAGGAGCTAGTGGGGCTTTAATGGGGCATCCACAGAGAGATAGATCTGATGGTGCGGGGACTAGTGGTGGAGCAGGTGGCGATGGTGGTGCAGCATCTGGTCAGAGTGGCATCTGAGAAAGCATTTTGCATGCATGTATTTTATCATTCTTATTTTTGCATTGTATCTTGGATGGCTCTTGGTAGCCAATTTTTGTAGACTTCATTGTACTCTAATACATGAGATGATATATATGAGGAGATCCCATATTTTGATGATATGCATATTGTGATGTATGGATGTTATGCAAGATGGTGTTTTTATGAGTTTATTGCTTAGATGGATACGTGTATATGTATGCATTTATGAGATGATTCCTATATGCATGTTTTTATGATGATTTATGATGTTGGATACTGACATATGAATGGAGGTTGATATGTGTGTGCATGTTTTGTTTGATGTAATGCCATGATGATGATGTATGTTCATGATGATTTATGAATAGGATTTTGGTGTTTCCTGTTTGATATATTCAAAATGATGCATGCAATATTTTTAATGAATGGTTAGATAATGATATGTAATGATGTTAATGCAAAGAACTAATGGTTTATGTATGGATATGCATCTAGATGTTTTTAGATGAATGTAATATGGATAAACAAAATGTAAAGTACAAATGTTTATATGATGATGTCTAAATGAATGCATATGTATAATGGATATATAAAATGGTATGAACCAATGTTTGGAGACAAATGGTGTTATGATTTTAAATGCCTAAATATGATTAAATAAAAAATGATAATGTGATGATAATGCAACTTATGGTTTAATAACTTCACCTTAATGCAAAAAAAAGGATAATGAATTCAATGTAAATGAATCCTAAAATGAGCATAATAAGACATTTAATAATGGATGAATGAATGCACCTTTCAACTAATGAATAGATAAATGAATGGGTGCAACAATAAATGAGAAAGGATGATAAAGGATGATAAAGGATGATAAAATGATAATTGATAACTGACACTAGATGAATGCAGAGTAAATGGTTAATACAATCAAGGACAATTTAATCATATGAATCTAATCATCATGATTATGCAATGATGCAAATGATTAATGTCAATAAATTAAATGAACCATATGCAATTTAATGACATGAATGTACTTGATGGAAAATGCAACTAAATGTAATGATGATATGACCATGATGAATGCAAGGTTTTTGAGACTTTGCATGATGCATTGATGATGTATCAGAGTACTCGGTTGCGCTTGTATCCAAGACCAGCTCAATTCTTACATAACTATTCATATTAACCTTGTTTATATTTGCATACAAATGATACATATGAATAAGTGAATGGATGGGTGATATGCAACAGAATGAAATATATAAACAGATGAGATGAAATGATGATCCATAGCACTCTATTTTCATCATTGAGCTTTAAAATGTTGTAAGAAAATACAAGCATCTTGACATAATGATTCAAGATGACTAGAGTAGTTCTTACATGGATTTTGATATAGCAAGTTAATACAAACGACTTGATATAATGGGTCAAGTTGACCAGAGTATTGCTTGTAGAATAGACAAGGATCATCTCCGTTTATGCACTACTTGGATTGTCCTCCTTGATCTTGGGCTGATCATATCCTGAGACAAGTTCACACCTTAATAAGAGATAAAAACCTTTATCCAAATTGGATGAGGAGGAACCAAAGAAGGAGCATTGTTCATGTAAGCAAATAGTATGTACATAAAGAATAAAGTATATGGATCCTTGGTAATGGTTCATGCTCATATGGTCGAGGTATACGCTGTAGTCAGCAAGCCATAGTGATCTATGACTGTATTTTGCATAAGATGATGTAGCTTAGTGAACTTCCCACGTAGACACCATTAGTACATGCCCCACAACTTCATCAGAATAATGTGCAAATGACACACAAACATTACTGTAGGAACCTAATACATATAAACGAATGAATTATTTCACAGATCAACCAAGTATTTGATAGCTTAACACAATTTTCTTGTCAAAGAAAACGTCATTTTGTCTTTGTTTTGGTAAGGAAGGATGCATCCTTGTTTAAGACAGTTTTTTGAGTGTTGATGTTGATTGATTGGTTGATGTTAAGAAGTGATCATCATGTGAGAATTTTTCAATGTTTGTTTGGTATCTGCACAGATGAGTATGTACAACGTGTTGCCATGTTTTTGATTGATTTTTGATGTTTTCCGATGTTTTTGGATTTTGTGATTGTTTTGAATGTTTTTGGTATTTTGTGAGATAGTTTTGAATGAAGAACCCAACAAGTCATAAGTAATGCATAATCCACTTCCATCAAAATATGTTAGGGGCACTGCCCCCAGTTTTGACATGGCTATGAAAAAGTGGGATGCAAGATGTAGGAAGTACTTATCCTTAATTGTAGACCAATAACAAGTCATGGCTTTGAAAAGATGGATGAGTGGATGAAATGAATGTGATCTCAACAAGTCTAAAAGACAATGGAGTGATAGCCTTTACGAGTGGTGCCTATTTGCCAGGTTTTCACCATCGCACTTACCTAAGGTGCCACCGGAGTGGTTGTTCACTGTTTGGATGCATGATTTTTCTTTACTCTTTTTGGTGTTTTTGTATTTTCTTCAGGTCATTTTATCTAGATGTTTTTGGTATTTTTTCCAGTATATATGGGAGCCTGATGCTCTATACAACTTTTAGATATAAAACCATTTGAGATGCATGTTGTTGATCAGATCTGCTAGCAGTTCTCCTTCTGACGTAGCCAACTAATATGCCCCAGACCCAAATACAGTAGTGACAACATATGGACCCAACCAATTTGATTCAAACTTTCCCTGATGTTCTCGGTTGGGTTGGTTACAAGAATTTTCTAAAAGAACAAGATCACCTACCCCGAATGTATGAGGTCTAACTTGATGATTATAGCTTCTGCTCATGCATTGCTAATAGGCCTTATGGTGATTGTATGTAGCTTGTCACTTCTCATCAAGTAGCTCTAAGTCTTGAAGACGTGATACTCTGTATGCTTCATCATCTATGAGATTGTGTAAGGAAACCTGTAGTGATGGGATCTCGACCTCAATAGGTAAAATAGCTTTTGCACCATAGACCAATGAGTATGGAGTTGCACCTGTAGGGGTTCGAATGCTAGTTCAATATGCCCATAGTGCTGGATTTAGTTGAACATGCCAATCACGGCCAACATCATTAACTATCTTCTTGAGGATTCTCAATATGTTTTTATTTGATGCTTTGGCCTAACCATTGCCTTGTGGGTAATAGTGAATGGAAAAGCGGTGTTGGATATGAAACTTTTCACAAAGTTCACAGACATCTTGATTCTTGAAAGGAAGCTCGTTATTTGTGATGATGGAAATAGGTACACCATACCAGCAAATGATGTAATTGAGGTTGAATGAGGTGATCTGCTTGCCGGTAACTTGGGTAAGTGGAACAGCTTCAATCCACTTTGTGAAGTATTCAGTGGTGGTAATAATGAATTTGTGACCATTGGATGAAGATGGATGGATTTTACCCACAAGGTCAAGGCCCCATTGACAAAAAGGCCATGGTGTTGTAATTGGTTGTAGTTCTTGTGCTGGTGCATGTATCAGGTCTCCATAGACTTGGCATTTCTTGCACTTCCTGACAAAGCAGTAGGAGTCTTTTTCCATAGATGGCCAATAGTATCCATTGTGCAGGAGTTTCTTGGCTAGTGACGGACCACTTGCATGAGTTCCACAAATTCTTTCATGTACCTCTTCCAAGGCCTTTGTTATCTCATCCTGTTCCAGACATTGAAGGAGAGTACCATCAAGACTATGTCAGTATAGGGTTTTGGCAATAATGGTATATCAAGCAGTTTGGCGAATGAAGGTTTTACATTGGTTATTCGATTGGTTTGGAGGAAGGGTGTGATCACAAAGATAGGTGTAGAACTCACTGTACCATGGAGATTTAGAATCTATTAGGCGACATATCATCTTGGATTTGGGGATATCATAAGCAGGGATCCAAAGTTGTTCTACCAAGAACTCGTAGCGTGTTGAATTCTGCGGAAGATCTAGGAGAAATACGATGGTAGCCATAACGTCACCAGCTCGATTCTGATCTCTTGGTATCTATTCAAAGGTGATAGTAGTAAATGATGCCTTTAATTTGTCCACCATTTGCTTGTATGGCATGAGTTTATCATCCTTGGTCTAATATTCATCTGTTGCTTGTTGAATGACCAGTTGGGAGTCGCCATAGACTTGTAGTTCTTGTAACTTCCATTGTACGGCCAGCCTGAGTCCTGTGATCAAGGCCTCATACTCTACTATGTTGTTGGTGCATGGAAATGTGAGCTTGTAAGACTTTGGGATGTTGTCACCTTGAGGTGTGATAAACAGAATGCCTGCCCCTGAGCCATGCCTAGTGTATGAACCATCAAAGTATAGTTTCCATGGTTGTGTTGTTGTGAGCATGAATATCTCTTCATTAGGAAAATTGGAAATGAGAGGATGATCACCTATGAGTGGTACCTCAGCCAACTGATCTACAATGACTTGTCCTTTGATAGCTTTACGGTCTACATACTCGATGTCAAATTCACTTAGAATCATCACCCATTTGGCCAAGCGGCCTGTCAATGCTACTTTGTTGAGTAAGTACTTCAGTGGATCGATCTTTGCAATGAGTTGTACTTTGTGTGTTAATAGATAGTGCCTCAGTTTAGTGGTTGCTAGGATTACTGCTAGGCAAGCTCGCTCAATAGGTGTGTAATTGAGTTCATAGCCCACCAATGTACAAGAGATGTAGTAAACAATGCACCCTTTCCCTTCTGCATTATGTTGTGCCAATAGTACACCCAATTCTGTACTTGTTGTTGATATATAGAGTAACAAAGGTCTACTTGGATCTGGTGGGATCAACAATGGCGTATTCATGAGATAATCTTTAAGCATCTGGAATGCTTGCTGGCATTTTGCATCCCATTGAAAGCAGATGTTTTTGTGTAGCAGATGTATAAAGGGGTGACACTTATCTGCTAGTTGTGCAATGAATCTACGGATGGATTGTAGCCATCCTTGTAATGTCCTAAGCTGACTGATGTTCTTTGGTGGTGGCATGTCCATGATTGCTTTGACCTTTGCTGGATTGACCTCAATACCTTTGCTTGAGACAATGCATCCTAGAAGCTTCCCTGAGGTTACTCCAAAGACACATTTCTTTGGGTTGAGTCGAACATGATATTGTTCTAGTCTATCAAATAGTTTATCTAATATGTCGAGATGACCTTCTCTAGTGAGTGATTTTTCTAGTAAGTCATCAACATAATCTTCCATTATGGTATGCATCATGTCATGGAAGATGGTGGTCATTGCTCATTGATAGGTCACTCCTACATTCTTGAGACCAAAAGGCATTACATTCCAGCAGTATGTGCCCCATGGACATGTGAAGGTTGTCTTAAGTTGATCCTCTAGTGCTATCTTTACTTGATTGTATCCTAAAAAGCCATCCATGAGTGAAAGCATGGCATGTCCTACTGTTAGCTCTACTATGATGTCAATGTTTGGTAGGGGGAAGTTATCCTTAGGACATGCCTTATTCAAATCTCTGAAGTCAGTGCAAATACGGATGCCCCCATTGGGCTTGCCGACAAGCACAATATTGGATATCCAATCTACATAATCAATTGGTCTAATGAAACCAACATCTAGGAGTTTCTTGAGTTTTGCTTAGACTAGTACTGCAATCTAAGGATGCATCTTGCAAAGCTTCTACTTGACAGGCTTGGCTCCTTTTGCTATTGTGAGGTGATGCATGACTAAATCTGGATCAAGACCAAGCATGTCTGCATATGACCATGCAAAGTTAATCTGGCACTTCTGGAAGAATTTGACAAACTTGGGTTGTTCCTCTGAAGTTAAAAGAGATGCCAGATGTATGAGGTGAGGAGTTTCAGGAGTCCCCACATTGTATTCTTTTGTTTCTTCAATGAGAATCATGGATCATTCTTGCTATGTACTACAGGGAAGGATGTCAAACCTTTCATCCTTAGGTGCCTCAAAGAGGTTTTCACCGTTGGATATGCTCTTTCTTTTTACTTTTGTTGAATCAAACAATGCCACGTTGTGGTTTTCACTAGAAGATCCATGTTTTATGGTTATATTTTTGCAACTGAAAGGTTTGACATCTGCCCTAAAGTATGCTATGCTATTAAGTTCAATGGTGAATCCAGCTTTGTGATCCCCACTTGGTATGTTATCCCGTAGTTCCAAAAAGTCAATGATCACATCATCATTTTGGAAAAGGTCAAGACATGGGGGATTTGGTTGGTTCCATTCGATGAGTTCAGGATGGATAATGGGCATTACTTCATCGATTAGGTTAAGTTTGTTAGATGTGTCAGTGAGGGTTAAGATGGTGTGTTGAAGGTCGTTGATGGTACTCTCCTTGTCAAAATCAGGTGTAGGATGTGATGTAGGGTCTGTGGAAGAAGTTTCCAGCTCAGGAACCCAAGAGGTCTTTATCTGTGCTTCTCTGTAAACAAGGATGTCTTTGCGAGGTGTAGGTAGTGATGTGTCTTCCTCATCTAAAGTATTAAATTGGATAGAATCAAATTCCCATTCATGTGAGTAGGTCTCTAAGTCACTTTCTAGTATCTAATTACTATACCATACTAGGATATCCTTTGAGTTAAACACTACGGGTGTGATTGGTTGATGTACCTTTGTAGATGAAAAGATCAGAGCTGCAGGAAGGATGATAGGGATCAATGAATCCGATACGGGGAGTATTGGTAGTGTTGACTCTGCTACTTCTGCTAGAACCACTGGTGTCATAGATACTGCTATGGGTTCTGATATAGTTGTTGCTGCTAATGGTGCTATTGATGTTATTGTTGTTGCTGATGGGATCACTAGTTTGATTGGTGGGATGATTGGCGTTATAGATGGTTGTGTTGAGATTTTGAGCCTTGGTGGGGGAGTTGTGATGGTGTTTGATGCTACTTTTATAATAAAAGGTGTCCTCTTTGCAATAGACTGATATAGTGGTTTGCTGGGTTTTCCTTTGAATCTGAGCTTAGGAAAGATCTCCTTTTGAAAGCCTAGGCCAGTATTATCCTTGGGCTTTAATTCCGGTAATAGCAGTTCATGTCATCCTTGTTTGCAAGGTCCCAAAGCACTCTGACCATCATAACCCATTCTTTACATAATGAGAAGGCCTTTGCCATACTGATTTGTGGGAAGTGTAGCTGGCAGAATATCGGTGGGGATGGGATATTTATAGATCCATTCCGCTAAGTCCTCATCTCTGGTTTATTCTTCTTGACTCTTTCCAAGGATGAAAGGCATCAAAGGACATGATGGCTTCATCAATGGTTGTTGAAGTAACTGCTGAGGTTTGCCATGTGTTCTAGGAGAAGTGGGCGTTTGTCCCACACAAAAGAGTTGACTCAAATTTTATTCCCCAGGACCTTCCTCTGCTATATTCATTTTAAGCTTTTCTTGCTTGGGTATAGTGGTGTTTGAACTAGCAAGAGAGGCTGGACTTATGTATGATGTGGAGGAGATGGCTTCTCTAATGTTAGGAATGGTAATCTATGGTTGATGACTAATATTATGACAATATGTAAAGGGATTTGCATCGCCCAAGATTGTGATATCTACACCATTATGTGGGAACTTGATACATTGATGGTAGGTAGATGGAACGGATTGCATGGCATGTATCCAAGGTCTTCCTAACAATAGATTGTATGGCAGAGGAAGGTCTAGAACATGACAAATGATGTGTTTCACCATAGGGCCCACTCGGATTAGTAGTAGCACAGCTCCTTTGGATGAACGCTCTACATCGTCATAGGATTTGATTGTGATCTTCTTACAGGGATCCACTAATTCTATTGCATATCCCAAAGTGGTGACCAACTGTAGTGTACAAATATTTAAGCCTGCTCCATTGTCGATCAAGACTTGCTTGATCCTATGTTGGTTGATAAAGCCTTCAATGTGTAGTGAAGCATTATGAGGTTGCTGGAAAGAAGAGTTGTCACTTTCGGAAAAAATGAGACAAGGTGATGACTTTAGACTTCCAACCATGGCTTGGAATTGATTTGTATTTAGGTTTGTAGGGACTGATGCCTCTTGGAGAGCTTGATCCAAGATTGTTTTATGAGACGGAGATAGGCGCAATAGCTCTAAAATGGATATAAGTGTAGGCGTTTTGTCTAATTGTTCTACAAGATTGTACTGCTTTGGTATGGAGGTGGTGCCTTGTGGAGCTGCCTTTATGGTAACCTTGCCGTGATGTGTAACAACATTGCAATTGGAGTTGGGATTTTTGATGGTTATAGTTGCAATTTGTTCACTGGCATCATACAGGTGATTTACAATATAATTATACGTAGCCTGCGTATAATCAGTGGTATCAGTGCCTCTCCTGGGAGTGGAAGGACCCCTTTGATCTTGTGATGGAAGTGGATTTTTGAACATCAGATGATCATTGTTTGTTTTCTTGGGTCATGCCCTTCGATTTCAATTTCACCTCGATCAATAAGATCCTGAATAAGATCTTTCAATTAGTGACAATTACTTGTTTTGTGTCCTCTCCCTTGATGGAAATCACAATGTTCAGTATCCCTCCACCATGTAGGTTTGAATTGAGGTTCATAGTTTGATGTTTTAGGTAGAGTTACCAAATTTTGAGAAACCAGTTGTTGCAACACTGTTTCGATGGGTTCCCCTAAGGGAGTGTATGTTCGCTTTTGTTTTTGTTGACGAGGTCTGGGTTCATCATGAGATGTGATGAGGTCTTGATTTGAAGGAACAACTATGTTAGTCTAAGGTGGGGGATTCTATCCTGCAAATCAAACTATAGGTTGTGCACTTTTGATAGTTCTTGCATCCACAACCCCGTCATTGACAATATTTTTGTTTTTGTTCTAGAAGCTTGGTTTGTCACTATTGAAGTGTGGGCGAGGACCATCCTTTGGTTAATTATATATTTTGATAAGTCCTTTCTTGATGAGAGCTCACTCACATTTTAAGCCCTTGGTGATCATGTCATTAAAAGAGTCTGTGTCTTTGACATCCAGATGAAACTCCATTTCTTCGTTTAAGTTGGAAATAAATATTTCCACTAGTTCTTGTTCAAGTAACTGAAGAGAATGTCTGCTAGACATTTGATGCCATCGTTGTAGGAATACTGAGAATAGTTCACTTGGTTTTTGTTTAGTGTTACACAGATCAGCCATGGTGATATCACGTTCAATGTTATGAGAGTAATGTGCCAAGAACTTCTGAACTAGCTCTTCAAAGGTCCTAATGCCACCTGGTAGTCGGGAAAACCATGATGTGGTTGTTCCTCCCAAGCTTTGGGGAAAAATTCGCATTAGGTATGTGTCCTCATATGCCACTTTGAGGAAAGCTAAATGAAATTCTCTAACATGATCGCAAGGATCTCCCTTTCCTCTATATTTTTCAAATTTGGGTGTTTCGAATCCTCGTGGAAAAGGTGGCATATAAATATTCCTATCAAAGGGATAGGGATAGATGTCATTGAGTGAGAATTGATTATTTTTCACACCACTATGAAGTTGTTGGGCAAGATTTTCAACTTGTTGCCACAACATCTCTATTTCATTTGGAGGAGGAGGTGGTGGGTTACCTCGAGGAATGTTACATCTGATGGGACCTGTACCTCTTTCTTCTTCATGGTGACTTTGTCATTTTGATGCTTGTCTTAATTGGGCAAGATCAAAGTTAGAGGGGAGTTTGGCTCCTTCTTAAGTGAGTTTTAAAAAGTGAGCATTTGCATTGTTCCTGAGTATTTCATCAAAAAGTCTATTAAGAGAGGGTTATGTTGGGCCCTTTCTATTGTTGCAGGAGTAGGAGTACTTGGGTTTTCATCATTCGCATTTCCTCCAAGTGCTTCTTGAAATTCATTGATATTTTCCTCCTCTTCTTATTCAATTTCCATTTCTCGTTGCCTTGACTATAATCGAGTTTGAGCCATTTTGCTTATGAGTCTTTGTTGAAGTTGGGTGAAAATGATGATGAGTTGTTGATGAAACGAAAGATTGATGGTTGATGAATTGTGTTGCATGTGGATCTCTAGCACTTAGAGGTAGATGTGACCGAAATTCTTCCTTTGAATTGCTTGTTTGCTTTTGATAAGGTTTGTTGTGATAAGGTTTAGAGAAATCTGAGATGTGTTACAAACTTAACTACCTAGTAATTTGAGGATCCACTCATGAACTAGTTTTAACCTACGTAGATATGTCTCTTAGGATGAGCTTATCCTAGATGTAGAAACAATCTAAAAAGTGATGGGATGTGTTTTATTCAAGCAATATCCAAAAGAAAACTTAGGACAAGAACCTCTTAATGTTTTGAGAGTTGGAACGGATTGATGATGAAGTGATGATGTATGAATGAGATAATAGATGAAATGTTTTAACTTCAATAAAATCTTTGTGTCACAAATGGAACAAATTCTACCTCTTCCCTTTTGAGAGTTGGTGGCATTTCTCGAGCTATGTTGTATGTGATACAAACGTTTGGGAAGAAGTTGGGATTAATCTTGCCTCCTTGGTTTTTGTGATAACTCAAAGCTCTATATTGCATAAAAGCTCAGCGGTTTAATGATTCTGAATCAAATTCGTTTGTTTTGCCTTGAAGGTAGAGACGCATGTGACGTAGAAAAACTCTATGAGAGACAAAGATTTGTCTATTTAGATAGAAGAACTTCCTCCTTTTGATCAAAGCCTTTGAACTCAATGGTCTTCTTTTCAATTGATGTTTTGATGAAGATTCTTCTTTTGCAAGATGTGAAGAATGGTCATAAAGTTTGATACTTTTCTCTTTGTTTTTGATCTTTTGGCTATTTTTTAAAGATGTTTGGTTGGATGAATTTTTTATTTTTGGATTTTATGATGTTTCTTTGACAAGAAAACAAAGCAAGCACACAAACACAAGAATGTTGCCTCAAAAGGCACAAATGAGTATGGGTCTAGATCAACCCAATCCTTGGACTTTTCATGACCCTTTCCTTTAAGTGTATTTTAGGTGCTTTTCTTTCCAAAGCCTGAAGTCAGCTCAATTTGTACTTGGTCTTTGACTCAAAATGAAAACACTTCAAACACTTTGTATCCCTAAGGTCAAATGGCCGGTTGTGATAAATTCAGCCCACATCTTGATATTTCTTCGACTTTGGTACTACATACCTTATGAATCCTGCTGTGGTAGGTAAGGATGTGATATACTAAGTCTTGCACGAGTATAACAAATAGATGATCCCTATGATGGGGGAGTCACCACTTTTATCAAGCCACAAGTGACTTTTCAAAAAGCTATGTTTCTACTCAAGGAAATATGTATGGTGAGTATCTTGGGAGAAAAACCATCTATGCTCTTGCACTAAATTGTATCTCAAATATTCTCAATCAATAGAATGGGTGGGCTACTACTTAAAAGTGTTTAGTAATGTTTGATGTTTTTGGACATAAGTTCATTCTACAGTGACTCACTTAAGAGCCTTGTAACTTGTGGTGGGGCCCATTTGTCCTTTCGGCAAGTTACACTGTAGGAACAGCTATACCCAAGGCTACAACTTTCACTCTCACCTAATTTCTATAGCAGCTCGAAGGATTTACCGCACGAGGTCGTTCCCAAGAGTGATGTGTCTCTTGGTAGGCCTCTCTTAAAAATATAAACTTTGAGTGTTACTAACACTTTTCTCTTGCACCTAGGACCACGAAAGCTAAGGGAGAGGATAGTGTGTGTTAGAAGTAGGACCACTCGACCAACTCTTTTGCACAAGTGTGCCAAACACGAAATGCACTTGTTCTTTTTAACTTGCCATCGCAATGTGTTTTAACTATTTGGAGATGTTGCTCCAACAATCATGGTGTTCTCTTTAACTTCAAATGCAAATTTTTGAGTAAATTAGAACTTTGAAAATCCTGGTCAACTTAATTTGAAGCACATATGGATGAAAGAAAATCGCTTTGCAAAAATTGAAACAAGTTGATTCTGAGTTTTATTTGCACCAAAAGGGAAGTGTGGATTGTGAATTCTTAGTTTAATGCAAGAAAGAAATTTGTTTTGTTTTGTTTTAAGCACCAAAATAGAGTGAACCTAACTTGCAAGAAAATAAATTTATTTTGTTCAATTTTAAAGCACTAAAAATGAATGATCCTAACTTGCAAGGAAAAAGGAAGATTGTTTTTGTCCAATTTTAAAGCACTAAAAACATTTTTTTTTTTTTTTTTTGATTTTTAGGTAAGTTAGCTTTAGACCTGCACAAAAAGCGAACAATTAGTAAAAACTGAACCTATGGTGGGCTTCTACAAGCCTAAGAAATTTTACTTTTTTGGTTACAGGGTCTTTTTTACAATGTTCTGTTACAATAGCGCTACTCTGTATTTAAATAGAAGCGCTATTTAACACAAACATGCTAATATAAATACAAAAGCGCTAAAAGGAAAGAATTGACAGCAACTGCAAAAACGCCAAAACAATTTCAAAAGCGCAAAAACAAGTTCAAAAGCACTGAAACAATGTCAATAGCACCAAACTTGGTACAATAGCGCTATTGTAAGAACAATAGCACTAGAATAACACGTTGCAATAGCGCTACAATGTGATCAACAGCGCTAAAGCACGACCTGTGTGTCAATTTCAACATTCAAAACATGTTAGTTGGTTTTTATTAAAAAAACTTTGGGTGTTTGGATTTCACGTCGGGTTCACCAAATGATGCTCTGTAAAAAGGGCAAGTGTTAGATCAAAACCTGTGGTAGTATAACACACAAACAATAAGAAACAAGTATTAAGGTTAGTGTTATTCAACCAAAGATCAACCTAAGTAGGCATATCAAAAGAGACACCAAGAACAAAGTAAAACATTTAAATACGAATGTAAATGCAAGAAGACAAATCCAAATGCCTTCTACCATACTCTTGGCTCCTTCTCCTTTGTTCCTCTCCTCTCCAAGTTCCAAACTAGTGTAGCTCTCAGCAGCTTTTTGCACTATGGATGCTTATGGAGGTTTGAGATTGAAGTATTTACTCTAAATGTGAATAAAAAGCTAATACTATGCTATTGATACTAAAATGATTTATTTTAACCAAAATGACAAGATATTAGTAGTTTATGCTAAATGCTCTCTAGAATTCACTATAGCTTAAATGCATACAAGTTTTCAAGATGCTTGAGGCTTGAGGATTTGAAAATGAGGAATGTGAGCTCTATTTATAGGAAAAATGGAGCAATGGATGGTTGAGATTGAGTAATCTCAACAAGGGTCAGGATTGAATGATTTGAGATCCATGTGAGGGCTTTCAACCCAATCCCAAGATGACAAGTGTCAATGTGAGATAGGTTGAGAGGAGAGAGAATAAGCATTAAATTCTTGACATGACCTAGTAGTTAACTTGGGGGTTAGGGTCAAGGTTGGGTTGAGTGAATAAATTATTTATTCAAAGAATAAAGCCTTTATCCAATGGATAAACTCTTGTGCAAAGGCAAAAGGGATAACCATGGTCAAAGCAATAAATGCTTGAGGAGACACATGAGTGCAAGTTGAAATAACCATAAATGGTTATGTAAGAGCCATTAATGGTCATGTAAGAGCCATTAGTGGTTTGGAAGACTTTGAAGGTTAAATTGTTGAACACACAAAGCATTTAATGCTTTTCAAAGACTTTGGAGTCTTTGAGAAGTGACTTAAAGTTGCTTAGGAATGTGACAATAATTAGGGGATGGATTAGGCTAATTAGGAAGGGGTTAGAAGAATCTAGAAGGGGTTTAGGTTTGCAAGTGGATTTGGTGGGTGAGGGAAAATAGGATTTTTAATTAAAATAAATTAATTTATTTCAATAAATGTGTGCAACTTGCATTTGTAGGAAAATGCAAGTGGGGGGGATAAATGATTTTAAATAAATGTTTGATTTAATTTATTTAAAAGAGGAATAGGGGATTTAAATGAAATAAATATGATTTATTCATTTAATTGATTTGAATTTGGTTTAATGAATTAATTAAAATAAATTGAATAATTTATTTAATTAATAGGAGAATGTTTGGAGATGAATTAATTAAATATTAATTTAATTAACTGATGGCTAGTGAATTTTTTAATAAACAAATAGCAACTATTCATTTAATTAGAATGGATGGATTTATGTGACTACAATAGTAACAAAGAAATATCCCTTCATCACATCTAGGATCAAACTTTCCAATGGAATCATCTCTTTTGATATAGCATTTACTACCAAAGATTCTGAAATACTTAACTGTAGGTGTATGACCAAACCATAACTCATAAGGTGTCTTACTGGTGTCACCCTTGATATGAACTCTTTTGAATGTGTACGCCATCATGATCACTTCTCTCCAGTAGATATGAGGTAGATTGGCTTCCATAATCATAGTTCTAGCCGCATCCAAGATAGTTTCGTTCTTCCTTTCCACAACTCCATTTTCTTGAGGTGTCCAGGGTGCAGATAGTTGTCTCCTTATCCAATTCTTTTCATAATAACTATTGAATTCACCATATGTGAATTATCCACCCCAATCTAACCTTAAGCATTTAATCTTCAATCCCATCTTTGTCTCAACTTTATCTTTAAAGATTTTAAACTTTTCAAATGCTTCATATTTCTCCCTTAGAAAAGTAACCCACATCATTCTAGAATAGTCATCAATGATTAGCATAAAATATCTATCACCCTGAAATACTTTTGATTCTAGCATGACCACACAAATCAGTATGAATAAGATCAAGAACATCATTAGATTTGTCTTGTATACTCTTAAAAGAAGTTCTAACTTGCTTTCCCATTTAACATTCCTTACATATCAGATTATAGGGCTTCACAATCTTACATATATCGCTAACTGCCTTAGTAGAACTAATTTTTACAATGCAATCTAAATTCACATGACACAACCTTTTATGCCATAACCAACTCTCATTAATTCATGCAATCAAACATGTTTTCTCACATGATTTCAAATGAAATATGTTTTCTTTAGTTTGAGTACTGGTTGCAATCTCCAATCCAGATCTATTGGTAATCTAGCATTTTCCATCTTTGAACTGTAACTAAAATCCCTTATCCACCAACTATCCTACACTCAAAAGATTATGCCTTAAACCTTCAACATAATAAACATTATCAGTATCATGCTTACCATCCAGTGATATAGTTCCTCTTCTCTTGATCATGCATGCCTTGTCATCTCCAAATCTAACCAGACTGCCATCAAATTATTGCAAAGATAGAAACTTCCTTGTATCTCCAATCATATGATGTGAACATCCATTGTCTATCACCCATTCATCCTTCTCTTCAATTTTAGTAGCAAGGGAATTTTCTTTAGATACCAAATCATCTTCCTTGATAGCCAAAAATACCCATTACTTTCCATTGCTAGATCCAGTAGCAGAATCGTGTGTCGGTTCATCATCAGAATCAATCACACCTTCCTCATCAGTATAGTAGCATGATTTTTCTTTGTTTCTCCTATACTTATGCTTGTTCTGATAAGCATGGTTAGGTCTAAAGGATCTTCTAACTCTTTCCTCAAATATGGAATTCCTTTTAGGACATCTAGATGCAAAATGACCTATCGTATTACATGCAAAACTTTTAAAAGGTGATTTTCCTTCATACTTACTTCCTGTAGGACCTTTAGGTACTTTTCTAGCAAATAGGGCTTCAAGTTGCTCAAACTCTTCATCTTCTTTCTTCATTTCCTCTAGTTCCTTAGCATATAGGGCCTTCCAATCACTCTTGTTGGTAGATAATGTAGATGCATGAAAAATAGGTTCAGATTTTGCAACTCTAGAAGGATCGAATTCCTCAAGCTCAAAAGCAGATAACTTTCCAACCAAGGTACCCCTATTAATAGAGGTGTTTGCCATAGTTCTCAACCCATTAATTGTAGTAGACTTCATCTTATAAGCCTGTAGCAAAGATCTCAATACTATAGAAACTATTTCATCTCCACTCAGAGGTCCACCACAACACTGAATTCTCATGACAATCTCATTAACTCTCTCTCTCTCTCCATGAAAGCAGTAATCCTTTCATATTCTTCCATCTTTAGGTACTCATATCTCACCCAATAACCATCAATTTTAGCAATTTTAATAGTAAGATCACCTTTATTTAGAGTCTCCAATTTATTCAATATAGCCTTCACATTTGATTTGTCAGATAGTTCCATAATTTGTTGATCAGAAAGTGCACACAAAAGGGCTTCTCCATCTCTACAACCATTTTCAATGTCCTTATCCAAGCCTCCCAGGGAAGGATTTCCAAATGCAATATTATGAGGTGTATATCCATCCTTAGTGATCTCCCAAAACTCCTTGCTAAGACATCTCATATGAGTCTCCATCTGAATCTTCCATACTCTATAATTTGTTTCATCAAGCCTAGGAATTTCTCTCCAGAAAATAAAAGATGAACTTGATGAACTTTCACTATGAGATGCCATAGGATCTTCCTCAATTAGTTAAGCTTTTGCAAAGAGGACCAGGCTCTGATACCAATTGTTAGAAAACTCAGATAACCGGAGGACAATTGAGAGGTAGGGGGTGAATCAGTTGTCAACATATTATAGAAATTTAAGCATTAAAACCTTATTATCGAAATACATAAACCAAATACTGGAATAGCAGATATAACAGTTAAGCATAAATATAAACTACGGAAAATTTACCAACCATCCACAAAAGATAACACCAATATTTGTACGTGGAAAACCTAGTAAAGGGAAAAACTATGGTGGGATGCCTACCCATAGTCAGATAATACTTCTACAGTAAGTATGTGGTTACAATAAGAGGGGCCTGCACATGCATGAAGGGCAATATCCTAGAGTGCACTTCTCATCACAAAAGGAGCCTCACTGACTACAAAATAAATCTAGGCTACAATCTAGAAGAAGAATGAACTACAAGAGTAGCATCTCCTATGCCTGAGTATAGTTCTGGTTAAGCTCAATACCAAAGGTCTTAAACCTCTTTCACCAACCCAATTTGATCACCTATGATCGACCAAAAACCTCTGCATATGATTACAACTTTATTTGCAACCACATTGATTCCATAACCATAATCCCATAAATATGCCCATGATCTACAAAGAGATCTTACATCACATTTATACCAACCCAGGACCTAAACAATTAGGTCGACCACCTAAAAGATAATATAATAAATTCATAACTTAAACCCGCAATATAATGACCAACCAAGTCAGCCTGAGATGAAAACAACATAATCTAATCAATAAACCCAACTAGTAACACATTAGGATCATCTACCAACACATTACATAAACTAGTCCATAACCTAGCCAAATAAGATAGCATTAGGTCCAGACCAAAATCCAACACCACCGATCAATAGGAACACAAACAAGATAACCAACAACATCCTGAAAGGGAACTAGATGTCACGGAAAAACCACTTATCATGTGCATCAAAAGGTCTTAAACAAAGCTCTACCAATAGAACCCTTACCGATGACCAAAAGACTTACTAGAACAAATGATAGCTCTTGAGTCATCAAATCCCAAACTAACTCATCATGATACCCATCTGAATAGCATGAATGATAGATCCAAATCAACTCCACAAGACAATGCATACCGAAGCATACCGGGTCAATATCATAAACCAACCACTCTACTGAAACCTACCAGAAGCCAGTAAACAACCAAAACAACCGGTGTTGCCATCAATGACAAAACATCAATGCAACACATTGTCATGCCCACACTTTTGGGCACAAATGGAATAATTTTTTTTTTTAAAACATGTCATAATAAATCTAAGTTTGCTAAAATAATGCAGTATCAAGACTTGTCTTAACTACGTTTGAATTCTTCGTCAACTAGAGTTAATTTAAACCACTATGTCAAGTAAGCGGGACAATCTAATTTGCATGTGGAAAATTAACTATCCAAAGAATTTATTATTATCTCATTAATTAATTAAATAATAAATTCATTTAAGCAAAAACCCCTAAATTAATTGACAAGGGATATTATTAATCTCAATTAATCTTTTTAATCATTGTAGGAATTAATTAAATTAACTCTAGCAATTGGATTTTTAAATCCCATGATTTATTTTAACAATAATTATAATGTGTCTAAAATTTTGACTAAAGGGCTAAATAGATCCATAGTAAAAATTTGCCCTGTAAAGTTTAATCTCGACAAGCCTAAATTTAGGTGGACTACAATAATCCCCCTAACCCAATTAACTTACAAAAATTGCTATGAAGTTTCAAAATGATTAAACTCCAAAAGTATTTTAAATGTAAAACATCATATTTAATTGATTGTATAATCGTTTATAAAATATGAATGTTTAAATAAAATAATTAAATTATAGATTTATACCTTCCCCTTTTTTTTCTCTATGTGTGTGTGTGTGTGTGTGTGTATTTTCATTAAACACATATATATTTATATATGAAGATATTTATTTTCTAAACAAACATTATTATAAAAATTACCCCATGTAACCTAACTAAAATATTATAAAATACCCCACCCTCTACCCTATTTTTTCTTCCATTTTATTGTCTTGCCCTAACCCTATTTTCAGGCTAGGGCTTAACTATGTTATTTTGTTTTTGTATGTGAAGGGTGTGTGTGTGTGTGTGTGTGTTTGTTGTAGGGCAAGGGAGGTGGCAGCCATGGAGGGAGGAGCGGAGGAGGCATGTATGAGCACCGGGTGGGGTTGCCCCTGGACGCCACTGTGTTTACCCACAGTGGCGGCCGAGCGCTGCCCACTGTGAGCACCCACAGTGGTGGCCCTGTGCCGACCACTATGGTTGCCCATAGTGGCGGCCCCATGTTGTCCACTGTGAGTAACCACAGTGGCGGCCCGAGCCGCATCAGCCACTGTGTGCATACACAGTGGTTCGGCCTTCAACCCGAAACCCCCCCTCCCCATTTTTTTTTTTTATATTTAAATTTTTTTTTTTTTTTTTTTGTGTTATAAAAATAAAAATATATATTTATATATATATATATACACTTTTATAACTGTATATATATATATATGTATGTATATATGTATGTATGTATGCATATATATATATATATATATATGCATGTATATATATGTATGTATATATGTATGTATGTATGCGTCAGCCACTGTGTGCATACACAGTGGTTCGGCCTTCAACCCGAAACCCCCTCCCCCCCATTTTTTTTTTATATTTAATTTTTTTTTTTTTGTGTTATAAAAGTAAAAATATATATTTATATATATATATACACTTTTATAACTGTATATATATATATGTATGTATGTATATATATATATGTATATGTATGTATATATGTATGTATGTATATATATGTATATGTATGTATGTATATACGTATGTATGTATGTATGTATGTATATGTATATATGTATGTATGTATGTATGTATGTATGTATGTATGTATGTATATATATGTATGTATATATGTATACACACACACACACACATATATAATCTTTCATTGGTTAAATCAAGGGTAGGTTTAATATGGATTTTCATAGACGAATATTGTTATTTTTAACTTGTAGGAAATTAATAAAATAAATGGCAGCATAGCAATAGTCATATATTTCATTTCTTCATTTAAATCTAGGCATAAATCTATTGTGCATATAATAGATTTTATCTTTATATTATTTATTTAATATGGGACATTAGGTCTAACCAATTTTTTTTTCTTTTTTAAACTAACCATGGTATTATGAAGGCAAGGTATTCTCTTAGGCCTGAGACATGTATATTTTTTTTTTTTAAATACATAACAGCAAGCTCTCTAAACTAACAGACTTAAATAACGTATTTCTTTTTCTTTGGACAATCTAGTTGCTAACTTTAGAGATGGATTACTAATTCTAGGTTTATTTACTGCAAATAAATAAAGTGACAGAATTTAATAAATTTTAACAACAACTATATTAGACTAGAAATCATTTGAAATATTCCTTAAAGATAGACAAATTAAATCTTTTAACCATAATTTGTAAAAGGGAATATATATGCTTACTTTTATCTCATTTCCATTAATTCAATATGCATAAGGAAATAAACTGAACTTTTATTTTCAGAAATAACATGAATACAACAAATATTATTTCAATAACTGTAGGAACTTAATCCAAAAATAAACATTTCATTTTTGCAATGATAACTTAATAGAATAATGCATTTCTTTAAAGCATATTTAAAATACAATATAGACAACATTACAAATGGGTGAGATACCCATCTAGTCTCTCATTTCTATTAAATGAGGACTTTAAATAAAATGAATACATTTCTTTTTCAAAAATAAATACAACATATAGCTTTTGTTTTACATTGCTGCAACTAAAATATAATATCCCATTTCCTAATCTTTTTCTGCAAATCAAGTAAAACCAGCAACTCCTAGCTTGTCTTTTTCTTTTCTTTCCAAGCAACCTGCAAATAAATCAGAAGGCTATGACCATGGAGAGCTCACCTCCCAGCCTAGGCTTACTAGAAGCCACCCCCAAGCTTGGAGAACCAAGCCCTAGATAGGTTACACTCAGGCAAACACAACAAGCAAGGGAAAAACATACAACAAACAGTTTCCCAACCAAGGCTACACTTCATCACAAAATGTGATGTTTTTACATGGGTGGAAGTGGACCAAATGCCCTGAGGGGACTACAAGAATGGTAGATAACAAAGCCATTTCATGGAAAACAAAGATATATCATAAGTTCATTAAGCCCACATCCTTATTCCCTCCAAGGCATTCAAGCCATACTTCCTCTCCTTATGACCCCCAAATGCATACACAAGGCTATGCAGCAAGGGTCACATATACAACCCTTGAGATCACTCTCATAAAGAGAGCCTCTCACTCAAGGGTTGTCAAACTCCTTCCACCCACAAGGCCATCCTACTCTCCCAAGAGTAGAAGGCCTTGGTTACTCCCAAATCACAAGAAAATGCATAAAAGAAATAATAGATAGGTCACATATTAATTTCATAAAGGAAAATACAAGAAAACAACTTATACATACAAACAATATTTCCAATATAAACATGAAACATGAATGGGAGAAGATGAATCCAACCTTCAACCTGCCCAAAGGTTTGCTAGAACTAGTTTGAGGATGAGCAACCCAATTCCACAATCCTTTCTTCTACACTTAGCCAAATTTCTATCCCAAAACTATTCTTTTCAAAATTGCATGATCTCCAAAAATGGAGAGTGGGTGATTACCCACAAAGTCTCTAATCCTTGCCTAAAAAGACCTCAGTGAGAGTTCTCACAGGTTACTAAAATTGAAAAAGGAAAAAGTAAGAGAAAGTGGGAAAAAGAATCTCACATCAAAAAGAAAGGTTATCTAACCTAGATGGCACCTTCTAAATTGAATTTTCGCTCACCTTAGGAAACCCACTTTTTGATGTGACTAAACAGTCACATGGGAGTAGTCACATGCCTAAAAATACTCCTAACCCATAGGTATACCTTATGGACTTTAGGAAAAACCTTTAAACTACCCCTAGGAGTCCATTTGACCCCTTAGAAACCCATCTAAAGTTAACTTTCGGGTCAAACCTGAGTTGACCACTCCAAAGACTCTCTAACCAAGGAAAATTTGGGACCGCATTCAAATTTTTGAAAAGGCTATGGTTAAAACAACTCCCTCCAAGAGACAAGTCAAAAATTAGTGACACTAATCAGCACGTGTCAAGTGACACAATAAAATGCATTACAAAATTACACATGGAAATTGTCTCTTGATGGATTTAAATAAATCAATAAATAAAATTTAACACACATGCATCATTTACTATTACAAATAAAATACGATACATACAGGGTGTTGTCTCTCCAAATAGACAACCTGTGGTTTTACGAACGTACATAGGTCTAGGTTCGGTTCTCCATAGTATTTCCATGGTCACATGGATAATTTTCCTGCGCAACTCAATTACACATTAGTGCTTCCAAATAACATCATAAAATATTAAACACATGAATAAGAATACACATCAAACACTCTGCATACAATTGACATTAAACAAATCAATATCTCATATATCCAAATAAATCCACATAAGTAATTATCATAATCCTCATAATTTGATCCATACATAAGACATGCATCCTATTTCTATCATCATAGTAAAGTCCTGGAAATCCAATAATGACATACATCATCACAAAGTTATCCCATTCTAGAATCATATAGAGTTCTATATCTATAATGCATAGAAATGAAGCATCAATATACATCAATGTTATCTAAATCATGGAATCATATAAGTTCTAAATCCATAATGCATAAAAACAAAGCATCCATAATAGTCTCAACTTGAAAATCACTGAAATGCTAGGATGAGTCGAGGTAGGGCCTTACACACATAATCAATTCCTCCAATCGCCAACAGCTTGTCTTACCGGTGATTTCTGATTCTAGTTGACCTTCTAACCGGATGTGTCATCCTGATTTACAGTACCGGATCTTTCTCCATGCTCGAATCCAAGACCTCAGGTGTCTCTAGTGTCTCTTTGATCTTTCAATAATTTATCAAGATTTGCAGAACTAACCTTAAACTTGTCTTTGTATTCATTTGCAACATCCAGTCTCCTCTTAGGATTGTTAGCATTCTTTCCAAATCTTTCTCATTGTTTTGTGATTGCACCAATTCAATTCTCAACACATCATTCTCATGTGCCGACCTAATGCATTCCTTAGATCTGTCTTTCAAAGATATAGAAAGATTTTCTTCATTCTTCTTCCGGTCTTCAATCTCCTTGGACATCCTCATGGTTATGGCTTGCATTTCATTCTTCATGAAATTATTCTTCTGACTCAGCTTCTGACATAATTCCTTAAGGGAATTATTCTCTTCATCATCTGGACTTTGTAAGAGTTCCTTCTTTTTAGCTTGAGCAGATGATAACCTCTTTTGTAGGGTATTGATGAATTCCTTTGCAGAATTCAACTTATCTTGCAGCTTCAAGTTCTTCAACCTTTCAGCATCATAGTCTTCAAGTGCTACTTCAAGTTCCTTCTTTATACGCATCTCCATGGATTCCAAATTTATGATCTTCTTCAAGTTGTTAGACTTATTCGGAGGAACCAAGCTCTAATACCAATTGTTGGGATCTAAGAACACTGAGAGGAGGGGTGAATCAGTGTTCTATCGGTTAGAATATTTTTAACCTTAATATCAAATGCACTTATTAACCAGTATGCATAAAAGAAAGTAACAATAAGTAATAGAAATGCAACCATAAGAATCAACACTATAACATAGAGATTTATACATGGAAAATCTCAAAGAGGAAAAACCACAATGGGATTCATGACCCACAATATCTATCCACTAAAAAAAAGAATAAATATTACAAGAGGGGCTTGCACATGCAAGAAGGTGTTAGGATAACTGGTGAACAGCTAAGAGGGGGGGGTGAATCAGTTGTTAACAAATTATAAATTTTAATTCACAATATAACCTTAGACAAATCAGAGTACCGGTAAAGAACAAACATATACCGGTAACCAATACAACTTAACAATTAACTAGATAATCAATGCAAAGAACCCATACCACATAACACCATGATTTTTATGTCAAAAAAATGGAAAGGAAAAAACCATAGTGGGAAGCCTACCCATAGTTAGATGATACTTTTGCAGAAAGTATATGTTACAATGAGAGGCCTGCACTTCCAGGAAGGCATATTGCCTAGAGTGTTCTGCTCATTACAAAAAGAGTCACTGACTACAGAGAGGTTACAACCTTCTTAAGATAAATGGACAACAATCCAATAGAGTGAACTGCTGGAATTAGCATCTACTATGCTTGATTATAGTCCCAGTTAAGCTCAATGTTGGAGGACTAAATCCTCTTCTAAAACCAATCCGATCACCAATGATCGATCAACTCCTCTGCCTGAATGATATTACAATATTCACACATTACATTCCTTGACCATGACCTTTCCAATAACCATGATACTTTACAAAGAGTTTCTACCTCTTATTTATACAAACCCTAAGTCCTAAACCAATTAGGTCGACCACCTAAAGATATTACAATTATATAATTCCTTATTACAATGATATGTCATGTCGGCTTAAGATCAAAAGATTAATACCAAATCCATAAAACATCTCTAATAATCCAGATAACATGTAGAGTACACACTAGCATGATAACCTAGATAGGTACCAGGCCTATTCTTGGGTCCACCACACCAAAGCAATGTCTTTAAGCAATTAAAGCACAATCAACAAACATCTTCAACATCCTGAAATCCTTGAAGAAGCTTCACCAACACCAATTGTGCATCCTGTCATGATTCCTCAATTAA
The DNA here is from genome assembly GCF_030272615.1 of Cryptomeria japonica. Taxonomy (NCBI): domain Eukaryota; kingdom Viridiplantae; phylum Streptophyta; class Pinopsida; order Cupressales; family Cupressaceae; genus Cryptomeria; species Cryptomeria japonica. The sequence continues at coordinate 918,247,955 of NC_081407.1, forward strand.
AGCTCTACTGGTAAAGCCATAAAACAGTGTCAGTGAGGGTTTACCAGAGTGTATGATAGCATCCAATTATCAAGACAATACTAACTGACCAAAACATTCTCATTGAGAATATAACTCATGAAATCCAATATACTTACTGATCCAAACATTCTAGAAGTGTCCAACGGATAATCTCTTATGTCGATAATACTAGATCTTTTCTCGTTAACCTATTTGTCGGTAACAACTAGTGTTGACATCAATGCCACACATAATCAATTCACCCATAATGCCAACAATCTCCCCCTTTGGCATTGATGGCAACACTAGATGTGAAAAACATCTAAGTACCAAGAAATGCCAAACAAGTCTCCCCAAGTGAAAGATATCTTTGTAAGGCTCTGAAAAAATCTCTCTCCCCAATGTATACAACTTTTCTTTTATTTTCACATCAATATCTCTCCCCCTTTGACATCAATGGCAGAAACCTAAAAAAAATATCAAAGCAATGATACAAACCTTTGAATCTCAAAGCTGACTACTCCCCTTGAGTAGTAGCACCACTCATCAGTGCCAGAATGGATAATGTTCTTGATAATGCATACCGGACTGATGACAAACTTCATCAATCAAGTCTCTGCTAGAGGGGCAGAAACCCCTAACCTGTCTCTCAAGTATTCAAATGATTCCTTAGACAACGGTTTAGTGAATATGTCTACAATTTGTTCTTTAGTGTTCACATAAACCAATTTGACTTCCTTTGCTTCTACCCTATCCCTCAAAAAGTTATACTTTATTGAAATATGCTTAGTCTTAGAGTGAAATACCAGATTCTTGGACATGTCAATATCTGCAGAGTTATCATAGTAGATAACTACTGGTTCACTACAATTTACCTTGATATCCTTCAACATTTGCTTCATCCACAAAACTTGAGTGAAATTAGTTGTTGCTGCAATATACTCAGCTTCTACAGTAGATAAAGAAATGCATGATTGTTTTTTGCTTATCCATGAAACCAGTTTCTTTCCAAGAAAGAAAGCTCCACCAATAGTTCTTTTCTTGTCATTAGTATCACCTGCCCAATCTGAGTCAGTATATGAACATAAAGTGAAATCATCATTTCTAGAATACCATAAACTATATTCTATTCTTCCTTACAAATACTGAAATATCCTCTTTACTACACATTCATGGTTTTCTTTAGGATTACCTTGATATCTTGAAACAATACTTACTGTATTCGTAATATCAGGTCTAGTCTAAATTAGATATAACAAATCACCAATCATAGATTTATACCTTGTCGGATTTACAGGTGAAGAAGTATCCTTGATAGATAATTTCTCACATGTAGCCATAGGAGTACTTACCAGTTTGGAATTCTCCATACCAAAAATTTTCAAAAATTCCCTCAGATACTTAGTTTGACAGATAAAAATGTCTTTGTTAGTTTGAGTAATCTGCAAGCCTAAGAAAAATTTCATCTCACCAATCATGGACATTTCAAATTCATTCTTCATGTTGTTAGTAAATTCCATGCACAGTTTATCTTCTCCTCCAAAAATGATATCATCAACAGAAACTTCAATAATCAGAATATCATTATTAGTGATCTTATAATATAGATTACTATTAGCATCGCCTTTAGTAAAACCAAGCTTCAAAAGATATTTATCCAACCTTGCATACAAAGCTCTAGGAGCCTATTTCAAACCATATAAAGCTTTCTTCAATCTGCAAACCACATCTTTGTCATTTGTCAGTGTCAATCCATTAGGTTGCTCAATGTAAACTTCTTCCTCAAGCTCACCATTCAAAAATACACATTTGACATCCATTTGATAAACCTTATAGTTATTATAAGCTGCATAGGCAAGAAATGTTACTACTTATCAAATTGCCATTAGTTTTTATATTCAAAGTCATACTATATATTCTAGTCGATTAGCATTACTAAATCATGCAGTCAGTACACACAGAGAAGTCAGTATGCATAGTCTAGTCGGTTACAGAAGAAAGCAGTCACAGAACGCAGTATTCACCGAGTTGTCTACCGAGTATCTTTTTATGGGTACCGAGTAGTAAAGTTAACACACTGAGTTGATATTCACCGAGTGAAACGTGTTACCAAATACATTGAACCTGGACATGCATATGAAAACATGTTACAAGAACGAGGCACATCTAACCGTTATTACATTAGAAATTGCACCAGAAGATTGTATATGATTTTAAGGACAATCTAACCAGTGAAATATTTTGTTTAGTTATTCATTCAAGGAATCTTGTTTGTAAGATCGAAGCAATGAATTAGATCACCGCTTTAAGAGATCTATTTATACAGCATGAGTTTAGAGTAAAGTGTGTGCATGCATGAAGGAAGACTGTTATAGAGACATAGAGGTCACCGAGAAGGTTTTCAGAGAACAGTCAAAGAACAAAGTAAACAGAAGGGTTTACCGAGTTGCAATATGAGTTACCAAGGTATGCTATAAGCAAGGTAATATTATTCTGAGCACATAGAATCTGCTATAACATTTCAGATGTAAAGTTGTAGATATTTGTAATGATTTTAATGTAATATTGTGAAGTTGAAAGAGAAACCTTTAACAAGGTAAAAGACTCTAACCAAGTCTATAAATTGGAAAGCCTCTAACCAGGTGCAGCATTCAGATTAATGTTGTAAAATACTTTAGCAAGGTAGATCTAACAGATCTTCTTACTCCTAATAGGGTAAGCTATCAAAAATAGCTAAATGTAGCTCTAACCGAGCAATCTTTATTATTGTAGTAGTGAAGTTGTGGGTACCATCCCCGCCGTAGTTTTTCTCTCTAACTAAGAGTTTCTGCGTGACCAAAATATATGTGTTATAGAGTAAATCATGTATGATTGTTATTTGTTTGTCTTAACTTTATGTTATGTTACTGCACTATTCTGTTTATGCATAATAGTAAAGTTATTATTCATGAAAAGTTTTGGAGTACTGATTCATCCCTCCCCTCTCAGTACATTAGCTTTCCATATTGGGCCTAACAATTGGTATCAGAGTGTCATGCCCAAAATTTAGGGCAAGAATGGGATTAAAAAAAATTTAAAACATAACTGATAAGAGCATTAAATCGACAAATATATGAAAAAAACTACAACATGCTTTGTCTTAACTATGTTTAAATTAACTTTATCTACTAGCTCAAATATTCGAAATTAAATAAAATTAAATGCGGAATTCTAATTGAATGGTTTAATTGTCTACTCGAACTTAATAAGTCAATTAATTTAGATAATTAATTTACGCGGGCAAGATTAATCATAGATAGCTATTAATTGATTTTAGAAAGCTAATTAAAATTCTTTTTCTAGCATCCATGCTAATCCCAAAATGAAATGTGCTTAAGTTAATCTTTTTAATCCAAACTTCAAAAAAAAAAATACTCAAACTAAATTAACTTAAGGCACAATTAGGTATCTACAACACTAACTAAATTTTAAAATATAAGGTTAGGCTTTATTCTTTAATATCCAAACATTCTAATTTTATTTTCATATATGTTTATATAAATAATTATATTTATATATATAAACACATATATAGAAACATATATATTTAATTAATATAATGATTTCTTTCCAAAATTATAAAAGACAAACATCATGCAAACCCTAGCCAGGGATATTGCATTATAAAGTACTCTTTACAATTCAAATTTTACCAGTTTTTTTTTTTTAATTAATATCCTAGCCCTACCCGGGCTAGGGTTTAATATTTTTTTTTTTTTCAATTTGAATTTTGTTTGGCAGGGTTGAATGGGAATTTTACAGCGGCGGCCATGGTGGTTGGGCGGAGGCAATGCTCCCAGTGGGTCGCCCCACTCTGAGGGTTGCGGCCCACACAGTGGCATTGGTCGTTGTGTGAGTCGCGGCCCGCACAGCGGCCACGACCCACTAGTGCGGAGCACGAACCGCACAGGGAGCCGCAGGCCCCTATGAGAGTTGTGGCCTGCACAGAGGCTACGGCCTCTGTGAGGGATGCGACCCACACAGGGTATCGTGCCTTGCGTGGCTGAGGCCCCAGTTGCCCCCCCATTTTCCTTTGCAATCTTTTTTTTTTGTTTATTTTTTTTTATAAAATTTATATATATATATATATATATATATATATATATATATACATTTTTATATGTATATATATATAAGTATATACATGAAATTTGCATGTATATGATTATATATATTTATATATAACTATATTATTTTTTTTAAAAAAAAATTTATATAATTAAGAGTCCATAGTATTTTGAAGTTAGGTGAGAATTTGAACAATTTACTGAGGCATTATATTGTTTCCTTTTGACTTATCTCTTTGCATAAATTTCCTAGATGCGAAATTTAAATTAGATGGATTAGGAAAAATTCTGATTTCAATTGTAGCAAAAGTAAAGTTATTAAACTGTTTACTGTAGATGTAATTTTCTGTAATTAAATAATGCCAATATTTTAAAATACTTAACTTCAACTATATCAAGGACTAAATTTAATGAACTTACCAGCTACCTAATAAATATAGATTTTATTTAAATAAAACTATAATAGGTTAAGATCTTCATTTCCTGCAATAATTAAATCGACAGACTATGTAAAAATCTATGGCAACTATTTAATTGATAGATTTGGATACTTTATAGCTAAAACATAGATGTACTTTCTACAATAAAAATAAGTAACAGAATTACAAATCCTAAAACAACAACTATATTAAACAAAAAAATTATTAACTTAAACTATAGAGATGGTTATGATCATTTCAGATTTTATTTTCTGTATTTAAAATAAAATCACAGATAAAATAAACTCACAGAATTAATTAAGATACTTTTAGATTTCCATGTATAATCCTAAATGCTTTCATATTTCAGCCTTTGCATGGATGCAAAATCAATTCTATTTCATTTCAGTTAAACAAAAGAATAAATTTAACTCATTTCCTTTCAAGAGATATTAAATACTCAACAAGATCTATCCTCAACTTTAGGACTAGAACTTAGAAATAAACCATTTATCTTTTCTGCAAAATAACATGATATTTTCTACATATATATAACAAATAATATATCCCCAAGTCTTTATTTCTATTTTACAAATAGCCTCTTTTTTTTTCAGACAAATGAGGACTTTTCAAAGGGTAATAAATACATTTACAACATTTTTCCTAAATCAACATCTTCCGCCATAACTGCATGCCCTGATATTTCTTCTAAAAATTTGCAAGTAAATTAAACTATTACCATGGAGTGCTCACCTTCTAGCCTAGGCTAACTATTAGCCACCCCCGAGCTCGGAGAACCAAGCCCTAGATAGGTAACAAACATGCAAACACAAAAAAACATAATACACACAAACTAAAACACATCCCAACCAAGGCTACACTACACCACACATTGTGATGACCTTTTTAAGGGGGGTAGTGGACCAAGTACCCTGAGGAGAACTGCAAGTATGGAAAAACATGTAGCCACCTCATGGCAAACCAAATACATCAAGTATAGCAACCCCTTATTCCTTATGCCCCCCAAGGCTTTCATGCCTTATTTCCCTCCTTATGACCCCCAATGCATAAACAAGCCATGCAGCAAGGGTCACACAAAATCCCTTGTGATCGCTCTCATAACGAGAGTCTCTCACTCGAGGGTTGTCACTTCTACCACCCACAAGATCCTCCTCTCTCCCAAGAGTAGGAGATCTTGAATACTCCCAAACACACATACAATGTATAAAAACAAAATACCAAATAAATTTCCAAGAGAACATGCACGAAAACAAATCTTTTACACAAACATTACTTTCAAACACATGCAATAAGAAATCCATTATAAGGAGAATACAACCAGCCTTAATCTGCCCAAAGGTAGGTTAGTTTTGTTGGGGATGAGCAGCCCAATTCCATGGTTCTTCTCTTTCTACCCTTAGCAAAAATCTCTATTCAACAATCTAGCTTATTCTTTTCAAAATTCTTTTGTCTCCCAAAAATGGAGAGTGAGTGATTACCCACAAATTTTCTAATTCTTGCTTAAGAAGCCAATTGTGAGAGTTCTCACAAGTTTCTAAAAACTAAAAAGGAAGGTAAGGTAAAATGGGAAATAGAACTCTCATTCAAAAATGAAGGTTTACAACTAGGTTCAAGTCTTCTAATTTCAATTTTCGCACAACTTAGAAAAGTCACTTTTTTGGGTGTCTAAAAGGTCACATGGGAGTAGAAACTTGCCTTAAATTATCCCTAACCCTTAGGTATACCTTATGGGCTTTAGGAAACCCTATTAAACTACCCCTAGGTGTCCATTTAACCCTTTTTTAACCCCTCTAAAATTTATTTTCGGGTCAAATCTATGTTGACCATCCCAAAGATTCTTTACCCAAGGCATTTATGGAATCTCATTACATTAATTGAAAAAGATATAGTTAAACAATTCCCACAAAGAGACAAATTTAAAAATTCAAACATAAATCCACACGTGTCAAGTGACACAAAGAAAATACTTTTACAAATTTATACATGAAATCGTCTCTTGTGGATTTTACATAAACCAATTAAATCACACTTAACACACATGCATCATTTACTATTACGAATAAAATACAACACAAACGGGGTGTTGTCTCTCCAAATAGACAAACCCTGGCTTTGCAAACATACATAGGTCTAGGTTTGGTTCTCCGTAATATTTCTATGGTCACATGGATAACTTCCTGCGCATCTCAATTTACACATTAGTAACTTCAAATAACCTCATATAATATAAATCACAAGAATAATAATACACATCATCACTTGCATACAATTTACATCTGAACAATTTAATACATCTTATATCCAAGCAATTTCACATAAACAATTCATCCTAATTCTCATAATTTTGATCCACACTTATAACATACATCATATTTCTTTTATCATAGTAAAGTCCTGCAAATTCAATAACGACATTTATCACTACAAATTCATCCTATTCAAAAAACATGTAGTGTTCTATATCATAAAGCATATAAATAAAACATCAACATATAGCAATGTTATCCAAATCATGGAATCATATAAGTTCTAAATCCATAATGCATAAAAAATAAAGCATCCATAATAGTCTCATCATAAAGACCACTAAAATGTCAGACGAGTTGAGGTGGGGCCTCACACCCTCCCGCTCTAGGCATGAACTTCCTCCTAGAGTTCATCAAAAAGGTGGGGGTACTATGATCTCATACGTGCTACGTCCTCCCATGAAGCCATAACCTCATCATTGCAATCCCACTGGACTCTAACTTGGTCCAGCTCTCGACCTTGAAGGGCCAGCGTCTAGCTTGCCAAAATGTGAATGGGCTACAAAGCTAGCTACCTGTCTGACTCCACCTGCAAGGCATCCCAATCTAAAATATGAGACTCATCATAGATATATTTTCTTAAAACTGATACATGAAATAGATCGTGGATGCGTGACAGGCTAGGTGACAATGCTAAACGATAGGCAACTGGGCCTATCCTCTCAAGGATCTCAAAAGGTCCTACAAAGCGAGGTGCGAGCTTAGAACCCTTTCCGTAATGGATTGGACTCTTATGCCGGTGCACTCTCAAGAAGACTCTGTCTCCAACCAAGTAGCTATGATCTATCCTCTTTGCATCTGCATATTTCTTCTATTTATCTTGTGCCTCTCTCAGACGCTGCCTAATCAAATCCACCTACTGTTCCATATCTCGAACTATCTCAGGACCAATAGCAACTCTGTCCTCTATGCGATCCCAACTCAACGGTGTCCTGCAAGGTCTGCTGTATAATGCCTGATAGGGTGGCATCCCCAAAGAAGTGTGATGCCCATTGTTATAGGAAAACTCCACTAAGGGGAGGTACTCTTCTCATTTGGTCTGATGATCCATGACATACATGTGAAGCATATCCTCTAACACCTGATTAACCCTCTCTGTCTGACCATCTATTTCTGGGTGATAGGTTGTACTGAAATTGAGCTTAGTGCCCATAGCTGTCTGTAATGACTTCCAAAAGGAAGAAGTGAAGAGGGAATCTCTATCAGAAATAATCTTGCATGGCACGCCATGAAGTTTGACAATGTCTCGCAAGAACACCTGTGCTACTGCTGGTGTTGTGAAGGTAGTCCAAACTGGTGAACAGTGAGCCACTTTGGTTAGCTTGTCAACTGTCACCAAGATGGCATCATGGCGACGAGAAGACATAGGAAGACCAATGATGAAATCCATGGATATAGTATCCCACTTCCACTCTGGTATAGCATGAGACTGGAGAAACCCCCCTAGATGGTGGTGCTCTGCCTTTACTCTTTGACACTTGAGGCATCGAGCTACTATCTCAGCAATGAGCTGCCGCATTCCTGGCCAATGATATAACTACCTCAAGTCAACATGCAACTTTTTAACTCTAGGATGCTATGCATAAGGAGCTCTATGAGTCTCTGTGACAATGAACTCTCGCAATTCCCCGGAGGAAGGTACATAGATGCGCCCTCTATGGTGTAATAGTCCATCGAACTCCAAAGAATAATCCACATATTTCCCCTCTAGAGTAACCTGAGATTGTATTACCTAACAAACCTCTGCATACCATCCATTCTCTGGCAAGTGCCATAGTATACGGTCTCTCAAATTTGTGCCCATAGATATGGTGTAAACCTCATGACGTCTCCTACTCAAAGCATCTGCGACTATGTTTTCCTTTCCTTTGATGTAGTGAATGTCAAAATCATATTCGCACAAAAACTCCATCCATCTCCTCTGATGTGCATTAAGGTTCGACTGAGTGAAAATGTACTGAAGACTCTGATGATCTGAATGCAGCTTGAAGTGATGACCTAAAAGGAAGTGTCTCCACTTCACAAGTGCATGCACTACTGCTACGAGCTCAAGGTCATGAGTAGGATAATTAAGTTCATGAGTCTTAAGTTTTCTAGACTCAAATGCTATAGCCCTACCATCCTGCATAAGGACTACTCCTAAACCCTCTAGTGAAGCATCTGTACAAACCATGAAGTCATTTGAGGGATCTGGTACAACAAGAATAGGAGTGCTAGTAAATGCCTTCTTGAGTTCCTGAAAGGCCTTCTCGCACTTCTCTGTCCACTCAAATTTCTTCCCTTTACGCTGAAGAGAAGTAATAGGATGTGCGACTCTGGAGAATCCCTCAACAAAATGTTGGTAATAACCTGGTAAGCCCATGAAGCTCCTGACCTCTGTCACACTGGTTGGTGCTGGCCGATCCATAATAGCCCTGATCTTTGATGGGTCAACTAAGATCCCATCACCGAAAATAACGTGCCCAAGGTACTTGACCTCTGATTGAAAGAAAGCACACTTTGACAAACTACCAAACAACTGGTTATCCCGCAAACACTGCAACACCTGTTTCAGGTGATCCTCATGCTCCTTCTCATTCCAAGAATATATCAGTATATCATTGAGGAACACAATTACAAAATGTTCTAGAAATGTACGGAATACCCCATTCATGAGGCTCATAAAAATAGTTGGGGCATTTATAAGACCGAATGGAACCACGGTGAACTCATAGTGACCATATCCAGTGTGAAATGCGGTCTTGTGGATATCACTCTCCACTATTCTCAGCTGATGGTATCCTGACTTTAGATCAATTTTGGAAAAGACTTTGGCACCTTGAAGTTGGTCAAATAAATCATCAATTCTGGGCAAAGGATACCAGTTCTTGATGGTTACTTTATTTAACTGCCGATAATCCATACATAATCGGAGAGATCCGTCCTTCTTAACAAAGATGACTGGTGCACCCCAAGGGGATATGCTACGATGAATATGACCCTTCTCAAGGAGTTCCTCAAGCTATATTTTGAGCTCATTAAGCTCATTTGTGGTCATCCTATAAGGTACTCTAGAAACTGGCTTGGCTCTTGGTACAAGGTCTATATGAAAGTCAATCTCTCTATGGGGCAGCATTCCAGGTAGCTCTAAAGGGAACACATCTGAATATCCCTTAAGGATAGGATGGTCATCAAGCGATGTTTCCTTTTCTTCCTCTTCTCCTCTACCACTGATAGTTATAGCAAAAAGTTGACATCCCTTTTGCATGCTCCACTTAAGCTGCATTGCAGAGATCATACGAAGAGACATGGGTCTCTAAATCCCTATGATAACTATGGGAGAACCATGATCATCCTCGCACTTGATCTTTTTCAGGTGGCAATCCATCTTGGCTCTGTGGGCATAAAGCCAATCCATGCCAAGTATGATACCATAAGATCCAAGTGGTGTCACTCTAAGGTCTACTAAAGTGGTGGTCTTGCCAATCTGTAGCTGGCATGCCCTAACCTCTAATTCCACTGACACTCTAGCCTCTGAAGCTAATTCCACTTCCCAACTGACACCCTATCTAGTTGCCACTAGTCCACAATGCTCCACAACCATTGGAGATATAAAGGAGTCAATATCTCCTAAATCAAACAAAATAGATACATTGTTACCTTTGATCATACCTGCAGCCTCGATGATTGTGGCCTGATGCTTAGCTTGGCGGTTGTCAACCACTGTGAATACTCTATGGGACGTACCCATATCACCAACTGTCAGCTCTGAAGTGGCCATCCGCTGATTCCCTGCCATCTGACCCTGAGGGCAATCCCTCACCATATGCCCCATGGCTCCACATGTAAAGCAAGCACCCCGTGCCTGAAATTGGGCACCTTGAGGCCTAGAGAAAGTTTGTCCTCTTGTCCTGCTGGATCTACTGTACCCACCCCTGGAGGACTATTGAGTCCTTGCCGAAGATGTGTAAGGCACCTGCGCTCTCTGATCTCGCCTTTGACCCTGAGACTGCCACTGCTTGGGCTTGGTGCCTTGCTGATACTATGGAGGCTTTAGCCTCTGGTTCTATGGTGTCTATTGTGGAGGAGGGGGTTTGGAGAACCCCTATGAGTTTTGGTTATTTCCCTTCCAATGTCATTTCTGGAATCCATAAGTCTGAGGTGTGGGGTTTCGGTTCTAAAACCGATCCCTAGTGTCTTGTGGTCTGACCTAAATTTCCTCGGCTATTAGTGCCTTCTCCACGGAAACCCGAAGGCTCTCTAGAGTGGACATCCTCACTGGCTTGGCTATACCAACATTTAACCCTCTGATGAAGCAGTTAACAAGAAGTTTCTCATCCTTTAGATAATCCACATAAGGCAAAAGCTCAAAGAATTTGCTCTCATACTGGGTTATTGATAAGCCCTTTTGTTGGAGGTTGTGAAACTCGTCTATCTGATGCTGTCTGAAATGTTCTGATAGGTACCTCTCTCGGAACCTCTCTGTGAATATCTCCCAAGTGAGAGTATCAGGAACTAATCCGCATTTGTACTCCTCCTATCTCCACCATGTGGAGGTCATTCCTCTCAACAAATGGACTGCGACATGTGCTTTTAGGTTGCTCTCATAAGAGTGCAACGCAAAGCACCTCTCAAGGCACAAAAGCCATGCCTCAGCCTCTACCCCATCGGTAGAGCCCCCAAAAGACGGTGGCTAGAGACGCATGACCTCCCTGATAAGATCCCCTGGATCCCGATGAGCTCTCTCAAAATAAATTGGCTCCACCACTGGTGGTGGTCCTGGTATGTGCACGGACTCTGGCTCATTTCCACCCTGACTCTCTATAGGAATAGGAGCTGGGCTCCTGCTTCATTCCCTCTCAACTGATCTATGACTCCTAGAGTCCTGATTTCTAACCTGAGGGTTCTCTCCTAGAATCCTTTCCTGAACTATGCCAATTAGGTTCTGGATTGCTTCTAAGAGGTTTCGATTAGGATCATTTGGTTGTTCGGGAGGTGCTTCTGGGTTCTCTTCTAGAACTGATTCCTCCCTAGCTACCTCTTCGCGTGCTATGCACACATGCCTAGGACCCCTTCCGTGCTTGCGACCTTGTCGCGTCGTCGGAGGCATCCTAAGAGGAAAATTAAAATAAATTAAATAACTAATTTCTTTTAGAAAAATATTTAATCAATTAAATTTTAATATCTTATAAAAATCAACATAATAAAATAAATTAAATAATCTAAAGCAAAACATAAGTGGAGTAAGGCTCCTAGTGTGGAAACCTTGCTCTGATACCAAAATTTAGGGCAAGAACGGGATAAATTTTTTTTTAAAACATAACTGATAAGAGCATTAAATCAACAAATATATAAAAAAAACTACAACATGTATTGTCTTAACTATGTTTAAATTAACTTTATCTACTAGCTCAAATATTCAAAATTAAATAAAATTAAATGCGGAATTCTAATTGAATGGTTTTATTGTCTACTCAAATTTAATAAGTCAATTAATTTAGATAATTAATTTACGTGGGCAAGATTAATCACGGATCGCTATTAATTGATTTTAGAAAGCTAATTAAAATTATTTTTCTAGCATCCATGCTAATCCCAAAATGAAATGTGCTTAACTTAATCTTTTTAATCCAAACTTAAAAAAAATAAATACTCAAACTAAATTAACTTAAGGCACAATTAGGTATCTACAACACTAACTAGATTTTAAAATATAAAGTTAGGCTTTATTCTTTAATTTCCAAAATTTCTAATTTTATTTTCATATATGTGTATATAAATAATTATATTTATATATATAAACACATATATAGAAACATATATATTTAATTAATATAATGATTTCTTTCCAAAATTATAAAAGATAAAAATCATGCAAACCCTAGCCAGGGATATTGCATTATAAAGTACTCTTTACAATTTGAATTTTACCACTTCTTTTTTTTTTTTATTAATACCCTAGCCCTACCCGGGCTAGGGTTTAATATTTTATTTTATTTTTATTTGGATTTTGTTTGGCAGGGCCGAATGGGAATTTTGCGGTGGCGGTTGGGCGGAGGCAATGCTCCCAGTGGGTCGCCCCACTCTGGGGGTTGCAGCCCATACAGTGGCCTTGGCCGCTGTGTGAGTTGCGGCCCACACAGTGGCCACGGTGCACTGGTGCGGAGCACGAACCGCACAGGGAGCCGCAGGCCCCTGTGAGAGTTGCAGCCCGTATAGAGGCTGCAGCCTCTGTGAGGGATGCGGCCTACACAGGGTATGCGTGCCCTGTATGGCCGAGGCCCCGATTGCCCCCCCATTTTCCTTTGCAATCTTTTTTTTTTGTTTTTTCTTTTAATAATATATATATTCACAAATATATATTTAAATTTTTATGTGCAAATAAGTATAAATATATATATATTCATTTATATATTTATATATATTTATATTTATATTTATATATACATTGATTTCGCAGGTAATTATATGATATATATATATATATATATACATGAAATCTACATGTATATGATTATATATATTTATATATAACTATATTATTTTATTTTATTTTTAAAACATAATTTATATAACTAAGAGTCCATAGTATTTTGAATTTAGGTGAGCATTTGAACAATTTACTAAGGCATTATATTGTTTACTTCTGATTTATCTCTTTGCATAAATTTCCTAGATGCGAAATGTAAATTAGATGGATTAGGAAAAATTCTGATTTCAATTGAAGCAAAAGTAAAGTCATTAAACTGTTTACTGTAGATGTTATTTTTTGTAATTAAATAATGCCAGTATTTTAAAATACTTAACTTCAACTATATCAAGGACTAAATTTAATGAACTTACCAGCTACCTAATAAATATAGATTTTATTTAAATAAAACTATAATAGGTTAAGATCTTCATTTCCTGCAATAATTAAATCGCAAGACTATGTAAAAATCTATGGCAACTATTTAATTGACAGATTTGGATACTTTATAGCTAAAACATAGATGTACTTTCTATAATAAAAATAAGTAACAAAATTACAAATCCTAAAACAACAACTATATTAAACAAAAAAAATTATTAACTTAAACTGTAGAGATGGTTATGATCATTTCAGATTTTATTTTCTGCACTTAAAATAAAATCACAGATAAAATAAACTCACAGAATTAATTAAGATACTTTTACATTTCCATGTATAATCCTAAATGCTTTCATATTTCAGCCTTTGCATGGATGCAAAATCAAGTCTATTTCATTTCAGTTAAAAAAAAGAATAAATTTAACTCATTTCCTTTCAAGAGATATTAAATACTCAACAAGATCTATCCTCAACTTTAGGACTAGAACTTAGAAATAAACCATTTATCTTTTCTGCAAAATAACATGATATTTTTTGCATATATATAACAAATAACATATCCCCAAGTCTTTATTTCTATTTTACAAATAGCCTCTTTTTTTTTCAGACAAATAAGGACTTTTCAAAGGGTAATAAATACATTTACAACATTTTTCCTAAATCAACATCTTCCGCCATAACTGCATTCCCTTATATTTCTTCTAACAATCTGCAAGTAAATCAAACTATGACTATGGAGTGCTCACCTCCCAGCCTAGGCTAATAGGTAGACACCCCCGAGCTCGGAGAACCAAGCCCTAGATAGGTAACAAACATGCAAACACAAAAAAATAGAATACACACAAACTAAAACACATCCCAACCCAGGCTACACTGCACCACACATTGTGATGACCTTTTTAAGGGCGGTAGTGGACCAAGTACCCTGAGGAGAACTGCAAGTATGGAAAAACATGTAGCCACCTCATGGCAAACCAAATACATCAAGTATAGCAACCCCTTATTCCTTATGCCCCCCAAGGCTTTCATGCCTTATTTCCCTCCTTATGACCCCCAATGCATAAACAAGCCATGCAACAAGGGTCACACAAAATCCCTTGTGATCGCTCTCATAACGAGAGTCTCTCACTCGAGGGTTGTCACTTCTACCACCCACAAGATCCTCCTCTCTCCCAAGAGTAGGAGATCTTGAATACTCCTAAATACACATACAATGTATAAAAACAAAATACCAAATAAATTTCCAAGAGAACATGCATGGAAACAAATCTTTTACACAACCATTACTTTCAAACACATGCAATAAGAAATCCATTATAAGAAGAATACAACCAACCTTAATCTGCCCAAAGGTAGGTTAGTTTTGTTGAGGATGAGCAGCCCAATTCCACAGTTCTTTTCTTTCTCCCCTTAGCAAAATTCTTTTGTCTCCCAAAAATGGAGAGTGGGTGATTACCCACAAATTTTCTAATTCTTTCTTAAGAAGCCCATTGTGAGAGTTCTCACAAGTTTCTAAAAACTAAAAAGGAAGGTAAGGTAAAATGGGAAAGGGAACTCTCATTTGAAAAGGAAGGCTTACAACTAGGTTCAAGTCTTCTAATTTCAATTTTCGCACAACTTAGAAAAGTCACTTTTTGGGGTGTCTAAAAGGTCACATGGGAGTAGAAACTTTCCTTAAATTACCCCTAACCCTTAGGTATACCTTATGGGCTTTAGGAAACCCTATTAAACTACCCCTAGGTGTCCATTTAACCCTTTTTTAACCCCTCTAAAGTTTATTTTCAGGTCAAACCTATGTTGACCATCCCAAAGATTCTTTACCCAAGACATTTATGGAATCTCATTACATTAATTGAAAAAGCTATAGTTAAACAATTCCCACCAAGAGACAAATTTAAAATTCAAACATAAATCCACACATGTGTCAAGTGACACAAAGAAAATACTTTTACAAATTTATAACATGAAAGCGTCTCTTGTGGATTTTACATAAACCAATTAAATCACACTTAACACACATGCATCATTTACTGTTACGAATAAAATACAACACAAATGGGGTGTTGTCTCTCCAAATAGACAAACCCTGGCTTTACGAACATACATAGGTCTAGGTTTGGTTCTCCGTAATATTTCCATGGTCACATGGATAACTTCCTGCGCATCTCAATTTACACATTAGTAACTTCAAATAACCTCATATAATATAAATCACAAGAATAATAATACACATCATCATTTGCATACAATTTACATCTGAACAATTTAATACATCTTATATCCAAGCAATTTCACATAAGCAATTCATCCTAATTCTCATAATTTTCATCCACACTTATAACATACATCATATTTCTTTTATCATAGCAAAGTCCTATGAATTCAATAACGACATTTATCACCACAAATTCATCCTATTCAAAAATCATGTAGTGTTCTATATCATAAAGCATATAAATAAAACATCAACATATAGCAATGTTATCCAAATCATGGAGTCATATAAGTTCTAAATCCATAATGCATAAAAAATAAAGCTTCCATAATAGTCTTATCATAAAAACCACTGAAATGTCAGACTGAGTCGAGGTGGGGCCTCACATAGAGCTTGAATCTTGGAAGAGGGTTTAACTACCTAAAGAGAAAGATCTTATCAGTGGAAGGCTATAAACAGTCTTAGAGGATTGTGTATCTGCAAGAAGAGCTGGATCATGCAAATCAAGTGATTGTAGACATGCAAAGGTAAATGCAAAAATCTCTAAAAGTAAGAAGAAGATTATCTGATGACTTGCATGATTCTTAAGATTTAGTGGAACAAATCGAGACATCATCCGAGAACAGTATATTTGAAGAAACTGAAGAAATGATTGGAGTGTTGAAAGAAAAGAACAAAGCATTGGCTGATCAACTAAAAGCAATGAAAAGAGAACATGAACATTTCAGTATATAGATGACTGAAAACCTAAATGCATTGAGGATAGCAGAGGATAAAGCAAAAGATCTACAAAGAGAGAAACATCAACTTGAAGTCTTAGTATCTGATAAGAATGATGAAATCATAAGGTTAACTGGGATTCAACAAAATATGACAGATCAACTAGGTTATGCACATCATGAAGCAATTCTAAAGAATGATGAAAATCAAGCATTAAAACTTGAAGTATCAAGGTTGACTGATGAACTTGAAACAGAGAAGAAATACAAAGAAACATTGAAGAGGAGTTATGATGCATCAAAGATGTTGGATGAGCAACTGAATACAAGAAGACCCAACAAAGATGTAGGACTTGATTACAAAGGAAAATAATCAACTGAGAAAGGAATTCATACTACCGAGAGAGGAGAATCATCAAAACAAGCTGGAAACAGGAATAACATCAAAAGGAAGAAGCCTATTTGCTACTACTATGGAAATCAAGGTCATACTGCCAACATATGCCAAATCAGAAAAGGTAAGCAACCGAATATCACTAAGTCCAATGGATATTGTCACAATTGCAATAATTATGGTCACACATCTAATCAATGTAGGACAAAGTCTGTTAACAACTATCAAAAGGCAAAATTCAAAGGGTTTTGTAGAAACTGCAACAGATATGGACATAGTACTGAGAAGTGCTGGTCTAAGCAAAAGAACTACATGTTGTGTCCACATCAAGTAGACACTAGAGGTTACCGAACTCACATAGATCCTTACCAACAATATGCAGCAGTACCATGGGATTACAATACAAGGATATGGTGCGAATGTTGTGGAAGATATGGACATATTAGTGCCAACTATTTTATAAGGTTTGGAATGAACAACCAAAGATCATGGAGAAATCTTGGTATGGCATGCTTTCATTGTCACAAAGTTGGACATTTAGCCTGAGATTGCAGAGATCAACCTAGAAGAGACACTGAAGAGATAAAAGAAAAATTTAAGATTATTTGGAAAAAGAAGGAAATCATGTCATATGAAGAAAGCACATTACCTACCGAGTTAGGTGCACCTATTCCAAATTAATCAGTAAAGGTATGAAGGGACTGCATTCTCTAAAGGTTAAATCATAACAATTCCTATTCTATTATTTACAAAATTCAAAATCTGCACAGTTAAGATGCAATTAGTAAGTTTGAAATTCTATCAAAGTACTTTACAGGAAACCTGTCAAGTCGGTGTATACAAGAAACCTATCAAGTCGGTTAATGAAGGAAATTTGGTTACTCGGTTAAAATGAAAAGAAGGGAGTAAATTGGTCAAAGGTGAACCAAGTGCATTTAATGTTTTGACCTAACTTGCACAGAGCCCGATAAGGTATTTTTGAGTACTTAAAGGTATTTTCACAGTCATTTTCATTCACCAAGTTTTCAAGAGAGCATAGCAGAGCAAATCAAGGTGATCAAACTTCATTCAGAGCAAATTTCAAGGTATTTACATCAAATCTCATCACACTGTTAATCTGGTTTCTGATCTTGTCAAATTGCTATTATCTACAGAGTGTGAAGCGTCAGTCATTTGTAAACCCTAAGGTTAGTTTGCTAAGCTTTTACCCGAAATCTACAATGGCGCCCAAGATCCAAGATCCTGTAGTTGTCAAGAATGTGGAGAAGCCCTTGCTGAAGTACTCTTTGACTCCTAAAGTCGCCTCTGAACCGAATGACAAAACTGCATTTTCACTCATCCCGGATCGAGTCTTGTTAGTCGAAGATGTTAGATTCTTCACCAAATGTCGTGTTGAAGAACTCGGTCATGTTGAGATTAGTGACACATATGATGAACTTTGTACCGATGGCAAAATGGATAGCAAATTCGAGCATATCAAAATCAAGGGATTAACTAAAGCCCTAGCCTATCCCCATGTGTTCAAACCCCAGTGGGTTAAGTTTGTCTTGAGTAGAGTACATGATTATTTTATGTGGCTAGAGGAGAAACCATTCAAAATCACTAAGGAAATCATTCATGTGATCACTGGGTATCCTATCTATGATCATGCATGAGCATAGAAAATGGTATCACAGAAGGAGCTAATCAGTCTAACTGGAGTAGAATCTGATTACCGAGGACTAAAATTGAACAATGTCACTGATGCAGAACTTAAGTTTGCAATTAGAGTAATTGGTTACTGTTTCTTCCAATCTGCAAGGGAAAACAGTGTACCATGTGCCGTAGTTGACTTGGCCTACAAAATAGTGAAGAAGGGAATGAAAGTCAATTTATGTGAAGTGTTATTGAAGAACTTGTTTGAGAACCTGAACACAATAAGGAATTCGAAGAAGAACAACTCGGCAAATACACTGAAGTTTGGTTCACTTCTTGTATACATGTTTTTCTACTTTGAGAAGTTCTTTCCCTCAGTCAGTAAAGTAGTTTGGGAGCTACACCGACCTATCACCCATCAAATCAATGATTTTATCAAGAAACTGGGAAATAATTTTAATGATATCATGGATGACTATTTCAGCAAATTTCAAGAGAAGATGCACAACAGGTACTAGATTCCACCACAGCTGGTAGAGAAATATAAGGATGATATATGTTTTGAGGTTGACACCGATTACTGTTATATAAATGTTGTAGAACTGAGGAGTCAATCTTTGCCTCCAATGGGTTATGAGATTGACTATGATATAACACAACAGCAAATTGATGCCTATCTATCATTGTCAAGGCATGCTACCAAACTAAGATATGGAACCTATGAAGAGGTGAAAGAAAAAGTGAAAATGAGCATTGTAGTACCTAAGGCTACAAGAAAGGCTACAAAAATGATAAAGGTTTTATCTAAGAAATTCAGAGAAGAATCCTCCTCTACACCTGTCAAAGGCACTCTTGCCATTACCGAAGAGGAATTAGAAGCTCAAGAGGCAGAAATAACATTAAGTACCGAGTTGCCTAAGGGTAAAGTTTTGAAAAGAAAGAAACAGGACATTTCAAAGGCCCTACCGACTCCACCAACAAAGAGACCCAACACTAGAGCATCAATTGCATCACTGAGTAAGAAACAAAAGAGTGTTACTATACCCAAGGTAACCAAGACCTATAATAAATCTACTCGGAGACTCATTTTGGAAAAAGAGTCTAGTGATACAAAATCCAATGATGCAAACAAATTTTAGATTGTAAAAAGCAAGAAGGTAAATATTCATAGTGTTGAAAATTTTTGTGTCAATCTTAAAGAATATGGTGGATTTGCAAGATTTAGATATGTTAAGTATGAGACTAGGAATAATTATGAGAAGCAACAAATTGAAGAAGCTGTCATCTGCACACTTCTAAAGTTTCGACTAGCTCCATTAGAACTGGTAAAGTCACTTTCGAGTGAATTATACTTACATATTGACAATAGATGGAAATATGCAATGGACTTAGAGAGACAAATAAGAGAAATAAGTCTAGTCCATCTATTCCCTGATATGTCTATAGCAAAAATTAAGGAGCATTTGACAACATACAATTCTAAATTTCTTGTCAAACAAAGAGCCTTAAAATTGATGAATGGGTTATACATTGATGTAGAAAATGAGACAAAAGCCAAGTGGCAAGAAATCTTCAAACTAAAGGATGTCGGTGAACAATCTCAAGTTGAAATTGTTGATGTCACCGAGCAAGATCTTGATGTCACCGAGCAAATCCTGATGCTACCAAGCAAGACCTGGTTGACACTATTCAAATTGATGAAGATGTCATGGATGAAGAAGCATCGGAGCAAGAAATGATTGAAGGCACTACCTATGCAAAACTTGTATCTAGTGAATCTGTCTTAGAACAAGTTCAGCCTTATCCACCGGTCAAGCCACCTATCTCTACTGAAGCTCCTAAGGATACAGAACAAGGCACTAAAGCTCACAAGTCTGAAGCAATAGAAGATACAACTAAAGATTAGACGTCTCAAGCGCCGTCTAGCACTAAAAATGTTACAGCTGAGACCCCTATTACCGAGACACCCAAGGACACTACAACGGCTACCGGAACCAACCAAAGTGTTGCATCTACTGAGCAACCTACTGAGGGTCAGCAAGCCTCACAAGCACTTGTCTTAGTGCAACCGACCAAAGGAAAAGAGAAGAAGGTGAGAAAGCATAGTTTCAAAATTGATTTAAATAAATTGATAGTGTTGCCCAATGTGGATATCTCAAAATTAAAAGGGCAAGCACTTATTGATTTCAGTGAACTATGCAAAGAAAAGGCCGAACAAGAAAAACAATTGGCTATTCAAAAGAAGAATAAAGTACTACAGAAGGTCAAGACACTAGTAACCGATATGCTACCTTCAGCAACAGTGTCGATCGATGCAGCCATCCACATTCAACTGGATGAACTCCTTACTCAAATAGAAACATCTGGAGTTGATGCATCTGAGTACTTAAGCAAGATAAAAGATAAAGAGCTTACAGTAAAGATGATTGAAGAGGTACAAAAAGCTCTAGCTATAGGAAAATTAAAGCTTGTCAAATTCATTGCTGAGTTGTCCCCTCAACTCAAGCATATTCTTTATTTATTTAAGAAAATTTGCACATTTTCCTTATTCATTAAAGATATCAAGAATAAAACTGATGCAATTGAGAAAGAGATCACCAATCTCTCAACTAAGTTGACCACCGAGCCTAATTCAGTTCAAAATTTTTATACCAAGCTTCAACAGCTCATGGCTCAATAGTTAGAACTCAGAAATGAAGAGCATAAGATCAGGATGGATATAATGACCCTCCAGAAATTATTCCTTCCTCATCTCTCATCCGTTCAAGAGCAGATTAACCGAGCTACATGCCTATCAACTACACAAGAGGGAAGCACTCTTGATGGCTTAATATCACTATTAGCTGATATTCAAGCACAAAATTCATTAATGGAAAGTGTAAAGGATGCACTCTTAGTCACCCTCACCGACGCCTGGAACAAGTATAAATCTATTTTTGATCAGTTACCACCCCCGGATGGAAATTAAGTTTTTGATGTTTGCCAAAAAGGGGGAGTAATACTATAATACTATATAGGGGGAGTAATACCAGACAAAGGGGGAGTAATACCAGACAAAGGGAGAGTAATATACTATATTTGGAGAGTGACATAGTTTTGGTAATACAGTTTTGAGTATTGTATACAAGGGGAGTATACCGAGCAGAATATACAGAGCACGCAGAGCAAGCAGAGCACTCAAGCATAGAACAGAACATGCAAAATCAAAGTTATATATAGAATAATGATAAGATCTACATATACTATTTCATTGACTATTGTATATATTGTCAAGTGTAGTCATTTTGCAATGTATATAGATTTTTGAGTTATGACTTTGAAAGTAGTTTTTTCAAACATCTCAACTAATGTCAAAAGGGGAGATTGTTACTACTTATCAAATTGCCATTAGTTTTTATATTCAAAGTCATACTATATATTCTAGTCGGTTACCATTACCAAATCATGCAGTCAGTACACATAGAGAAGTCGGTATGCACAGTCTAGTCGGTTACAGAAGAAAGCAGTCACAGAACGCAGTATTCACCAAGCTGTCTACCGAGTATCTCTTTATGGGTACTGAGTAGTAAAGTTAACACACTAAGTTGATATTCACCGAGTGAAACGTGTTACCAAATACATTGAACCTGGACATGCATATGAAAACATGTTACAAGATCGAGGCACATCTAACCGTTATTACATTGGAAATTGCACCAGAAGATTGTGTATGATTTTAAGGACAATCTAACCAGTGAAATATTTTGTTTAGTTATTCATTCGAGGAATATTGTTTGTAAGATCGAAGCAATGAATTATATCACCGCTTTAAGAGATCTATTTATACAGCATGAGTTTAGAGTAAAGTGTGTGCATGCATGAAGGAAGATTGTTACAGAGACACAGAGGTCACCGAGAAGGTTTTTAGAGAATAGTCGAAGAACGGAGTAAACAGAAGGGTTTACCGAGTTACAATATGAGTTACCGAGGTATGCTATAAGCAAGGTAATCTTATTCTTAGCACATAGAATCTGCTATAACATTGAATAGATGTAAATTTGTAGATATTTGTAATGATTTTAATGTAATATTATGAAGTTGAAAGAGACACCTTTAACAGGGTAAAAGACTCTAACCATGTCTATAAATTGGAAAGCCTCTAACCAAGTGTAGCATTCAAATTAATGTTGTAAAATCATTTAGCAAGGTAGATCTAAAAGATCTTGTTACTCCTAACAGGGTAAGCTATCAGAAATAGCTAAATGTAGCTCTAACCGAGCAATCTTTATTATTGCAGTAGTGAAGTTGTGGGTGCCATCCCCACCACAGTTTTTCTCTCTAACCAAGAGTTTATGCGTGACCAAAATATATGTGTTATGGAGTAAATCATGTATGATTGTTATCTATTTGTCTTAACTTTATTTTATGTTACTGCACTATTTTGTTTATGCATAACAGTAAAGTTATTATTCAAGAAAAGTTTTGGAGTACTTGATTCACCCCTCCCCTCTCAGTACATTAGCTTTCCATATTGGGCCTAACAAGAAATAGTCTAACAACTTCAATTCTAGCTACAACTTCAATTCTAGCTATAGGTACAAATGTCTCACCATAATTAATTTTTTCCATTTGAGAATATCCTTTACAAATCAATCTAGCCTTGTTCCTTATAACTTGACCATCCTCGTTCAGTTTATTTCAAAAAACCCATTTAGTTTCAATAACATTCTTATTTTTAGGTCGAGAAACTAAAGACCAAGTTTCATTCTTCTCTATTTGATCTAATTCATCTTCCATAGCTTTTAACCAATGTTTATCCTTACAAGCTTCAATAATAGTTGCTCGTTCAACTTGAGAAATAAGACATACCTCTTCATTTTCCAGTTTTCTTCTTGTCATTACTCCCTTGTTCCTATCTCCAATAATTTGACCTTTAGAATGATTTAATCTTACATACCTTGGAGTCTTTTGAACTTCAGGTTCACCACTCTGATCATCAGCCACAATTGAATGTTCAGACTATGTCGGTGTAACTGTTTCAGCTTCTTGTACTGGTTGAGGCATTGTTGGTTCAATTATGATCATTTCCACTACTAGTTCCCTGTCATATCATATAGAATGATTTTTGTATTGTTCATCCACTTTCACATTAGCACTTTCCACAATTTTATGCAATCTTTTGTTATAACATCTATATGCTTTGCTCTGAATTGAATAACCAAGAAATATCACTTCATCACATCTAGGATCAAACTTTCCAATTGAATCATCTCTTTTGATATAGAATTTACTTCCAAAAAATTTGAAATACTTAACAGTAGGTGTATTTCCAAACCATAGTTCATAAGGGGTCTTACCGATTTCACCTTTAATGTGAACTCTGTTGAATGTGTAGACTATTGTACTCACTGCTTCTCTCCAGTAGATATGAGGTGATTTGACTTCCATCATCATATATCTAGCTGCATCCAAAATGGTTTTGTTCTTTCTTTCAACTACTCCATTTTTTTGAGGAGTCTTAGGTGCAGATAGTTGTCTTTTGATTCCATTTGTCTCACAATAACTATTAAATTCATGAGAAGTGAACTCACCACCATGATCTGATCTTAGACACTTGATTTTCAATTTAGTTTCTATTTCAACCTTCACTTTAAAGATCTTGAATTTCTCAAAAGCTTCAGACTTCTCCCTTAGAAAAGTCACCCACATCATTCTAGAATAGTCATTAATAATTAGCATGAAATACCTATCACCTTGAAAGCTTCTAGTCATTGTTGGACCACATAAGTCAGTGTGAATCAAATCAAGTACATCATTAGATTTATCATGTATGATTTTAAAAGAACTTCTGACTTGCTTACCCAATTGACATTCCTTACATGTTGTATTATGAGGCTTCATAATCTTAGGTATATCTTTGTCTGCCTTAGTTGAACCATTCTTAACAATACAATAAAAAATAACATGACACAATCTCTTATGTCACAGCCAACTCTCATCAATATGAGCAATCAAACATGTCTTATTACCAGTGTTCAAGTGAAAGATATTACTTCCTGTCTAAATACCGGTTGCAATCTCCAAACTAGTTTTGTTAATGATTTTGCATTTTTTATCCTTAAACTGAAGTTGAAAACCCTTATCAACTAATTGACCAACACTCAAAATATTATGCCTTAAACCTTCTACATAATAGACATTATCAGTGTTATGATTTCCATCCAAAGAAATAATACCTCTACCTTTAATTATACATGCCTTGTCATCTCCAAATCTGACTTGATCACCATTGTATTCTTGCAGGAATAAAAATTTCCTTTTATCTCTAGTCATATAATGTGAGCATCCACTATCAATTACCCATTCATCCTTATCTTCAACCTTTGTTGCCAGGGCCTTCTCTTCATTTTTCATAGCTGGTTCTAGTTCATCTTCCTTCAAAGCATAGAACACCCATTCCTTTCCATTTCCAGGTCTACTAGCTAAATCTTCTATTGGTTCATCTCCAGAGTCATCAGTTACTCCTTCCTCATCTGCTATGTAGCAATGTTTGTTTTTCTTGAATCTATATTTGTTTGGGTTAGGCTTGAAAGTTTTCTTAGCTCTTTCCTCAAACCTTGCATTCCTTTCAAGACATCTAGATGCAAAATGACCAATCTTATTACATGCAAAACATTTAAAAGGTGCTTTTCCTTCATACTTACTTCCAGTTGGACCTTTAGGTACTCTTCTAGCAAATAAGGATTCAAGTTGCTCAAACTCTTCATCTTCTTTCCTCATGTCTTCCAATTATTTTGCATATAGGTCTCTCCAATCACTTTTTCTAGTAGATTTTGATGATGATGCATGAAAAGAAGGTTCAGACTTCACAACTCCAGAAGATCCAAAATCTTCAAGCTCAAAAGCAGATAATTTCCCAATCAGAATGTCTCTATTGACTAAAGTGTTTGCCATTGTTCTTAACTCATTTATTGTAGTTTCCTTCATCTTGTAAGTCGGTGGAAGGGCTCTCAAGACTTTGGAAACTATTTCATCTTCACTTAAAAATCCCCCACAACATTGAATTCCCATAACAATCTCATTTACTCTTTCTATAAACACAACAATTCTTTCATTTTCATCCATTTTCAAGTTTTCATACCTTACCCAGTAACCATCAAGTTTAGCAATTTTGACAGTAGGGTCACCTTCATTCAGAGTTTTCAATTTGTCCCATATAACCTTAGCTAATGATTTTTTAGTCAATCCCATGATCTATTGATCAGTAAGTGCACACAAGAGGGCTTCTCTAGCTCTACAATCATTTTCAATATTCTTATCCAGGTTTGCAGTAGCAGGATTGTCGGATGTCGGATCATAAGGTGTGTATCCTTTCTTAGTGATCTCCAAAATATCCTTTCCAAGACATCTAAGATGAGTCTCCATTCAAATTTTACATATCCCATAGTTTGTTCCATCAAGCTTAGGGGTTTCCCTTCTGAAAATAACTGTCGATGGATTAGAAGTGTTAGCTGCCATAGGATCTACCTCAAGTGGTTAAGCTTCTGCAAAAGAGGACCAAAGCTCTGATACCAATTGTTAGGATAATCGGTGAACAACTGAGAGGGTTGAGGGTGAATCAGTTGTTAACAGATTATAACTTTTAATCCACAATATAACCCTAGACAAATTAGAGTATCGGTAAAGCACAAATAGATACCGGTAAACAATACAACTTAACAATTAACCAGATAATCAATGCAAAGCAACCATACCACATAACACCATGATTTGTACGTGGAAAACCTGGAAAGGAAAAAACCACGGTGGGAAGCCTACCCATATTTAGATGACACTTTTGTCGAAAGTATATGTTACAATGAGGGGCTTGCACTTGTAGGAAGGCATATTACCTAGAGCATACTACTCATTACAAAAAGAGTCTCACTAACTACGGAGAGGCTACAACCTTCTCAAGATAAATGGACAACAATCCAATACAGTGAATTGATAGAATTAGCATCTACTATGCCTGATTACATTCTCGGTTAAGCTTAATGCCAGAGGACTAAATCCTCTTCTAAAACCAATCCGATCACCAATCATCGATGAAATCCTCTGCCTGAATGATATTACAATATTCACACATTAAATTCCTTGACCATGACCTTTCCAATAACCATGATACTTTACAAAGAGTTTCTACCTCTTATTTATACAAACCTTAAGGCCTAGATCTATTTTGGGACCACCATGCCAAAGCAATGTCTTCAATCAATTAAAGCATGATCAACGAACATCTTCAGCATCCTAAAATCCTTGAAGAAGTTGCACCAACACCAATTGTGCATCCTGTCATGATTTCTCAATGAAAGATCTCTCGGTAAAGCCATAAACTAGTGCCCGTAAGGGTTTACCAGAGTGTATGATAACATCTAATTATCAAGCCAATACCAATAGACCAAAACATACTCATGGAGCATATAACTCATGAAATCCAATATACTTTACTAATCCAAACATTCTGCAAAGTGTCCAACAAATAATCTCTTATGTCGATAACACTAGATCTTATACTGGTAACTTGTCTTCTGGTAACAACTAGTGTTGACATCAATGAAAAAACATCAATGCCACACATAATCAATTCACCCATAATGACAATAGAAGGAACACTACCTAGAGAACACCGCTCATCACAAAGGAGCCTCGCTAACTATAGATATGAAATATTGAATTATGAACAAAATCTAAACTTTGAATGTGCATCTGACATGCTAGATGAGTTTCAGTTTAAGCATTGTTTGTTTTGGTTTATACTATAACCTCCCTTGTTGGTAACTTAGATCTCTCTCCAATCCTCTAGACAAATAACCAAGACCAACTATAGATCTTTATATTCACATTCTGTCGATCAAGATCTCACTCGCATAATATTACATAGCCTTTCACATCTCTGTATATCCAAAATGACCTGAACAGGCTGACTTATATACCCATTTACATGTATAAACATAAATGAATTATGTTGGATTACAATCATATTCCAAAAGATAAGAGATATTTCGGCCCAAACAAAATATAAACATTAAACTATATGATCATTTCTGCTTGCACGTTCTTCAGATCAATCTCCTATGTCGGCCTTAGAATATTGGTTCCAAGTTTTCCGGTTACATGCCTATCGGTTCCCTGAATGCTGGTGATGTGAATGCCAGTTACGATAATTTTCAGATCTACCATGAAGTGTGTTGCCATAAATGACAACACCTAGAATCTGGATGAGTGTCAATTTCTAATAGATATTGCTTGCTTCTACATTCACCAACCTAGGCATTATATTCTAGGTTCTTTGGCATTAAGTTTTATTGAGTTTTGAGTTTGTATGTATGCATTCATGGTTGCCATTTGTACTCAGACATTCTGAAACTATTGTTGAAACCAAGAGTTTTGGCCATTACTTTTCCATTTATAATCAGTCAATTACTTTTTAATAAAAGGGATAGCTAAGGTTGCATTAATTGTACATGTTGTTATATAGTAGTATGCCAATTGTTTTTCTAAATGTCAGTCAGCTGTAGGTGAATATTTCTTGCATTTTGTTCATGTATTTGCAATAAAAAACACAAAACCAATTGTACATTTATCCTAGAGGGTCATCTTGATGTTTAGTAGTGTTTTTCTATCATAAGTCGATTACTATTTGAAGATAATACTATCCAGCAAGTCTGGAATCTAAAATCAGTCATATGTTAAGTCAAAACTCCATACCATGCAAGATTATACAACTGCCCAGAAAACCGCATAAGATGTAGGTTATACAGTCTGAAAACCAGAACAACAGGTTATCAAACAATTGATTGATAATATTCCCTTCACTTTTATCCATATAACAGTAGGGGATATAAAAAATACCTCCACGTCCATAGGAGGAAGATTATGAGAGGTCTTATGTTTGGCCTCTTTGATAGTATTAAAGAGGTTAGGGACAAGCTTATATTTAGTAGTGGTGTTGGGTTTCACCATAAGGGCCCCAAAAAGCTCAACCACTAAATTTGGGTCCAGTAGGGGGGCAGGAGGACTTAACAGGGACCCACTGGGACAAATTAAAGAAAGATGAATTGAGTCTAAGAATTAACTCTTGATGGAGGGGAAGGGAATTCTTAGACTTAACTCTAGCAATAAATTGAGAAAGTGAAGAGAAAACCAGGTAAGGGAAATTCTTTCTAATTCCATACCTGAGGTGGCTTAACATTGGGAAAAGATAGGTATGGAATATTTTGTAATGCCCATCTAGAGTAAAAAAATTCACAAGTAACAAGGCAACATCTTTTTAAATACTAGGTAGCTCTTCTCTATTATACCTATTTTGTAATCTAGAAACCCCTTCACCCACCTTGAAAAATTACTTAAATTTCTCCTTGTAAGACCCTTTTGTCTTCTTAGGGAAGGTTATACCATCTTGCAGAAGCCCAGTGTTGGTGAAAATCAAATCTAGAGTGACTCTACAAGAAACCTTATCAATTATCACCTTGCCCTTTTGTCAGGCCTATGTGAAATTCCTAGATAGATCTAGGTTGAAATCCTACATGCCTTCAACATATTTGTCCAAATTCCCTTTAACCACTTTCAACCATAACTTAGGTTTTGTTTTAACCTCTTCACATGAATTTAGTTTAATTTGTATTAAATTCCCCCCATACCTAACACAAAGAGCTTTTGATTAAAAACCAAGTGGGTACAGTAGAAACTAGTAGTTTGAACATGATAGCACTTACAAGAAAAGCACAAAGTGACACTTATTTTCCATTGCATTCATCTAACTTCATCTCTACATTATCTATGGATTCGATATCAAATGAGAGCCCTTAATTTAACATGGTCACTATCAATCCAATCTCGCCTCCGAGCCAAAAGAGGAAAGTATCTAACATATCATTCACCCTTCTAGATAACCCATACTGTGGAGAACTTGCTGCACTATATACATCCCTATAAAGCTCAATGGTCAAAATATTGTAGGCATAATGGTTGATCCTTCATGCAGAGTTGATGTTATCATAGAGGAGATCTTGTTTGTAAATGACTGGCATAGGTTGAGACACAATGATTTTCATGCTACTTTTAGAACACATAATGGGCCATCCCTTTCTCCTTTGGGTAGTATCAGCTTGACAGTTATTGTGGGACACAAGGCCATTTTAACTACGTTTATCATCATTCCTGAATTGAACCTCTTTCATGATAAATTGGGTATTCCCTAGTTGATAGCTATGGATGCAGTCCCTTCAGTTATTTATAAGTATTTAAAATTTTCTCATGAGGGTTTAGTGCATGTTGTTTAAGATATTGCATATCGACTGGTGGTAGTGTTAGACACAATGTACCACTGAGAGGGGCTTGAATCAGTGGTTCTCAAACTTTTCCCTTTAACTGTCCTATGTGAGTATACCAGTTATCAGATCTAACTCAATGTAGACTTACCAGCTATAGGGGAGACCAACACAAATGCAATCACACACAAAGGAGACATCACATAACACTAGCATATATGAGGAAAACCCAAGATGTGAAAAACATCGGTGAGAAATATTGTTGGAGTCTACTACTCCAATCCAGGCTCACAATGAATCTTTGATTACAATGTTTAGGGCACCAACCCAAGGAGCACCAACCCCTTATTTTAGTGTTGGCAATATTGCATTATAACAGACAATGAAAGATTGTTGGCATTTCTTAAGGATATTGAGAAGGTTGTTGATGATTATGGTTATAACTGATTAAAGATGTTTTACTATCTTGATATTATTCTTTTGTCATTGATGTCAAGAAATTGATTTTCTAATTCAGTATGATGTTGCCATATCTTGAGAAGTATGATATGAAGATTATAAAGAAGTCGGTAAAAGACACAAGAAAGAATATGATGAATAAAGGGATGAATAAGGTATTCAATGGGCAACTACTACCGAGTCAGACAATGATGAGATCATTATGTTTTAGATTGTTTTAACATCATACATATGTTGTAAAATGTAAAGGTTAATACTATACTATGTTATCAAGCAAAGAACCTAGTCGGTAAACCCTAAGGAACCTAGTCGGTAAACCCTAAGGTTATCGCTATTGGTTTAATGAAGGCAAAATGTCTACCAAGTGAAGTTTAGTATTCACCGAGTTGTTACCGAGTTGTAACCGAGCTATAACAGAATGCATTAAATGTTTACATGAGGTATTTAATGAAAGAAGCTGATGAGATAGAGTGGATCAATGATTAGTAAGCCGTGGAAGAAGTTTGTTAACGAATCAAAGGCAATGGAAAGTTGGCATGAAGATCTACAGCTCAAATTGAACCACAATACCCTAGCACAAGTTCCAAGACTATTATGCAAGTTCCAAGGCGGGGTAAAACATTTTCAGATCAAAAGATGCATTGAACCTAGACAAGATTGAAGATCTGATGGCTATGATTGATCATGGGAAATGTGATCAAGGAGATTAAGCGGTTACCTAATTGTTTATAAATAGGAAACTGTTGATAAACAATGTATGCGGGCAAGTGTATGCACAAGGATGCTACATAGTGATTACCGAGCACAGAAGCTTGAAGACCTATTGGAATAACAAAGTATAGAAGCCTAGCAGATAGACAAGATTAGTTCTATGTCTAAATTGTATTGAACAAATAGGAATCTGCTTTAGCATTTTAGATGTGAAGTTGCAGATAGATTTTATTACTGTTATTTTTAGAAAGTGACAGAAAATCTCTTAACCGAGTGGACTTAATAGTCTTATATGTAAATCCTCTAGCAAGGTGACATTCTTATTGAGTGTTTGAAATCCTTTGACAAGGTCACTTCTAACAAAGTGAAGATCCTAACAAATCTGAGGGAAATCCCTTAACTGGGTCACATCTAGCAACGCGTTTGTAATTTTTAACAGGATTTGCTTTTAATTGAGCATACTCTAGAAGAGTAGATTTCTTAGTGGGTTCGAAATCCCATAGTGGTTTTTCCCTATTTGGGTTTCCACGTTAAATCTGGTGTTATGAGGTTTATATTGTTCATATGCTTTTAAGTTTGCATGTTTGACAATTTTGGTTATATGACTGATATATATGTTACCGAGGTTGAATTTGATGTTTTTATGGATGATTAAGTTTGTATGATTCACCCCCTCCTCTCATCTTGTTGGCTATTGGATCTATACTTATATTAAGTTTTAGAACTATCAATTGGTATTAGAGCTTTACACTCCGAAAGGAAAGTTTAAAGGCACTTGAGTTAAAGATCCAAAGATGTATAAGAGGGATGCACCAAAGTTGAACAAGTGAAGTTTCTCTACATTGCAGAAAAGGATGAAGCTACATCTATCAGGAGTTGGAGAATATGATGTATACTATCTAGAGAATGATTTTGTCACACCGAGCACCTATCTATTAACTATGGAAGAGATAAAGGCAAAGCAAGAACATATTCAAGCAATGATTGAAATAACATCTGCATTGACCGATTCAGAGTTTAATGATCTAGAAGGCTACAATGATGCAAAGGCAATGTGGAATAAGCTCATATCAGTATATGGAGGAGATGAACATGTTCAAAGAGAAAAAGTAGATAGTTTAAGAGGACAATTTGAATCTATGAGGATAAATGAAGGTGAGAACATAACTCAGTACAGTACAAGACTAAAGGAGATTGTCAATCAAATCAAAGGAGCAGGTGGAACTATTGAAGAAAAAGATATAACAAGTTGTTAAGAACCCTTCTACCAGCTTATGCAATTTGAGTCTCAACAATCAATGAATTAAGGTATGTACCTAATATGCCAATTTCTTTGGATGCTAGTATTGGTAAGCTACATGCATTTGAGTTAAGTAATTTTGATAACAGAGGATCTTTGGTAAATAAAGTTGAATCTACATTTAGTTCTTTTCATCTTGATAAATCTAATGATTACAATGATAAAAACATCCCTCCAGTTTGTGGAAATGAAAATCATGTGTTTGACAGAGGTAAGAATTGATTTCAGTTTTGATGGCCCGGGGCCATTTATAAGTTGTATATTTTGTACAGTTGCTTTGCTTTCTGTTGTGTGGTTTTCAATAAAGTGCCCTGCAGTTTGGGTAGAATAAGGAAGCCCTGTTTTGAGAAGAGAAGAATTGAGAGAAGAATGATTCGTTTTTGGGTGGTCTGCTTAACCATAGATATCTGGATTCTTGTGTTGATCTTGCAATCAACCATCCCCAGTCAGAGCCACTGTTGGGAGTATTTAAAACTAAGTCAAGTTTATAGGCCCATTTCAAAATTTTGCCCTGCATTTCCGAATGATTAAAATAAGTTAGTTTGAACGGCCTAGTTAGCAAGGGGGTAAAATGGAGCCAGTTGATTTTCAAAGTGTAAGGCTCGAGATTCATGTCCCACACCTTTCATTTGGCCTATTCAGTGATGTGCAACTTTCAGAATTCAGTTTGGATAAGTTTACTAGGTACCCATTTCGAGGGGTGAGCTGAAAGTGCATTTTAGGCACAAATGTAAATTTTATGGAATAGCCTTCTTTGAGCGATTACATATTTTTCCCTATTGATCGTCATGGAGAAATTAAAAATGGATTCAATTATATGCATAAATGTGAGTCAGCCTGCAAAATTTCAAGTCCTAATGAATCCATTTGCTCAGTTTTCAAAGCTCAATCCGTTTGTAGTTTGTGATGTTTGCACACGTGTAAAAATGTCCGGGTGAGCGTCATGTCAGAATGTTTGTTCCGGGCTAATGTTGGTATAAATGGTGAGCTACGTTTCAAATTTCAAGGCTTTATCAATCCGTTTGATCGGTTTTCAAAAGAGTTCATTTTGCCATCAAATTCAGTTATCCGCACTCCAGTGTTATATCAGTTAATGTAGCCGTTTTGGTAAGCGCACCGTTTGCATCCTGTCAGTCTCGTGATCGAATTGAGAATTCAAAGATTTAATATGTACTTAAAGGTACCTATGTTTCAAATTTGAGGACCCACGGAGGTCGTTTGATATTTTTAAGAAAGGCATCATGTGTTGCCAGAACATTGACTTCATCAGGTCCGCAGTGTCGACAAAGCCAGTTGAGCATTTTCGGAAATTAATATCTCTTCGCTCGGGACTCATCTTGAGAAACCGTTTGGTAGATGTCATCCTTGTATATCAAAGTACATGCCTGTTAGATGGCGAGCTCCAGAAAGGTGTTTTGACAGGTTTGAAAATTACGTCTTCGCGATTAAATGCAAAAATTGTGGCGTAATTGCCTGAAGGATGTAAAATGCAATTTTATGATCCGAAAATGGTGCCGATCGATTCCAGAGGTGTGTTTGAGGTCTGTGAAGCATTCCAGAGGTCAGCGGCATGAAAACGAATTTTTTTTTTAGCCGGACCCACTTCGAGGCCCAACCTGGCTAGCCACTTCGTGCATTTTTTCAGGCAAAGTTTAATTGTTATTTTTTGCAATCATATGTTTATATGATTTAACTATGAAGGAATGACATTTATATCATTGAAAAGTAGCGATTTGTGGAGTTTGGGATAAGTGTTCAGCGACATTATTTTTTAAAAAAAAAAATGCAATGTTACCAGAAGATGAAATGGTAGCTACTAAAAGAGCTCAGCAAGGCTCAGTGGTTTTTTGTACCGAGCAATGAGAACAAATATTGGTATACGAATATATGTCAAATGGAGCTCTAACAAAAAATCTCATTGGTGTAAATTTAATTCCACAACCTTTGCCAGTTCCCAGCCATGAAATGGAGGGTGATGGTTTAAAGAAAACTTTCAGCGAAGCGCACAATGTAAAATTGTTAATAATGCATTTAGAAACCCTCAGGAAAATGCCAATTGATATGTGTATTGCACCAATCCTCCCAGTGGTAGATGGAGTGATAATTGAAAGAGAATAAGAGTTTAAACTATGCAATTTGGTGCCTATAAAAACAAATATAATGGCAGCCCTCCCTGTGGGTTACCATTTGAGCTAAAAATAAAATACAACAGGCAGCATGGAGTGTAGAAGAGTGCTGGTTGGGAGGTAGCAGCTACAGCAGCAACAAGAAACTCCAATCAATGCACATTGGCAGGTTGAAGGCACATCTCCAGTGCTCACATGGTGCGTTGGAAAGTTTGAAGCAGCAAAGTAAAATTTCAAACAGCAAAATCCAAACATTTGCACCCTCCCCTTCCATTCTCTCCTTGTTGTGCATGGCATGGTGAAAAGCCACAGGGAAACATTCAAACAAATTTAAATGCTGGCAATGTTTTGTGCCATTCTCCTCCCCATGTGAAGTCTCTGGTAGCAGTTACAGCAGTTAAAGGATTTCTCAAACAAATGCAATGATCAACAAATCCATTATTCCCTCTCACGTGGTAGGGTAAAGGATTAAAACTCTTGCATCAGATGTTTCAAGCAAAAGAAAAATGATAAAAACACCATTAAGTTGCAGAGAAAGCTTCAAAAAGACATTCCCAGGTATAATGCATTATCCCACATTCACTGTGGAGGGTAACTTTGTGATATTTAAATGCAAAACCTTACTATAGTAATATGTCTAAGCCATAAAGGCTTTTGACACAAGGTGCCCATGGGCGCCCAAGGCGGGCCCACGTGCGAGCACGCTTCCTGAGGTGATGGAGGAGTTGATTGGACGAAGATCAAGTGGACCCCACGTAGGCACGCTTCCCGAGGCAAACAGGCAAAATTTTGCAAACGAAGGCCGGGTTAACAAGCGAGCAAGTCCGAGAGAGATCAACGGTGCGCGCTATTTCGCGAAGGGAAGATGCACGTTGTTTAAACCCCACGAAATAGCGAAAGTGAACGAGAGCCGTCCACGTGGCGGGTACAGTCAGCAGTCCAGCAAGCGAGTCCCGGTGAGGTGGCACACAGTTGGCGCACAGGTGGCAGTCCAGTGGCGATGACGTGGCGGCCAAGTGGCAGTGATGAAGCAGATGATGTGGCGATGATGAGGTGTCATCCCAGGTGGCATTCGATCAACCCCATCGACCAATCAGAAGCCGCCACGTGGCAAGGCATCAGAGCACAAATGGAGGCAAAAAATCAAATTTAAAATGATTAAATAATATAGTTCAAACTATATTGAAATTCGAAATATTTAAATGATGGATCCATGATGAGAATTAATTCGCCCAGGGTCCAATTTTTGGCCAAAGTATAAAGTGTTATATATTTTCGGAAAGCTCTCGGAGCGAGGAATATGATTATGAAGTTAATTTGGACAAATGTGGGATGTTTTAGAAGCAGTTTCCACGGGAACAAAATTCAGTTAGAGAGGAGAGACACTTGGCAATTTTCAGTTGTGAATTTGTTTTTCTTCCCTCCTCTTTTTATTCCCCATTCTTCTCAGTTGTAAGGGTTCCAGAATTCTGTGAGAATGGCTCCAGTTTTCATGGCTTCCAATTTTGAGCATTCTTGAAGATCGTACAGGGCAGGGCTTTTCCTTCAGTAATGGAGTTCAATTCTTGCTATAGGTGTTTTTAGTTGCAGGGTCTTTTGTATGTAAGGCATACATAAATTCACACAGGATTGTCTCTAGATTTGTATTTCCATTTTATCAAATCAGATCCTCAAGGAGGATGAAATTTGTTATCTCAAGGAGATAGTTATGATTGTTTGCAGGGATTCTTCAAGGAAGGATTTACATTCTACAATAAATCATAAAAATGGAATATAGTTTCAAGATCTGATGATTTTGTGAATGATCTTAGTAATGCATTTATGCAAGGCATTAATGCATGAATATTTAATAATGAAGATAGATTTGCAATCGAAGCTTTCATGTATAGTTTGATGTATGACTCTGTTTCCCTTGGATAAGGCACTGATCTTACAATTAAAGGGGTTCTCAAACCAATTTAAAATCCAATCAGAATACCTTTAGTTTGTGTTATGTTTTGAAATGTTTCATCTATCTCATGCTCAAGTATAGTTCAGTTTTATGTGTAGATCTAGCCCATCTACAATAAACTACTTGTTTTGGAGCTTTAGTGAGATCTATCTGTTTATGTTGATGCTGTCATAGGTGTGTAATAGGTTTAATTCTAAGCATCAAAGGTATACCCGCCTAGGTTTTGCAGAGCCTGAAGAGTAGAAGGATTCATATCCTTGTCATGTTGTCCAAGCCCTGAAGTTCTTCATAGATTGAATTGGCTACTTCATAGATCAATTGCAAGTGTTCTTGGGTTATCACTTTTGGTGAACAACAGAACTATTGAAGAAAAAGATATAACAAGTTGTTAAGAACCCTTCTACCAGCTTATGCAATTTGAGTCTCAACAATCAATGAATTAAGGTATGTACCTAATATGCCAATTTCTTTGGATGCTAGTATTGGTAAGCTACATGCATTTGAGTTAAGTAATTTTGATAACAGAGGATCTTTGGTAAATAAAGTTGAATCTACATTTAGTTCTTTTCATCTTGATAAATCTAATGATTACAATGAAAGAAAGTATAAGTACTCTGAAGGAGATCACAGTGGAGCAAGTGAAAGATTCAAAAGAACATGGAAGCAGTACACAAACTATATGAAGAAATCAAAAAGCAAGAAGAGTTTGAAGCACTATTGGCCAAAAGGTTAAGATGCTACTATTGGTAAGCTACATGCATTTGAGTTAAGTAATTTTGATAATAGTGGATCTTTGGTAAATAAAGTTGAATCTGCATTTAGTTCTTTTCATCTTGATAAATCTAATGATTACAATGAAAGAAAGTATAAGTACTCTGAAGGAGATCATATTGGAGCAAGTGAAAGATTTCAGAAGAACATGGAAACAGTACACAAACTGTATGAAGAAATCAGAAAGCAAAAAGAGTTTGAAGCACTATTGGCCAAAAGGTTACCGAGAGGCAAAGGTAAGTATAAAGGAAAACTACCTTTGAAATGTTTCAATTGTGATAAGATTGGACATGTGGCATCTAACTGTCCTAACAAATATTTTACTGAAAAGAGAGATTACCGAGATGACAGACAGAAAGATTACTATTATAGAGGACATCGAGACTTCAGAAGAAGAGATAAAAAGACATGCTTAATAGCTAATGAGGAATCTAACGATGATAAATTAGATGAGACTGATACAGAGGAAGTTGTTTATGTGGCTATCAAGGATGGATTAGATGAAGAAAGGTATGAAGAAAAAGCCCTAATATCTCACATAAACACTAATGATTATTGGATTATAGATAGTGGATGCTCACATCATATGATAGGAGATAAACACAAGTTTGTTATGTTAGAAGATTATGATGGAGGCTATGTTAGATCTGGTAATGATGCACCATGTCCGGTAAGAGGTAAAGGATCTATAACACTTCTTGATAATGCAAGATGCAATGATGTCTATTGGGTTGAAGGTTTGAAATACAATTTGTTGAGTGTAGCACAGCTAAACAACATAGGTTACCGAATAGAATTTCAGAAAGGAATTGTCAAAGTTCATGACAAGAATGGAAAGTTAGTTGCTACTAGGACACAAACAAAAGGTAATACATTTCACCTTGACTCAACTCGGAATAAGTGTTTGCATGCAAAGATTGATGATACCTAGTTATGGCATAAGAAGTTTTTTCATGTAAATTTTGATAACCTGATCAAGATAAGTAAGAAGCACAGAGTAAGAGGTCTACCAAGTCTTGAAAAACCTGAGAATGCTATGTGTCGAGGATGCCAGATGGGTAAGATGACAAGATCAAGCTTTACAAGTAAGTCTGACACTTCTAAGAGAATTTTAGATCTAGTGCACACTGATCTTTGTGGTCCTATGAAAATTCAAAGTTATTATGGTGATAAGTATTTCATATTATTTATGGATGACTATTCAAGGATGATGTCAGTAATGTTTTTAAAAGAAAAATTAGAAGCTTTTCAAATGTTTAAATGGTACAAGGCAAGAGTTGAAAATGAAATAGGAAGACAACTGAAATGTCTTAGATCAAATAGAGGAGGAGAGTTCACATCTAATGAATTCAACTTATTCTGCAATGATCATGGTATTAAAAGACAAGTCTCTACACCAAGAACTCCACAGCAGAATGGAATAGCTGAAAGAAGAAACAGATCTATTGTGGATTGTGCTAGAACACTGATGATTGAGAAGAAGGTGCCACAAACATTTTGGAGAGAAGCAATGAGCACAGTTGTTTACACCTTGAACTGAGTTCAATTGAAGAAAGGTACTTTGAAGACACCATATGAGATCTGGTATGATAACAAACCTAATGTTAGTTATTTAAAAATCTTTGGAAGTAGATGCTATGTTCATAAAGATGATAGAAATGGCAAGTTTGATCAGAAAAGTGAAGAACGAACATTTCTAGGATATTCTTCTAGAAGCAAAGCATTTAAATGTCTGATCAAATCATCTAACAAAATAGTAGAAAGTGCAAATGTGAAAATTGATGAATTTGCAGAAAGAAATGATGAAGGAAATTCCAAAGAACTAGAAGACTATGATGAATTTGTCTATGTGCAACCGAGAAGTCCTACCGAGCAAACCATTGAATAAAATGAAGAAAATATCTAGTTACCGAGTGATGAAGAAGATCATACAGAGCCTACCGAGCCTGTATTAGCCAAGTATGTTAGAAGACATCATGCACCAAGTCATATTATAGGAGATAAGGATGATCCAGTGATGACAAGGAACAAACTGAGACAGAACACATGTTT
Organism: Cryptomeria japonica; assembly: GCF_030272615.1. Lineage (NCBI taxonomy): Eukaryota > Viridiplantae > Streptophyta > Pinopsida > Cupressales > Cupressaceae > Cryptomeria > Cryptomeria japonica. The sequence continues at coordinate 918,287,260 of NC_081407.1, forward strand.
GATATCTGAATTTGAACCGAGAATAGTAAAAGAGGCATTTAACAGTGAAGATTGGGTAAATGCTATGATGGAAGAGATTGATCAAATCAAGAATAATTACACATGGACACTAATCCCAAGACCGAAGGACAAAAATCTAATCGGTACAAAGTGGATTTTCAGAAACAAGCTAAATGAAAAAGGGGAGGTCATTCAAAACAAAGCAAGATTAGTTTGCAAAGGTTATGCACAAGAAGAAGGAATTGATTATGGGGAAACTTTTGCACCTGTTGCTAGACTTGAAGGAGTAAGAACATTGTTGGCCTATGCTGCTTTCAAGAACTTCAAGATATATTAAATGGATGTCAAATCTGCATTTTTGAATGGAATATTAGAAGAAGAAGTTTTCATTGAACAACCTGAAGGATTTGTTGAAGACAATAATAAAGACTAGGTATGTAAGTTGAACAAAGCTTTATATGGTTTGAAACAAGCACCAAGAGCATGGTATGAAAGATTGCACTCTTATTTGATTAAGATTGGTTTTATAAGGACAAATGAGAATGGCAACATGTACATGAAGAATGATGAAAATGGAATACTGATCTCAACCATATTTGTTGATGATATTATATTTTATGGAAATGACTCTTTATGCAAGAACTTTGGAAATGAAATGAGCAAAGAATTTGAGATGTCATTAATCGGTGAGATAAAGTATTTTATAGGTTTACAGATACTGCAAATGAAAAATGAGATTTTCATTACTCAATCCAAATACATAAATGAAATCTTGAAGAAATTTGGAATGGATAATTCAAAACCAGTAAGTACTCCTATGACTACCAACTGTAAATTATCAAAGAATGATGAATCTACATCTGTTGATGAGACACTCTACCGATCCATGATTGGAAAACTACAATATGTTGTTCATAGCAGACCAGACATAGAGCATGTAGTAGGTATAGTTGCAAGATTCTCTGCAGATCCTAAGGAAACACACATGACATCAGTCAAAATAATTTTTAGATACTTGAAAGGCACAGAGGATTATGGCTTAGTATATCAGAAAGGAAATGATTTTTATTTACAAGTTTATACTGATGCTAATTGGGCAGGCAACATTGATGACAGAAAAAGCACAAGTGGTGGAGCTTTCTTTTTAGGAGAAAGACTAGTGAGTTGGCTTAGCAAGAAACAAGGATGTGTTTCACAGTCAACAGCAGAAGCTGAATACATTGCTGCAGCATTGAATTGTAACAACATTGCATGGATCAAACAACTATTGGAAGGTATAAATGAGAAAGTTACTGAGCTAGTAACTATATTCTGTGACAATACTAGTGCCATTAATATTTCAAAAAATCCTGTTATGCACTCTAAGACAAAGCACATATCTATCAAATATCATTATCTTAGAGAAGAAGCTCAGGAGAAGAAAGTGGTGTTGGAATATGTTAGCACAAAGGAGCAAATAGCAGATATCTTCACCAAGCCACTACCAAAGGACACTTTTGAATATCTCAGAAGTAAGTTAGGGGTCCTACCCCTATCTTCTACTCACTGACCGAGTTCGGTGAAAGCATCAATCCGATGACTCTATTGAATATCTTTTGGGAGTTGATGCTAGAGTTATACACTTTAGGATGTTTTCTAAAAGTATACTGGAATTAATACTAGAATTACTATAGAGAATATTACAGGGAACATGAATTGAAGACAAATGCTCTGACCAAGACTCAGTTGACACACAACAACAGGAAATAACTTCTTACAGAAACAAATTATGTGTTTAGTTCTTTTCTTTTTGGCATTGTTGTCAAAGGGGGAGAATACCTATGAAAGGGGGAGAATACCTATGAAAGAAGAGAAGAGCAGACTACAAATTGAAAAGAAGACTAAGAAAATAGGAGAAGTCTAATGTATGGGGGAGAGCATTTCAACATTTCAGAATCACAGCAATCCGAATCTATTAAGATCAAATCAATTGGTTTTGCCATCAATACCAAAGGGGGATATTGTTGGCAATATTTCATTATAACAGACAACGAAAGATTGTTGGCATTTCTTAAGGATATTGAGAAGGTTGTTGATGATTATGGTTATAACTGATTAAAGATGTTTTACTATCTTGATATTATTATTTTGTCATTGATGTCAAGAAATTGATTTTCTAATTCAGTATGATGTTGCCATATCTTGAGAAGTATGATATGAAGATTATAAAAAAGTCGGTAAAAGACACAGGAAAGAATATGATGAATAAAGGGATGAATAAGGTATTCAATGGGCAACTACTACCGAGTCAGACAATGATGAGATCATCATGTTTTAGATTGTTTTAACATCATACATATGTTGTAAAATGTAAAGGTTAATATACTATGTTATCAGGCAAAGAACCTAGTCGGTAAAACCTAAGGAACCTAGTCGATAAACCCTAAGGTTATCGCTATCGGTTAATGAAGGCGGAATGTCTACCGAGTGAAGTTTAGTATTCACTAAGTTGTTACCGAGTTGTAACCGAGCTATAACAGAATGCATTAAATGTTTACATGTGGTATTTAATGAAAGAAGCTGATGAGCTAGAGCAGATCAATGATTGGTAAGCCATGGAAGAAGTTTGTTAACGAATCAAAGGCAATGGAAAGTTGGCATGAAGATCTACAGCTCAGATTGAACCGCAATACCCTGGCACAAGTTCCAAGACTATTATGCAAGTTCCAAGGTGGGGTAAAACATTTTCAGATCAAAAGATGCATTGAACTTGGACAAGATTGAAGATCTGATGGCTATGATTGATCATGGGAAATGTGATCAAGGAGATTAAGTGATTACCTAATTGTTTATAAATAGGAAAGTGTTGATAAATAATGTATGCAGGAAAGTGTATGCACAAGGATGCTACATAGTGATTACCGAGCATAGAAGCTTGAAGACCTGTTGGAATAACAGAGTATAGAAGCCCAACAGATAGACAAGATTAGTTCTATGTCTAAATTGTATTGAACAAATAGGAATCTGCTTTAGCATTTTAGATGTGAAGTTGCAGATAGATTTTATTACTGTTATTTTTAGAAAGTGACAGAAAATCTCTTAACCGAGTGGACTTAACAGTCTTATATGTAAATCCCTAGCAAGGTGACATTTTGATTGAGTGTTTGAAATCCTTTGACAAGGTCACTTCTAACAAAGTGAAGATCCTAATAGATCTGAGGGAAATCCCTTAACCGGGTCACATCTAGCAATGTGTTTGTAATCTTTAACAAGATTTTCTTTTAACTGAGCATACTCTAGAAGAGTATATTTCTTAGTGGGTCCGAAATCCCATAGTGTTTTTTCCCTATTTGGGTTTCCACGTTAAATCTGGTGTTATGAGGTTTATATTGTTCATATGCTTTTAAGTTTGCATGTTTGATAGTTTTGGTTATATGACTGATATATATATTACCGAGGTTGAATCTGATGTTTTTATGGCTGATTAAGTTTGTATGATTCACTCCCCCCTCTCATCTTGTTGGCTATTGGATCTGTACTTATATTAAGTATCAGAACTATCATTTAGGACACCAACCCAAGGATCACCAACCCCTAATTTAGGGCACCAACCCAAGGAGCACCAACCCCTGATTCTAGGACACCAACCCAAGGAGCACCAACCCCTGATTTAGGGCACCAACCCCTAATTTTAGGGCACCAACCCCTGATTTAGGGCACCAACCCCTAATTTTAGGGCACCAACCCCTGATTTAGGGAGCCAACCCAAGGAGCTACAATCCCTACACTAAGCTACAACTCAGTGAATACAAAATCATATTTTGATGATAAATTATCTTCTTGTTACAAATTGATTTTGTAACTCTTCTTCAAATCTCTCTATTGGATCTTCTATCTAGTTCACTATCGGTTCTCTGCTAGCCCTCACACTGCTGCAACCTTACTCTCTATTGGTTGTGCACTCTATCAGTTCTTCTCTCTATCAATTCTTCTCTCTATCAGTTCTCTCTTCTCTCAGCTACTCTGCTGCTCTCCACCACCGGTCTTGATAACTTAGTGAAATGTCTACCATCTAAAACTTGTTGGTTCTCATCTTCCCTTCTCTGCAATCTACTATGGCTCTTGTTTTTCAGTTTAGTCACCACCGGTATACTTCTCTCACAGACTCATTTGCAGACTACCGGTTGCCTCACTATTTCCAGTTGAACCTTTTAACCTGATTCTCTCTCACACTCAATCTCTCCTCTAATTCTTGACGAGGACTTGACTAATTTTCTCTCTTCTATAGTAGCAACACTCTCACATTTGGTGACACCCTTCAATGATTTTGGCTTGCATATTTATAACCTGGTTTTCTCACCAAAAGCCAATTCAAATCTCATCCAATCTCATTTGATCCACCTTGGATTGTACACCTGCTTTAGAGGGATAAGGCCATCATGCATTTTTTCATCTGTCCAAAGTATGTTTGCCCAGAATAGAAAACATGCCCTTATTTTCCAGCCTTCAAATCTGTTGATACATTCATGACCCAACTATTTCCTTCTCAAGATTCTCCCAGAATTTGATTTCCTTGCTTTGATCCTAGCGCCAACAACTCCCTGATCTCTTTTTGTCATTTATTCTTCCTTGAGATACAATTCTCTTATCCGAGCCACAAATCATGGGTTTCATATTAAAACCTCAACTGTAAAAACACCTTCACTAACTTCTGCTTTCTTGCCACTTGGCACCTACGTATTGCACATGTCGGCATCCAACTCAGCATTCAACTTACCGACGTTGGGTTGATTCACACTTGATCATCTAGAAAACCCTCTTACTGGTTCAACCTTGCACTTTGCTTCTCTTCTCGTGGAATACTCAATCAGTCAGCACTCTTGCTAACCTTCCTTATGCACATCTTCATCAAATGGGAGTCTTTTGCATCTGCACATTGTTGCATTACCGGTGGACATAGTTACCGGTAAACACCTTGATGACACCATGTCACAATCCTTCAACCGATTTCATCTGAGGCATCTACATGTTGGTTTCACTCTTTGTCTGGAACTGCTCAATCTTTCCTTCTTCATCATCAATCTAGACAATATCTCAACCGCTTTGTCGAAGTGACAAACTCATCACTCTTCATCTGTCCCAATAACTCAAAATGCCTTCTCTATCAGTCCAGTGCATATCCCTGATTTCATGCACTTGGGGCATTTCTTTGATTCACTGATAGATCTGATGTGATCCTTCAAACACCTTCCTTTACCTTTTCTTCCTTATCTCAGTGCACTAAGATGCACACTATGCAAAATAGGAGATAAGCTCCACTTACCGGTGATAGTGAATCCTTGTCATCTTCTTCCTGCAATGCACTCATGTGGCTTCCCTATTTATGTAGCATATCTTCAAACAGGCACATCTGATCTAGTTGGGGCACACTCATTGTCAATCATCTCTTCACATGGTGACTGCATCTTTATCTAGTGGGAGTCCAACTATTTTTCATCCACACAGCATATTGGTGACCTATACATCCTTTTGCTCGTATGTTGATGTGATTTGGATAACACTACGCCTATTCATCAGAAATAACAACTCAAGCACCTCGCTCATCCTGCTTATACACTTGTCATATGTTTGTTGGTTGGTAAGTACGCACTTGGTTGATTTATCTTCTCCGTGTCAACACATCGCTTACCAGTTGACATATTCTCCTTACTGGTTGTCCTTCTATACTAGTCAACATCAATGACAAAACAATACCAACAATCTCCCCCTTTGGCATTGATGTCAACACATGTATTATCTGACATAGTACATAGTCTCTCTTCCCCTTTGTGTGATCCAATTCTCCCCCTTTGTATAATCCATGGATTCTCACATATGTAGTATGTGGTATACTACATAACCTTTCTCCCCCTTTGACAACAATGGCAAAGGGAATAGTTAGGGTTTTCACTCCTCTTTGTATCTACCGGGTACGGACATAAATGTTTCTCCCCTTTTTTTTTACCAGTTGCATCACTTTCTATGATACTATCATTTGTTACATCTTCTCAATTCAGAGTACTTGAGGTACAGAACTCAACCATCAACTAACACCAATTGAATATGCAAAGCTGATATTAATTGTTAAAGCACTCAATTACAGAAGGATGTGTCAGTGAATACTGCTTACCTGCCGGTCAAACTGCATCACCTCCCATTTGATCCCAAATTTCTTTATAATCAAGTGTGATTGTACAATGAATACAACCAACCAAATGAAGCGTAGATACCCTTAACCATTAAATTCTCTTGGGTATTCCTATAGAAATTTTCATCATCCTTAGTTTAGGTAGTCAATACACTCACAAATTCAAGCAAGCATGCCTGCATGATCAACAACCGGCCAACATATATCTTTCAGGTCTTTTCCAATACCACCTAAGACATAAACACCGCATTTCATGCTACTGGGGTTAATGCAATGATCTTCAACCTCACTGTCTTACATAACTTGCAAGTACCTGTTAGCATTCATATCAGTAACATCTTGCACATATCGGTTTCTTGTAGCGGTCCATCATCACTACCGGAGCACCTTCCTATAACTCTGGTTATTTTGTGTCACTTTGCATCTGAGTCCAATTTGTTAATCTCCATCTATTGACACATGAAATAGTGATCCAACTTTGATCTGTAGGTGTGTAGCCAAGGCAGCCTCTACACACACTTATCTTCTCATTTCTATCCTTCATACCGGCAATAACTTGTTCTTCCAAGTGTCCTTCACTGAGGGGGTGAATGATAAGTTCGGTATATTACTCCACCTAAGGTCCTGCATCTCCTTTAAGAATTTAGAGAAATTACTTGTGTGTTGAATGCACAGTGTCGGTTCATGGTTGCATCCTCTTGCTTCTTCCTCCATACCTGCTTGGTCTCATTCTTCTCCCCATTTTCAGTCTTGGGAGCAGGTTTTACCTTCTTTTGTAGATTGTTCCTTGCTCTACCAAATTCTCCCACATGACCGGGAGTAGTGCTATAGTAGCACACAACATCCATCCCAACCTCATGATTGGGAAACTTTCTCACATATTAGTTTGACCATCTTCTTCTAGTCATGTTGTTTCGACTGGCAATCAAAACCAATGGGCCTCTTGATCCTGCAGAGACATATCTCCTTTGTTTCCATGCAAGTCTTTGACTTCCATATGCTTTGTATCCATTTTTATGTTAAGTATAGCTTCTATACTGACTTCCATGTGACTGCAGGTCCTTTTCCCTACATTCATAACTTCTATGGCCAATTCTATTGAAGTTATAACAAACACTCTTTGCATAACTGGGAGAGAAATTATGCATGTTTCTACTCCTTGATACATTTTATTCATATGCATGATTTCTATGAGATCCTAGATTATTCCTTCTAGATCCCTTTCTTCATTCTTTTGCCCTATGGCCATCACGATTACATGCAAAACAATAACCGGAGAAGGAATGTTTATAACTTACAAACTTATTTTGCCATGGATGGGGAGATCTTACTGGTCTAGCATCTCCATTTCTCCTTCTCTGAGGATGGATCATGGGTTGTCCATTCTTTGCATTTCTTCCATCTGATCTCTTCTTCTCCCACACTTGGTTTGTCTTGTGGGCGGTAAGACTTCCTTGTCTTCTATAGGTAGGATTTCTTCTTTGTTGTCTTCTCATGTTCTTGCTTCCGGTGAACCTATCTTCTCCCATTTTCCCTTTTTCTTTGGGATCTACAGTGTTCCTCCTTCTTGTAGCACTGGTCCTCATTCTTGTCTACAAGTCTTCACCAGTTGTGGATAGATCAACCTTCTTCTAGGAAGCATTTCTAACTGTGAAGGTCTGTCCCTTGTTCTCTCCATTTGAGGAGACAAACAAAATGTCATTGTGGGGGACATTCTTACTGGTGGAGCATTCACTAGCACCACTACCTAATCCTTCAGTGTCCTTGTCATGCTTTTTCTTTTTCAACATTTTATCCAAGGTGTCACTGCTACCATCAAACCAGATTCTTACCTTGATCTCATCTTGACATTTCTCAAGGTCATTTCGGAGAATCTCCATTTCTCCTACCACCTGTTGATATTATTTATCCTTTACTTCTATCTCAAATGCTAGATCATTACACCTACACACTTTGGTGTCTTCTTGTTGAGTCTTTAATTGTGAGACACATTTCTCAAATTCTTCAAGGCATCTGATCAACCGGTTTTGCTCCACAATTGTAACATTCTTGAATATCCTGTATTCTTTCCTCAGATTCTCCATATCTTCTTTTAGCTTGTGAAATTCTTTGTCTTTTATCTTTACTTCTTCTTACAGCTCCTCACATCTTTTCTCGTTGGCTTCCAAGACTAATTTCAAATGACCAACTATTCCTTTTGCCTCTTCTAGTTGAGTGGTCAATAAACCAACGTTTTGGTTTGATTCATCAAGACAGGTTCTCAACTGGTTGCATTCTTCATGAACTAACTTCTTATAATTTTTAAATTCATTTCTAACATTTTTTCAGTTCATCAAGGGCACTTAGCAACTCACCTTCTAGATCAACTTCCACCTCAACTTCTTCTTCATCTTCTTCATCACTCCCAAATAGATATTGCTAGTAAATGTAGACACCTAAAAATGGTCAACGCTTGCAGGGTCATACTTTAACATTTGCGCATTGCCTCATTTTAGGTTTTTGCATCGCATTAACATTTCTCCTATGTCACGCACTTGGTTTTTATCATTTGCGAGCATCGAGTCATTCTTCTATCATCTCACCTTCGAATTTGGTCTTGTAGACAACAACCTTCAGTCATGATTTTGGTCGATCTTTGTCCTTGTCAATCTTGTCATATTGAGATCGATTCGTCATCTATCCTTGTCCTTTCCAATCATGTCAATTTGGTCAATTTGTCATTAATTTTTGTCAACCAATCTCAATCAAATCATTTATCAACACTGGTCATTTATCAATTCAAAATCATGATCGAATCGATATCAACTATCCTTTGTCAAGACCTAATTGTCGTTCTTGCATTGCTAATTCATCTCTTTAGGGTTTCGTGATTTCATCATTTAACCTTGCTTATCATTTTCTTCCTTTAGGATTAATAAATTACTTATTTATCCTAAGTCTTCTCATTACAATTAAATGTTCATTTAATTGGCTAATTATTCCTCTTTGTGAATTAATTAATAAATGACAAATTATTAATTAATTTACCTAATTTTCCTAATTTTCCTAATTCCTCTTTTTCTAATTTTCTAATTTTCTAAATTCTTAATTTCATTTCTTCCTATTTCTCTCCTAAATTCATGGAAATGACATGTCAATTTGTCATAAATTTGTCATAATTGACAATCAATCAATTTTGACATAGAAGTTGTCATAATTTGTCATAAATTATCAATCAACAAATTGTGCATAGAAAGTGCATAATTTGTCATAATTTGTCATAATTGACATAATTGATTTGCAATTTCCATTTGAATTGAATCATGCTAATCTTGTCATTTCTCCAATTCTTCTATAAATTGGATGATCTTCATCAATCAAGGCTAATTTGGTAATTGGTAATCAGGCTATCGAATTTATGCTTCTAGTACTCTTGATCAATAAATCAATGTCAATCTTGCTTTCAATGATGTGTGTGCACTTGTAGGTGAGATCCACAACCAAACCATTTGAAGAGGAAAGAAGAACAATGGAGCCGCATGAAGGAGCATTCAAATCACATCTTTGGTTTGCATAATCTTTGCTTTTGAATGTTTTTATTTCATGTCTCTATTGAATGTGTTTAGAATTAGATCATTGCAATGAATGCATTTGTCATTGAGCTATTACGTTTTATCTTGTTTGTGATGATTTCCTATTTCCTATGCTACATTAATTGGTGAACCCGACCTGAACACTAACCATCTAACCCTTTAACTGTGTTTTGGAGTGCTTTCAAGTTGATTTTGCAGGCCAAAAACCCAAAAAATAGGGTCGTGCAAGGTTTTTTGGGGACTTCTGCGCCTGTGTGAAGCAACTTGCACCTGTGTTAAGCATTTTGCGCTTGTTTTGAAGACATTCTATGCTTGTGTCATGACTTCTGCGCCTATGTCATGACTTCTGCGCCTGTGTAAAGTCCAGAACAGGGGTAAAAATGCAGTGTTTTACTTGAAATTTGTTTAGTTTTTGCATTTTGTTTTCTGTGCTTTGGATTTTGGTACTAATTATCTATGCAGAATCTTGGCATACGCAGGGCAAAGACAATAAATCAAACTACTAACATGTGTTATGCAGAATCGATAGTCAAAGACAACAAATCAAACCTCTAACTTGGGTTTTGCAGGTTGCCTTGGAGAAACAACCAAACTTTTGTGTTTGTGATTTTTAATTAGGCACTTAGTGATTTCTAAATAGGTTGGAATGAACATGTTTGTGCTTTGATTGTTGAGTGTGACATTGGAGTAGGAGAGTATGCTCTCATCCTTCTTAGGGTGATCAGAAATCCAGATCTTCGATACCATGCTCATGTCTTTGATTGAGTGTCTCCTTTAGAGGGCCTGCCTTCCCGACCACTTTGCTTTTGCAAGCAAGTGATAATCGTGAGAAGGGAATGACCCAAAGTGAGTACGGCTAGAATTCCTTGGCATTCTAACTCACTATAAAAAAATACCCGATGAGCGAAAGCTTTGAAGGAAGTGTTACGTGGGAATTGCAGTTACTTGGGAAGTGATGACCCTTGAACTCTTTCTCATATCAACATCTAAGTAGGGCCTCTTGGTCTAAATCGTGCTTGCGCGACTACATTTGTTTGGTATCTTGATGGGCTTAATGTCTCAATCACGCTTGCGTGACATCAAGGAGTAACGCTTAACAGAAATCCTTACTAAACACCTTGTTTTTAGAGGCCAAAAACCCTTCTAGTTGCTTGAGAAGGACAAGTTCGGATACTTGGAAGAGATACTAAGTTCGCCATGGGGAGATTTCCATGGGGACTGATGCTTGGCTGCCCTGAGAAGTGAGTGCCGTGGGGTCAAGCATCTATGTATTCTCCTTGAATCCCATAATGAGTCTACCTCTCAAGTACCTAATGTCCTTGCCTACCATAAGAAATGTGTGAATGAGCATGATTGTCTTGAGTCTAAGTTGCAATATCTTGTATTCTTTGCTTGTCAAAAGTTGAATTTTATCTCATTTCAAGAACAAGGCAAATTGATTAAAAACAAGGTTAAACACAAGAGACATTCATCCAACATAAGCTCAACAAGATTCAAAAACTCATCTTCAAACATGGTTGTCAAATATTGTTAAAAATCTTGTCTTAACATGCATGTCACTTACATTTAGGTTCATCCTAGGTTGCATTTTGCAAAGTCATTTGTCAAGTATCAAGGTTAGGTTTCACCTAAGTCATACTCCTTTGCATATCAATAAGGGTCATCCATTTTGCATATGTCCTCTTGCATTAAAGTCATACCATTGTCATACATTCATATTTGCATACCCTAGGTTTCTTCATTAAGCTTAGGTCATTATCATATCATATTAAGATCACTTGCATACTAATTGTCCCTTTGCATATAGTGTTAAAAACTAGGCTTTGTCATCCTTGAGTAATCCAAATCTTTGATAAACCCTAAGTCATTGTTAGAAAGTCTAGACCTTATCAAACTTTTATCTTTTGTCATTTCGTCAAACCTAGCTTAGTATCCAAGCATATAGGGGAGACATTGTCATCTTGTCCTTTTGTCCTTCGAGGTCTAGACATCATTTCAATTTTCTAAGGGTCTCTTTTAGATTTGTATTCCAAAAAGTTTGTCAAAATCTTGAAAAAACAACCAAAAACATAGGTTGCATTCTTGCCATAGATTGTATTCTCATTTATTAAGTTTGCATTTAGTTGCATATCATATATTGTCCTTGAAAAATTCCAAAAATATTGCATTTGCATAGTGGCATGTCTATTGAAACAAGGTTCCAAGCACCAATGATGCAACAAAGTTTGACATATCAACCGACAATGCAATCACAATTCTATCCAACCCAACAAAAAGGCAATATTGGTCAAACTTTTCATGATGATGTAAATGTCCAAATACAAAAACTAGAGGAGAAGCTAGCTCAAGAAAATGAGATATTGGAACAAAAAGTGAAAAATATTGCGAAGAATAGATCACAAGTGTCCAAAATGTTTCGAAAATTTCCAGGTCGAAATCCAAATATCGAGCCAATTGATGTAAGATCTCTTCTTGAACGATCAGACATACCAGCTCTCCTCTCCCAAATAGAGATGATGAAACAATTTCAAGAAAAGAGACAACATCAATTTCAACATTATGTGCCTCCACAACAAGAACAAGAAGGTGTTTACTATCAATCAGATTTTCAACCAATACAACCAATGGTTCAACCAATTGTTCAAAATATACAACCAATACAACCAATGGTCCAATTTCAACAATATGTCCAACCAACTATACAATGTCAAGAAATAGTCCAACCAATGGTGGAATATCAACAAGTTCAAGTTCAATCAACATATCAATATCAACAACACCAACCAAACATTCAAAAACAAAGGTTGCAACACACACCAACCCAAGTTTCAAACATGTCAGAACAATTAAACCAAGTCCAATATCAAAACATGACATCAAATCAAAAACAAGTTCAAATTACAGATACAACTATGTCAAAACCTCGAAAGAAAGGTGGCTTTATTGCAATGATCTTAAGGAAATGACCAAGTGAGTTCTTTGAGGAAGATCAAGATAATACAATTATGTCTAGCAATGCCTCATCCCCCCATAAAAAAATTGACTCTCCAGTGGCATCTATCCCTACACCTTTACAAGTTTCACAAGAACCTTCCATATTGTCCTCATCAAACAATACACCCAAGGATGCAATTATCCAAGAGCTATCCATAATTGATTGCCAAGATAATCCAATTCATGATGCACATCCTTGTCATGTTTCAAAAATACAAGACCCAATGCCACCATGCACTTTATTTCCATTACCTGTTTTAGAGGACCCCATTCGAAGTCCCTCTTCCTCATGTTCAAGCATTGATTCCTTGCCAGAATCCATCACAAAGGTTCAAAGTACATCTCCTTCATGCCAAAACATTGATTCCTTGTCCAAATCCTCCATGCATATCCAAAGTCTAACCCCATGTCAAGAGGATAATTTAGAGCATGAAGAAATGTTTCTTGAAACAGATCAAGATCAAGATCCTGAAACCTTATCATCCCATCCAATTGTTGACCAGGATCCCATTTCCCTAGACACTCGCAATGATTCCCCTATTCTTGTCCATCCTATCCAAAATCCTATTGACACTCCATTCCCTGGGCAAGATCAAGATATCCCAGTCCATCAAATCCCAAACGATTCCCTTCCCTTTCATGAACACAATGTCCTTTCAAATCCTATTGACATTCCACTTCCTAAGAAAGATCAAGATATCCCTTCCATCCTTTATGATGATCCCATTAAAAGTCAAGAGCAAAGCACCTTTAAATAGGATTCCAATGATCTTCCTCCTTGTCAAGATCAAATTATTCATTCAGATCCTCCACAAGATCCACTTGTTCCTCCATCTCCTTGTCTTAATGCTCCATATACACCCCAAGATCGCATTTCTTTTGATGATCCCATTATTTCTCCCATTCCATCTCTTGAAGAGCCTATCATTGAACCATGTCCACAACACAATCCTAGTCCCCCTCATGATCTTGATCCCCTTCATGATTCTAACGTGTCAGTGCAAGATGTTCATGAACCCTCGACATGCATAATGGGTTCTTCCACTTTGGTGCAATCCGATCCACTTCAAGATCTCATTATTTCTCTCATATCATATCCACCTCATAATGGACTCGCGTCTTCTTCCCAAAGAAAAGAATATCCTACAAGTCAAGATATTCATAAAGGCAAAGAAGTAGATCTCCATAAGAAAGAATCTCTCCATATCAAAAAAGATCTTAAGGGTCATGTCTACACAACTCACTCTCAAGACGTTGGTATCCCTCCTTCAAAATCAAAACATATCCCTTCCCCATCATACCTTCCATCCATCTTAGGTCCTTATATCCCTTTGTCCTCTATGCAAGGTCAGCAAAGGCACACATCCTTGAGTAAATTCTAGTCATCCAAAAGAACTCCATTTCATTCATATCCATCCATGCATTCCTTTCCCCCTCTAAGCAATTTGGATGCCAAGTGTAAAAGTCATAAGTTTAGCAATCCACATGTATTCAAAGTTCAACATGTCCAATATAATCGACATGTCAAAACAAAGAACAATATGATCTATAAAGAAAAGGAAAAATCCAAAAGGCCACAAAGGCCCACTGAGCAAAATAAAGCAAAGTCAAAATATGTATGGGTTCCTAAATCCCCTGTGCAAGCAATGCACTCCAAGGAACCACAAAAGCATGAAAAATCAAAAACCATGTGGATCCCCAAGAAGCTCCTTGAAGCACAAAAAGAACAACCCAGATTGGCATCTACAATTGCTATTCCTCCATCCAAACCTCTCAAATTTGTTCCTCCATCACCTTCTTTATCCATTTTGGGCCCTTATGTCCCAAAATCCCAAGCCTTTCCTCCGTCAAAATCTCAATATCCAAAATACATCTTTCCTCCATTAGTCCATCACCCCTCAAGGTGTGTGCCAATGTCAATCTTGCCAACATTTCCATCCACTGAAGCCCAATTCTTCCAATACCCTATTCATTATCCAATGCATATTTTCCATCCTTCCATCCCTCTGGTCCAATCCTTTGCATAAATCCTTGCCTTAGTTTCATCTCATTTTCCATGTCCTTATCTGACCAACGTCTTTAAGCATACTTTTAAAGGTCATGGTCCATTTATTTCAAGGTTACTATCCAAAAAAAAAAAAAGATGTTTGAGTCCTTCTTCCATCCCCTATCATGTGTCCATCTTCTATTGAAAAAGTCAAAAAAATCAAAAAAAAAAAAAAAAAAAAAAGTGAAAAAAAAAAGTACAGCAAAAATAATTCGTCCACTGGTGAAAACCTGGCAAATAGGCACCTTGGGCAAGTACCGTGATGAAAACCTGGCAAACAGGCATCATGCGTAATCTATGAACTTCTTGCACACCACACTTGGGGGCAGGTTTCCTCCTTCATATCCTATTGCCCTCCATTATCCTGTCGAACCCATGTCATACTCCTTCATATCCTATTGCCCTTCATTATCCTATCATACCATGTCATACCCCTTCATATCCTATTGTCCCTCATGTCCATTTCCTCTTTCCACCTTTGATCTTGACAAGGCTGACGATCTTCATGAGAATCATGTATCTTATTTGCAACTTTTAGTCCATCATAGCTTTTGGTCATTTATCCATTTGCTTATTACAACCTTTCATCTATATTCCTTGGTTTATTGCAACTTTTTGCCACTATCTCGTATCCTATCCTGACCTTCAGTCCATGTCCCTTATCCATTCTTGGTCTTGCTTATCCTATCCATATCTTATCACTATCCATACACTCTTTCTATCCCTTGATCTTGATCTGACATAAGGACGTGAAATGAAAAACATGGTTTCAAAAACCTCTTGACATGTCCCTCATGCCATGTTCCTTCTTTACATTGTCATATCCAGTATCTTGTCCCATCACGCCATAGCCTTTGAAAATTGCATCCGTATTGTCTCCATAATAAAAGGCCTTTGTCTTTCCTCTATCCACCAACATTTCAGCAAGCCTATTTATTCACCTGTCATATTCCTTGCCTTGCTAGACACTGGGGCCAAAAATCTAAAAAAATCATAAAAAATTGCAAAATGTCCTAAAATAATTCAAAAAAATTGAAAAATGTCCTGAAATAATTCAAAAAAATTGAAAAATGTCCTGAAATAATTCAAAAAAAATTGAAAAATGTCCTGAAAAAATAACCATAAAAAATTGAAAAATGTCCTGAAAAAATTCAAAAAAATTGAAAAATGTCCTGAAAAAATTCAAAAAAATTGAAAAATGTCCTGAAATAATTCAAAAAAAATCATATAATGTCCTGAAAAAACTCCCTAAAAAGTCAAATAAAGTCCTGAAAAAATGAACACATAAATTTTTTTTTAAAAAATGTAAAATCTCGAAAAACCAAAACAAAAAATAAATATCCTCTTTGTGCATCGACAGCTCACTGAGTATACATCCAACGATTCGCAATCAAACACTGCGCTTTATTGAAATCATGCATTAACAGATGAACTCTTTCAATCAAACCAGACATTCAAACTGATCACAATTGTCATATCAATCGAATATCAATATCAAAATCATTTGTCCTTGTTCCTACTATCATGGGTCTTATACAGGGTGTGGTATACTCGAAACCAGACTGTGTCTTGTCTTAGATGGGGTACCGCATTTCCTGAAACTAGATAGCATGATCGTCCTATCAGCACTTTCAACTTTTGACAATGAAGATCAAGATGTTTGTCTGATTTGCTTGAATTTGTGTATCTTATCTTTTTATTGATTTATCTTTGGCTTCGATCATGTTCCTATGTTGCTCGATGATGTCACTGAGTGATTTAGAGTGATCGGGATGGCTCATGGTCTCTTTCTTTTTTGATTGTGATTGTCGTTTGTCTGTGATGTGTCTGTCTTTTGCAAAAAGGGTTGCATTTCAGCTCTGGCCTTTAATGCCATGATGCTATGCATCCATTTTGCTACATAAAAATAAAGGTTCTCACCTACAAAGTGCATTACTGAAAGCAAGTTTTTCTCGTCTCTAACTCTCCCCTGTCTCATTTCTTCTTACTAACATTTCTTCCGTCAGTCTAGATAGTCATTTCGGTCTAGTGCTCCGATATCCAAACACATATGCTGTATCCTGCATTCATTGGTTAGTACATTTGCATTCCATCACATATTACATCAAGCATTTTATCCATTTCATTTCATAAATACATCAACAGTGCATAAGTCATCCATACATGGAAAATAACATCAGTCATCACACATTACATCCCATCATATCGATGCATATCATATCATATGTCAAAATAATATCAGAGTACAAAATTGGACTATCTGTCCTAAGTATGGCCCGCAGGCTGACTATATAATGTCAAACTACATAATGTCCATTGTCTGTCATAAGGAACATGTGCCTCTATCATTGGGTTCTCCCTCTATCCTCCTCATCCCTACCATGTCTCAAGTCCTGCTAATATATCTATTTCCATGCTTCTGAGTCTATGTCGTAACATGAAGCAGTCAGGTCGGTTCTCTCGCGTGATCAACGGATACTGTCGACTCTGCATCACAATTGGGGCACATTTTGTCAGTTTTAGGGTTTGCTCCTACGGGTTGCATTTCCTCATTTTCATGTCCACCTCAGGGTGTTTTTCATCTATTCTGACCTATCCTACCCTTATCCCCCCTTTTCGGATCATTTGCGTGTTGTTTTGGACCAAAATTGAGTTCCCAATGCACAATTGCGCTTGTGTCAAGGAACCTGCACTTGTGTCATGTAACCTGCGCTTGTGTACCCTTACACAAGTGCAGAAGACCTCACACAAGTGCAGAAGACCCTACACAAGCGCAGAAGTCAGTTTCTATATCCCCTGTGGGCCCCGCAATGTCCCGCAAGCAAGTCAAATTCATGAAATTGAAAACATGGGTTTTTGAGATACATATCGCTGCTCCCACATCGTTCGGTCATTTGTACATGCGTACACATTCTCCGAGGTGATCTACCATTTGAATGTTCGCCATCTCTCTGCAAGTGTCCTTTTCCAGAGCAACAAATCCTCTTCTTGGGCTAGTGCAAATGAACAATTTTCACTCTCTTGGTCCCATTTATAGATCTTTGTCAATGCATAGATGGATGTGTGTCCTCTCCATCTTATGTTGATCGTGGTCTTGTGCACCTTAAATTGCTTGTCCTTCATGTATCCGATCTCCGATTGTCAGTCCGTTCGATCCTATCATTTTTATCGATCAATTGGCCTCTTTTTTGCATGTTTCTGGCCAATTCCTCGAGGGGGCATGCATATGTCATTGTCATTGTCTGGGGCATTTTCATTACTGTTCTTTGAAACAACGCTTAAAATCGCATTGTCTCAAAGAGGGGCAAAATGTAGACACCTAAAAATGGTCAACGCTTGCAGGGTCATACTTTAACATTTGCGCATTGCCCCATTTTAGGTTTTTGCATCGCATTAACATTTCTCCTATGTCACGCACTTGGTTTTTATCATTTGCGAACATCGAGTCATTCTTCTATCATCTCGCCTTCGAATTTGGTCTTGTCGACAACAACCTTCAGTCATGATTTTGGTCGATCTTTGTCCTTGTCAATCTTGTCATATTGCGATCGATTCGTCATCGATCCTTGTCCTTTCCAATCATGTCAATTTGGTCAATTTGTCATTAATTTTTGTCAACCAATCTCAATCAAATCATTTATCAACACTGGTCATTTATCAATTCAAAATCATGATCGAATTGATATCAACTATCCTTTGTCAAGACCTAATTGTCGTTCTTGCATTGCTAATTCATCTCTTTAGGGTTTCATGATTTCATCATTTAACCTTGCTTATCATTTTCTTCCTTTAGGATTAATAAATTACTTATTTATCCTAAGTCTTCTCATTACAATTAAATGTTCATTTAATTGGCTAATTATTCCTCTTTGTGAATTAATTAATAAATGACAAATTATTAATTAATTTACCTAATTTTCCTAATTTTCCTAATTCCTCTTTTTCTAATTTTCTAATTTTCTAAATTCTTAATTTCATTTCTTCCTATTTCTCTCCTAAATTCATGGAAATGACATGTCAATTTGTCATAAATTTGTCATAATTGACAATCAATCAATTTTGACATAGAAGTTGTCATAATTTGTCATAAATTATCAATCAACAAATTGTGCATAGAAAGTGCATAATTTGTCATAATTTGTCATAATTGACATAATTGATTTGCAATTTCCATTTGAATTGAATCATGCTAATCTTGTCATTTCTCCAATTCTTCTATAAATTGGATGATCTTCATCAATCAAGGCTAATTTGGTAATTGGTAATCAGGCTATCGAATTTATGCATCTAGTACTCTTGATCAATAAATCAATGTCAATCTTGCTTTCAATGATGTGTGTGCACTTGTAGGTGAGATCCACAACCAAACCATTTGAAGAGGAAAGAAGAACAATGGAGCCGCATGAAGGAGCATTCAAATCACATCTTTGGTTTGCATAATCTTTGCTTTTGAATGTTTTTATTTCATGTCTCTATTGAATGTGTTTAGGATTAGATCATTGCAATGAATGCATTTGTGATTGAGCTATTACGTTTTATCTTGTTTGTGATGATTTCCTATTTCCTATGCTACAGTAAGATTTGTTTGCCTTGTCACCTTCTGATGTGTGCACATCAGTTTTTGTTCCTTATGCCATGAAGAGACGAGTTTCCTCATCATCACTGCAATAGATGTTGACTAATATGCCTTCAACACCAACACATGTGTTTTCTATATTGATTTTCTTGTTTTCACAAACTAATCTTGTAGTTGTAGGCTCATTCCCATATAGCTTCTTTAATCTCTCCTGCAAAATTTTTGCAGATCTGCACTTATCCACCTATGAAGTAACATCACCGGATAGTCCACTGAATATGGCCTTCATTGCTTCTTCATTGCACTTGTTTCTTCTTTCTACATCAACACCGATGGGACGACTAACTGGACTAAGGTTACCATTTACAACTGAGATCCAAACAATCTACCCTAGGGAGGACAGGTAAACTTCCATTCTATGGCTCCATATGAAATAATTTGAACCATCAAATGTCAGAGAAGGGTTTGACACAAAACAAACCATTATGTCCAATTAACTAGAATCTACCCAATCTAGAGAAAGCTTGTGTAACTGGGAACCTACGCTCTGATACTAATTGTTAGACACAATGTACCACTAAGAGGGGGGTGAATCAATGCTCCTCAAACTTTTCCCTTTAACTTTCTTATGTGAGTATATCATGTATCAGATCTAAGTCAATGCAAACTTACCAGTTAGAGGGGAGACCAACACAAATGCAATCACACACAAAGGAGACATCACATAACACCGACATATATGAGGAAAACTCAAGATGGGAAAAACCTTAGTGAGAAATGTTGCTGGAGTCTACTGCTCCAATCCAGCCTCACAATGAATCTCTAATTACAATGTTTAGGGAACCATCCCAAGGAGTACCAACCCCTGATTTAAGGCACCAACCTAAGGAGTACCAACCCCTAATTTTAGGGCACCAACACAAGGAGCTACAACCCTTGCACTGAGCTACAATTCAGTGAATACAAAATCACATTTTGATGCCAAAGTTATCTTGTTGTAACAAATGGATTTTGAAACTCTTCTTCAAACCTCTCTACTGGATCTTCTATCCAGTTCACTATCGATTCTCTGCTAAACCTCACACTGCTGCAACCTTACTCTCTACTGGTTGTGCACTCTGCTAGTTCTTCTCTCTGACGGTTCTCTCTTCTCTTAGATACTCTACTACACTGCTTCTCTTCACCATTGGTCTTGATAACTTATTCAAATGTCTACCATCTGAAACCCGTTGGTTCTCAGCTTCCCTTCTCTGCAATCTGCTATGGATCTTCTCTGTCGGTTTAGTCACCACTGGTATACTTCTCTCATAGACTCATTTGTAGACTACAGGTTGCCTCACTGTTGCCAGTTGAACCTTTCAACTTGATTCTTGTATACACCTAAAAATGGTCTGAAGATAATTAATTAAATAAGCAATTATTTAATTAATCCCCCTTCCTAGTTTAATTGAATTCATTAGCAATTTGATTAAATTCTCCCTTTCATCTACTTATTAATAAATCTAAGGATTTATTTATTAGGTTCATTTCAATAAGTCCCCTTTGATTAATTAATCCTCCCCCCATTCAATCAATTCTTCTAATCCCCTAATTAATTAAAACAATTCAATTTATGAGTTGTTGAAAATTAATTAGTCTTTTCCTATTATTTGAATTTTTAAATTCAAATTACCCACATGCCTCCTTATCCTAACCTCCTATGGTGTGGATATTCTCCCCTTGAGACACATGGCACTTAGGCCACATGTCTCCTCTCTTAGACACTTGCCCTTTTATGAGAAAGGCTCCTTAACACTTGTCACCACAGAGATGACAAGTGTCCCTTCCTCCAACCTGGTGCAAGGGCACGTCCTATCCAAGATATGATAGGAACAAAGACTTGAAGACTTAACAAGGATGACAAAAATTTGAAGGTTCTAGAATACACTTGGACTTTTAAGTTCATTTTATATTGTAATAAGGCTTGTTAAGCCATTTAGAGGCAAGTTTGATGTAATTGGGTATGAGACCCATAAAGGTTTGAGTCTTAGTGGTATAAGAGTCTTTGAGATGATAAATAAAAGTTTTGTAATCATCATGAAGTTGAAAACTATGTTGTCAAATCCATGACACATAATTATTATAGTTAATGTGCAAAGGAAATTGCACTTGTCGGTCAACAAGAACAGTTATAGGAGTTTACAAAAGTTAGTTTAGGAAGTTATTGCATTTTTTGTTTTTCTTATTTATTTAAAAGAACTCTACTTGTAAATCACATGAGGGGGATGAGAGGCATGATATGAAAAAAAATGAAGAAAAATCAATTTAATCATTGGGGATCAAAGGACTCATGTGGTCGTTGTTTTGGAAAAGAAGATCAATAAAAGCATTCATCTTTCTGCAACGTTTCTATTATAACAGTTTTATAACAGTCTTTGTTTTTATGTTTTTATTGCTCTAAATGGAATCTTGTTGAAAGATCTCTACTTGCATATGATTTTTCTTTAATATTAACTTCTTTTCAGTCCTTGTGGCAAGTATTTTCATCAAGAGTTATGGGAGAAAATGTTTTTTTTAAGAAAATGGAGAAATAACAATGCATAAAATTCAGTCCGGATGCGGGTGCCACATCTTTCCAAAAAATAGTTGGATCTTTCTAATATTTTAATATGTTGTAAATAACTAGATTGTGTCAACTCTCACTGGAGGGATTGAAGATATATCATGTGATTAAAAAGATATAGACCTCTGTGTAGAAGTCTATCCAAAGAGACAACAAGAAGGTAACTTTATGCTTTATTAAATCATGAATTTATTTTTGATGAATCTAGTGAGCATGGTGAGTGTGAACAAAACCTAGGAGTGTTTTTGTGGAGTTAGGGGAATGATTGAAGATCCTTGGTAAGGACATGGTTCCATTGGGTAATCTTGCAATCTGTCATTTGATGAGTAAGTCATGACTAGTATAAAATAGTGGGTCTACAAATCTAAATTCTTTTTGTTGAATATTGAGATTGTAGTGGCTATGGTGAATGAGAATGGTGTGAGTAAGACTTAGGGGATCTTAGTGATATTATGAAGCATCAAAACTCTATGTGCACAAGGGTTTGGTGACAAGAGATGTAACAACTTGGTAAGAATGGAGCAAGGGTATGACTGTCTATAAGGAATAGTACAGTCAAAATGCAAAGGGGACTTAGTGTGTGTTTGATGTTTTTATGTGAGGACTTATGATTATTGTGTATTGATCAAAGGTGTTGAGCTTAGTGGATAAAGGATAATTTGTCTTTAACACCTTGGATTTGAGGGTTGTCCACCACTCTCCGCATCACAACCTCATCTCCAACCTCCTCCAATTTCACCCTTGATATCTTCAGACTCAATCTTGACCGTTGATTACTGCCACCTCACCCCTGGCCTTGGAAATCCTATAAATATCCCCTATTTTGGAGCACAAATTATCCCATCTCATTGTCAATTTAGGCATTGTTACTATAGGCATATCATTTGAGCATTGTTATTATAGGCAATTGTATCTTAGATCTCATTTAATTTGATCATTTTCTAGCTTAATTGCATCATCATCATAGCTTAATCATGCATATCATTAGCTTAATTAGACTCTTGGATCAATCTAGCATAATAAATCTCATCTAGTTTGCATATCATTATCATTTCAAATCCTCCATCTAGGTGTAGCCAAGTCACTAGGATTGCTTAACCAGATTTGAGAGAAAATCCATACTCGCATCTCTTAGGAAGCGATAGGTCTCTTTGTCATGGTTCACCTTTCATTTTATTTTAATTTGCTAACCATGCTTTTAATAATCTATTGAGTGTTTGTGTTATAGCTGCAGGTACCACACTTCATAGGCACGACATTTTGGCGCCCACCATGGGGCCATAAATATCATTTTTGGCCTCTTAACATCATCAAATTTTCAATCTCACAGGTTTTTGGCCGGTTTTGATTCAAAATTTCATATGAGTTCTCTTTCTGTCTTGTACAAGCTCCTTTGTGCCCTCGTATGAGTATGTGAGAATTATCATATGAGCAGGTGAGAATTGTCATACGAATTTTTTGCTTCCATGTTTTTAAAATAGATTGCATTTTAAGGTTTTCATGCTTCAATTTGATTACTACTAATGCTAACCCTAGTATGTTTGTGAATTTTTCAATAGCCTAACTGGTTTTTGCAGGATGATTGTCAAATATTACACTTGTCAAAGCTTCATTTTATCAAAACAACATGACTACTAACATAGCCTAAGGAGAACTCAACTAAACTTTGTGTCTTCTTTAAGTTTTCTAGGCACACTTATTTTTCTAATGGTAAATGAATATCTTATTTTATATGCTTGAGAAGTTGTCTAAAAGGTAGGAGAGTATGCTCTTGTCCATTTGGACAATCATAAATCTCGACCCTTGAAGCGCTTCTATGTTTGAGATTTGATTACCGCAAGTGGGCCTGTCACAGTGGGAAAAAGTAATCACCCTGTGAGAATGACCCAAGTGAGTACAACTAGACCTAAGCTTTCTGACTCACTCTAAAAAATAGGCCTCTTGAGATTAAAGTCTCGGAGGATGGGATTATTTGAGTTTTCTCTTTTGAGATCTCTCATATCATACATTTAGTAGGGCCTCACGGTCTCAATCACGCTTTCTTGCTTGACTACTTCTTGTTTCGGTACCTTGTGGGGCTATAGGCCTCAATCGCGCTTGCGCGACTGCAAGGGGTAATTTGAAACAGAAACCCTTACTATGAACCCTAGGATAGAAGCTACCTGATTCACCTCTGAAAGGGGGATAATCTTTGAGAAAGAGATATAGTAACTCTCCCAAGACACTTGCCATATCGTGCCCCCATTAGTGTTTGGAGTCGGATAATACGACGTTGAGAATCCATTGCATGAGACTTAGGGGTTGTATTCTGATTAACTATTGGGTGTGTACCTAACTTCCTTAGGATTTAGCATGTTGTGCTTGAGGTCACTTATCATATCATGTGTTTGTTGTGTCTTCATCCCTGAAATAAAAAATCAGATATCTGAAACTGGAAAACAGAAGAAAAACATCAAACTTCATTGATCAAAAATCTGTCCAAACAAAATTTTTGTCTCTATTCTGTCCTCAATTGTATGAATTTTCTAGTTTGTCATATGAAAAATCTAGTTTATCGTCTAGTCTAGTGAGAATTATCATATGAGTCAGTTTAGCAAAGAATTTTGTGTTATCTTTTGTCGTCTGGTTCTATGAGAAAGCTCGTACGAGTTTATACCTTTGTCATGTGAGATTTCTAGTTTGTCGTATGAGCCTGTCTAAATAATCATTCTTAGGCTGTATAAACTGTAGTATGAATTTATGTCTCTATTAATCCATGGCTGTCTTCTTGCATGTCTTTTTCAGATCTGTCATATTTGCTTGGTCAATTTACAGTGAGCATAAACACCTGATATTTGTCATTTTGTGCGTAGATTATGTTCTTGGTTCTCTCGGTCAAGTTATCATCTTTCAAATCAGATTCTAGAAATAGACACATCACTTTTCAAGTATTTGCCTTCAACAAGTTTAAGATCTAAACATCTCAAAGTGCATTATCACCCTCTGATAAACTGATCACTCAAAATATAGTTTCTTATTAGTATCTATCATCCTCTATCATGAAACTACAACGTTTGGTCAGGTCAACCTTGTCCCACATCGTAGGATATAACATTCCTATTAGACTTGGTTTTTATCAAAATCATCATCATTGCACTCCAAAACTGAAGATCAAAAAACTTACAAACTCTTAAACACTTGAATCATCTTTTTTGTGTCATATAACTCTATCATATTTCCATTCATGGTTGATCACTTATCGAAACAACTTTTAGACAATCGAATCCTTGCGCAATATCTAACACACATGTATGCTCATTTTAAATAGAGCGTACAGATGGAAGATCGCAAAAACAGAAATTAAAATATTGGAAATAACTGAATATTATAGAAACATGGAACCCAAAAAATGAAATACAAGAAGAAGACATAACAAGCCAACATATCCAAGAAATCAAACAAGTCCAAAGTCAAAAACCAACTATGTCAAAACCTAACAAGGATTCAAATGCATCTCCAAAGAAAGGTGGCTCTTTTATGCAACTCTTAAAGAGATCCCTAAGGGATTTTGTTGAGGAAGATCAAAATCGCGCACCTATATCTAGTAATGGCTCATCCCCCCATAAGTAAATTGACTCTCCAAAGGCATATATCCCTACACCTCTTAAAAGCTTGCAAGAATCTTCCATAGCATAATCACCAAACAATACACCCAAAGATGAAGTTCCCCAAGGGATATCCATAATGGCCATCAAACCTATTTCAGAGGATCCTATTCAAAGCCCATCTCCTTCATATCCAAGCATGGATTCCTTGCAACATCCCCATAATTCTCACTTGCAAATTGAGGTCCTCATTCATAGAACACTCATTAAATGTGTCTTAATAGATGGGGGAGATGGATTAAACATTTTCTCATTGAGTCTTGTCTATGCTCTAGGTTATTTAGAAGATGCAGTTGATCCCAAAAAAAAGTTCACATTCAAAGCATATGATGAAGAAGAGCATTCCTCTAAAGGAATTGTGATATTACCCATCAAAGTGAGACCTTTGTAGAAAGACACAACATTCCAAGTTCTAGACTTGGACTTACCATACAACATACTCTTGGGAAGACCATGGATACATGACATATAGGCTATTCCATCAACATGTCATCAGTGCCTGAAATTTCCATACAATGAGAAGGAAATAACGATCTCAACAGACTCAAATCCATTACAGTTTTGTAGTAATCTAGAACAAGCTCAAGAGGTCATTATTCCAAATAACTGAGAGGTAGCATCTTCAAGCACACACTTCAAGGAACAATCATTTGCATCAATTTTGTCAAGCATGGAAAAACAAATGCAGCTAAGAGATCGAGGGAATGGATAATATTTTCTATCATGGAAAAACAAACAAGAGCAACTTGAAATTGAAAGGGATGAAGAAGATGTAGGAGTCGATATATTTCACACGTATGCAGGAAAAACATTAGGAACTAGCTCATTTGAATCAGAATCACATTCGGTTGACTTGGACTTAACCGAGGACAATCAGGAGCTACTTGCAAAAGGTCATTTTGATGATAGTATCGTTCTAGACATTGAAACACATATTGAAAGCTCTAACATCTATATCATGGCCCCTAATATCTTTGAAACAATTCAACCTGAGGATCCTTTACTCTTAATCCATCCTGAACCTATGGACTGGGAAAATGAAAGACATATTGCCATTGATACCTTTCCTAATGACCATGCCATATCTATATATCTTAATGCAATCGAACCCACAACAACTTTCACCAGGAATTTCAACAATGCATCTTCCAATCAAGTGGGTGTGCCAAATCTCCCAGTTGCAAAAGTGAAAATAAATAAAACAATATCAGGTCTAATGCTGGAAACCATTTACAAGCAACATTAGACCAAGAAAAAGTAAAAACAAAGAGAGGTCATCTATCCTAATAGAACCGACAGAGGCAGTTAACATTGGCACAATTGATCTACATCCAACAATCTCTCTATCAGAACAAGAAAGGCAAAAATATTTGGAACTCTTCAAAAAGAGGCAAATCAAAAGATGGTAATATGCAGACATTCCAAGTTTGGATCTAGATCTTATAATACATCACCCGAATATCAATCCAGGAGAAGGCATCAATAATGGAACACAACATGGATCAAGAGCAAGCATACTATTCATCACGCCAGAAGGTCATACAATTCCAAAAGCATACAAATTAAGGTTTCCATGCACCAACAATACAACATAATATGAAGCTTTGATTACAGGTATCAAAATGGCTATAGAATGGAACATTACACAACTTCAAGTCTTTGAAGACTCTCAGCTCGTCATTAATCAAATCAATGACAATTGTCAAACAAAGGATGAAAAGTTAATGCCTTATAAGAAGATGGTTGATGATATCAAGAAATACTTTGTAGAAATAAATTTTCAGAAAATTCCAATGAATGACAACAAAGAAGCAGATGCCATGGCAACACTTGCTTCTCTCCTTTAGACATAGGAAAATCAAGAGCGTTACAAATTCTTGGTGGAAGAGTTGTTTTACCCTGCACATAATTGTCCTGATTCCCAAACTATCTGTCACCTTGTTGGGCATGATTCCTCCTGCTATGGCCAAACTTACACATACCTGAAAGATAATGTCCTCCCTCCTAACTTATCAAAAAACCAAAAGAGAAACTTTATTCGCCAATCCTCCCATTATACTCTCGTCGTGGATACCCTTTTTATATGAGGTCTAGATGGTACTCATTTAAGATGTTTCGAACAAGAAGAATCTAAGAAGGCCTTAAATGAAGTCCATAATGGCATTTGTGGCACTCATTAAAGTGGTCTTACCCTTTTGAAAAAACTCATACGCCTGGGCTATTATTGGCCAACTATAGAACAAGATTCATTTCAGATAGCTAAAACATGCAAACAATGTCAAATCCATGGAAATTTGATTCATGCACCAGAACAATAACTTCATGCTTTTGCAATAGCTTGGCCTTTCTGCCAATGGGGTCTTGATCTAGTAGGAAAGATAAATCCTTCTTTATCCAATGGTCACAAATTCATCCTTGTAGCTACAAAATATTTCCAAAAATGGATTGAGGCAGTACCTCTCATCAATATCACAGAAAAACAAATTGTTGCATTTATCTTGAACTACATCATTTGTTGCTATGGAATACCCATGACCATTATCACTAATAATGGGTGACCGTTTCAAGAATCAGGATGTCCAAGAGCTATGTGACAAATTCAAGATCCAACACAGATTTTCAACACCTTACTATCTGCAAAGGAATGGACAAGCAGAGACATCAAACAAAACCATTATGAAAATCCTCAAAAAGACCATGAATGATGCTAGAAGAGATTGGCATATTCAATTGAACCCTACTCTATGGGCCTACCGTACCAGTATCCGCACACCAATAGGTGCCACGCCTTTCTCTCTTGTCTATGGATCAAAAGCAATACTACCAATAGAAGTAGAGATACCTTCTCTATGAGTATCATTAAAAGTCCTTATCCTAGATGAAGAGCAACGAGTATCTAGATTGCAAGAGTTAGAATTAATTCATGAACGAAGACAACATGCCTTTGATCATTTAAAGATATATCAGCAAAGAATGTGTCACAATTACAATCACAAGGTCAAACTGAGAGGATTTCAAGTTGGGGAACTAGTACAAAAAGAAGATCAACGCAACCAAGCAGATCGAGAAAAGAAAGGGAAGTTTGAACCAAACTGGTTAGGTCTATTTGTGGTCACAATAGTATTTGGGTCAGGAGCATATCAACTATCAACATAGGATGGGGATCAGCTCGAGGAACCCATCAATAGCATGCATCTGAAAAAAAATTATGTCTGAAAAAGAAAAAAATCCAAAAACATTGAAAAAGTAGAAAATCCAATAACATTGAAGAAGCAAAAAATCCAAAAATAGTGAAAAAGAAAAAAAAATCCAAAAACAGTGAAAAAGTAGAAAATCCAAAAAAAAAATCAAATATGAGAAAAAGTGCAAGAAAAATAGATGGTGAAAACCTGGCAAATAGGGGCTATCTGTCAACTAGCTCTTCCATCTATTAGTTCATGCATCCTTCCGCTTGCATTCATTTTTCGTCTGCGTTGTTCATATCTATCATAAAGCCTTTGTACATGCGCAGGCATCCCAGGTGATTTCTCACCATGGTTTGGATCATTGGGTATATCATAATGACTTTGTTTCTAGCCTTGGGGAAAAATCTTGAACCTCGCTGGGGGTAAAATTATCGATCATTTTGATCTTAATCAATCAGGTAGAACAATAGTTAGAAAACACTGGTCAAGCAAAAACTGAGACACATCCAACGTTGAGCACAAGATCAAATTGTCCACCATCAAACTATCACATGTTAGTCTAAGCACATCACACACTTTTCAATGGATGATATCTTTTGGATAAGGATTTTAACATGATTGTTCAACTTTTCTATCTTAATTTTCACCATCATGATTTATGAGTGACTCCAGGATGTCTCTAACTAGAGGAACAAGAAAGGAACGTGATATTTTTCTTGTCTTCTATCTGTAAATTAATCATTAATATGTGCAAATTTGTCTCAGGATATGATCATTAGAGTATCATCAAAGACATTTTTTATTTGCATATAGAAATGGTTAATATTGTATGTTTTATGCAAGCAACACTTAGGTCATCTTGGTTCAATTATACCTCGATGCTTGTGCTAACTTGCAATATCAAAATCCAAGAAATTAGTGCTCAAGTTATCGTGGTTTAATTATACCATCAATGTTTGCACTCACTTCCCATATTTTAAAAGCAAATGCTCAATGATGACAAAACGCAATAGCGCAGTGATTGGTCCAGTCATAGCTTTGCATTTCATTTGCATTGACATTTGCATGTAGCTTGCATTTCATTCTTGCAAGGGTTCCCGCAAACTCATCTTATCCAAGGTTAAATCTATCGCAAGAATCATCAAGGTATCATCATAAGTGTATACATAATCAAACTGATGACTCATCTCTCTGTCTCCAGATATTGTCGACCCAATGCAAATTTTATGTTACCCCCTCAACAGTTTCAACATTAGCATATCTGAATCTTCCTACGACCTGATATCAACAAAATGTGAGTTCTTTATCCAATCAACCTTATCAATTATATCAATTGATCACATCTAAATCTATTCTGTCATATCTTATACAGGATGTATCTTTCCTGGAACCAGACATTTTGATCAAGTCTTATACAGGATATATCGTTCCTGAAACCAGACGCTTTGATCATCTTTGTCTTATACAGGAGGTGTCATTCCTGAAACCAGACTTAATCTCGATCTTATCAATCTAATCAATCAAGCTCTATCAATCATCGAGAATCACATCGTCGTGATCAAAGAACACACACTTTCATCAATCAATGTTGCATAAATCAACTCAATTCTAATCAGGAAATCAATTTCGTAACACTCCACACACTCCAAAAGTCAATTATCTCAATTGATCTCCCAAGGGGCCATCATCGTACCGTAATTTATCAATCAATGTCTGGGGCATCCTATCGAACCAATATCATCATCAAAATGAGATTATTTGAATCAACGTGTCATCACACCTCACTTAAAAGAGGGGCAAAATGTATACACCTAAAAATGGTCTGCAAATAATTAATTAAATAAGCAATTATTTAATTAGTCCCCCTTCCTAATTTAATTGAATTCATTAGCAATTTGATTAAATTCTCCCTTTCATCTACTTATTAATAAATCTAAGGATTTATTTAAAAGGTTCATTTCAATAAGTTCCCTTTGATTAATTAATTCAAATTAATTAATCCTCCCCCATTCAATCAATTCTTCTAATCCTCTAATTAATTAAAACAAATCAATTTATGAGTTGTTGAAAATTAATTAGTCTTTCCCCATTATTTGAATTTTTAAATTCAAATTACCCACATGCCTCCTTATCCTAACCTCCTATGGTGTGGATATTCTCCCCTTGAGACACATGGCACTTTGGCCACATGTATCCTCTCTTGAACACTTGCCCTTTTATGAGCTAGGCTCCTTGACACTTGTCACCACACAGATGAAAAGTGTCCCTTCCTCCAACCTCTTCTCCAACCTCCTCCAATTTCACCCTTGATATCTTCACACTCTATCTTGACTGTTGATTCCTGCCACCTCACCCCTAGCCTTGGAAATCCTATAAATATCCCTCATTTTGGAGCACAAAGGATCCCATCTCATTATCAATCTAGGCATTGTTACTATAGGCATATCATTTGAGAATTGTTATTATAGGCAATTGCATCTTAGATCTAGTTTAATTTGATCATTTTTTAGCATAATTGTTGAATCATGTTACTTAATCAATCTCTTTTCTAGCTTAATTGCATCATCGTCATAGCTTAATCATGCATATCATTAGCTTAATTAGACTCTTGGATCAATCTAGCATAATCAATCTCATATAGTTTGCATATCATTATCATTTCAAATCCTCTGTCTAGGTGTAGTCAAGTCACTGGGATTTCTTATCCAGATCTGAGAGCAAATCCATACTCGCAACTCTTAGGAGGTGATAGGTCACTTTGTCATTGTTCACCTTTCATTTTCTTTTAATTTGCTAACCATTCTTGTAATGATCTATTGAGTGTTTGTGTTATAGTTGCAAGTACCACACTTCATAAGCATGACAATTCTCTTTCACACTCAATCTCTCCTCTGATTCTCGATGAGCACTTCACTGATTTGCTCTCTTCTACAGTAGAAAAACTCTCATATTCGGCGAAACCCTTTAATGATTTTGGCTTGCATATTTATAACATGGTTTTCCCACCAAAAGCCAATTCAAATTTCAGGCGGTTAGGGTTTGCATCATCGAACACGAGGCATACTCAATCCGATCATATCTCATCCAATCTCATCTGATCCACCTTGGATCGCATACCTTCTTTGGAGGGATAAGGCCATCACATATTTTTCCATCTGTCCAAAGTATGTTTGCCAAGAATAACAAAAATTCCCTTGTTTTCCGGCCTTTAAATCTGTTGACACATTCATGACCTAGTTGTTTCCTTCTCAAGATTATCCTGCAATATAATTTCCTTGTTGTGATCCTGGTGCCAACAACTCCCTGATCTCCTTCTGTCATTTATTCTTCCTCAAGTTGCAATCCTTTGATCCTATCCACAAATAACGAGCTTCATATTAAAAGCTCAACTATAAAAATACCTACCATGCCTTGATGATATAAACACCTTCACCAAATTTTGCCTTATTTCCACTTGGCACCTGTGTATTACACATGTCAGTATCCAACTCAACATTCAACTTACCAAAATTTGATCAATTCATACTTGATCATCCAGCAAACCTTGTTACTAGTACAAACCCTTACCGATTCAACCTTGCACTTTGCTTCTCTTCTGGTGGAATACTCAATTGGTTAGCAATCTTGCTAACCTTCCTTATCCACATCTTCATCAGATGGGAGTCTTTTGCATATGCACATTGTTGCATTACCGGTGGACATACTTACCAGTAAACACATTGATGACACCATGTCATTGTCCTTCAACTGATTCCATATTAGGCATCTGCATGTCGGTTGCACTCTTTGTCTGCAGCTACTCAATCTTTCATTCTTCATCATCAGTCCGGACAATATCTCAACTAGTTTGTTGAAGTGACAAACTCATCATTCTTCATCTATCCTAACAACTCAACATGCCTTCTTTGTCGGTCCAATGCATATACCTGATTTCATGCATTCGAGGCATTCTTTTGATTCACTGATAGATCTGGTGTGAGCCTTCAAACACCTTCCTTTACCTCTTCTTCCTTATCTCATAGAAATAAGATGCAAAATATGCATAATAGGAGATAAGCTCCACTTACCGGTGATAGTGAATCCTTGTCATCTACATCCTGCAATGCACCCATGTGGCTTCCCTATTTGTTCAACATATCTTCAAATGGGCATATGTGATCCAGTTGGGGCACACTCACTGTCAATCATCTCTTCACATGGTGACTGCATCTTTATTTGGTGGGAGTCCAGCTATTTTGCATCCACACAGCATACTGGTGACATTTACATCCTTCTCTTCATGTGTTGATGTGATTGTGATAACACCGCATCTTCATCACAAACAACAACTCAAGTACCTCGCTCATCCTACTTGTACACTGGTCATATGCTTATTGGTTGGAAACTACTCACTTGGTTGATTTATCTTCTCCATGTCAACACATCACTTACTAGTTGACATATTCTCCTTACCGATTGTCCTTCTATATTGGTTGACATCAATGACAACACAAAGCTAACAGGTATCCCATGGAGATTTTTTGCTAGATCATTTTTAGCCTGGCTTAGTTGAGCCTATGCTTCCTCATGATGACTTAATGTATAAGGCTTATTAACAATATAAAATGAGGTAGTTGGCTTCTAAATCAGTTCAGCATGCCTATTTGTTGCCTCCTCCTACATCAACTGCCACTTCGTCCACTCCTGTGTTATAGCGAATAGTGGCATTTGCCCTTTCTTCATTATGGGCTGAGGTTAAACTTATTCCTCCAACTAGACCTCATTGTTTTCTTAGGACTACATAGTCTTTAGTGGTGTGATCTATTGTTGCAATTGCATCTAGTGTAGACAAGGGAAAAGCACACACAATGTCAAAGTCTATGGCTCATCCTCCCTTTGAACTCTCAATCTTGGTGAATATCCCCCATCTTATTAAATATAAGAAGGGGAAGCCCTCCCCCCGTACTCATTTGTCACCATTGGTATCTACATAACAGCCCCTAAAGGAATCCCTTAATCCTCCAATTGCTCCTCAAGCAAAGCGGGGAAGGGTGCCCGTAGCCATGAACATAATGCCTATCTCAGGGGCACCTTCTGCTTCATCAATGGGGCCTTCTCCTGTACTAGAGATTGTCTCGACAACCTCTTCTATGGATCATGATGCTCTTCAACCTTCTTGAGACTCAGCCCCTGGTCCCCATCTTTGTTGTAATTAGTGTGAGCATGAGTGTAAGCACCATCGATAGGTGATGTTGTAGGAATGTGATGCTGATTTGAAAGCTGATGGTGCTCCTTCAAAATTTGTTCCTATTGCATCTATATCATCTTCAATGTTGTTACCAACTGCTTCCATGACTCTTGATGAACCCCACCTCAAGAAGGTGGACTTCTTCACTGTAACAACCTTGGAGCCACTTCTTATCACCTCATTGCTTAAGTTACCTATGTTGCCTCAGCCATTGGATATGCTACACACGCAAGTGGTCTCTAGTGCTTCTTTTCTTGGTCCTCCTATTATGTAGTTTCTTCTTCATTAGATCTTTCTTGGGGTCCTCCAAACTGCTATGATTGACAAGAGACCTATGCCTCCTTCTCAACCTAAGTGGAAGTTCGAGAAGGGCCCCATTCTAGAGTTTTGTTGGTGCAAATTGACTTAGGTGTGTTACTTAGTTGTATCTTTTCTTGTTTCTACTTGCATTGTTGAGAAGGCCCCAACTTTTCCTAAGTTTATCACTACCCATCTCATAGAGATAGTAGTCTAATTTTGTAATTGCCTCCTCAGACTGCATCACCTACTTCCTCTACAAAGGCATATTTGTTTGACTCTTTGTAGGAGATCTTGATGCTATCTATGATCTTCACCCAATCATTGACTCTTGCCTCTTCTGATCTTGTGGACACGAATATTGAAGTTGCCTCATCCCTAGCTCTAGCTTCTAGTGAGACACTTGGTTCTATCCTTGTGGTTGTTCCTCTCCAAGCTCATCTTCCCTCCCCATATAATTTAGATTGGGAGGATGATCATCTCCTAAAAGATGAACTTTAGGATAGTACCCTTATTATCATGTATCTTAGAGTGTGTGCCTCTCTATGTTCCCCGTGCTTGCTTACATGTTTGTTCCCTCTCAGAGGACCCAAGTTACTCCTTTGGTGCTTGGAAATGGGAGGTTGATAGTTTTTATATGTTTTTCTTACCTAGAGGACCTGAGTTCTCTATAGGTGCTCGAAAACGGGGGATTTTCTATTGTGCAACTTCTTATATTTTTTACTTTTTCTTCCCTTCGTCGTATCTTTCTTTTCAATATTCGAGGATGATGCAAAGCATTGGGGGCATTTAGGATTGCTTCCATGTTGACCCTCATCTTTGTTTTCTCATTGTGTTTATGTCTTCTTCTTCAAATCTAAGAACCTTGACATTATGATGAAACACCCTTCTACAACCATATCACTTATTTTATTTTACTTCACTATTATGGGTTTTGACAGTGAATAATTGGATCCTCGTGTTCTCCTGCATTTTTCTCGATGTTGTGGGTCTTATGTGTCATCCACCAAGGGTGACATTCCATGAAGACATCTCGCTATGTTGATGTGACACAACATTTCTTCTCCTTAGAATGACATGCATCCCATGAATACCATTCTAAGGGGGGCTATAATATCTGCATCTTGGCATCATCTGCATTTTTGTCTTATTTATCTTAGCATTTACTTTATCTTGTTGCCTTAGTGGGGCCAAACCACTTGATCCATTTTATCCTATCACCTTTTGTGGAGGCTAATCCACTATTTATCAAATCAATCTACAGTCGCCCAATTGTATGGCTATCTAGCATAACACAACTTGCTACCCATACTGGTAAAATCCTTAAATTCACCCTATCCTATGGCTATCTAGCATAACATAATTTGTTACACATACCGGCAAAATATTGCAAATTATCACCCTATTGTATGGATAGCTAGTATAACTTTCTATCCATACTAGTGACATACTTTTTATCTCAACAATTGATATCTTTCTTTTTTCATAATAGGGGTTCTCCTCCATTAAGCGGGGTCTATTTCTATTATATTATCTTATCTACTTTGTGCTTGATCATTTTTATTTTTTACTTTTTGTCCAACATGTTTGTCTGCAATTGACATGTTTATGATAGAATAACCTAGCAAAATCCAATGTAATTTTTCTCACTAGGAGCAACTTCATTTAGTTGGCAGATTTTTCTTCCCCTTCATGACTCAGTAACATCTCTCTACTTTAGCTTCACATATCTCAATAATCATATGCTTGCTAAAGTGGGGACAAAATGTAATATCGTAAAATGCACCCCATGCAATTCCGCGTCACATGGGTGCCTTCACATTAAGCTGATTGGAGACCTTATTCATCTCTGTCTTTTTGTCTACATGGATTGCCTTGTTAGCCTAGGATTTGGCATTTTATTGACCATATTGACTATTTGACTCTCAAACACTAGCGTGTCATGGAGACATTTGCACGTCACGCTAGCATCCCATGAATATGTAAATACACAAGTGGTTGTTTGAGTGTTATGCTTGCACTTGTAAGAGTTTGTAATTCCTCTATTTGTGGCCACCAATGTCAGGATTCTTCTTTTTTCTCTATATCTTGTCCATGAGAGCCTATTTTGGGGGCTTCTTGATCATTTGAGAATTGGGGAGACTACTACAACATTTTTCATAATTTTTCTACACCTTCATGTTGGATTTCTCATTCCATTTTCATGCTACTAACATTGTCATAGCTTGCTCAACTTCTCTCTAGAAAACTTATAAATTGTTGGTATTGAAGGGGAGTCACTTTTTCCTTTCACTTGTTGCATTTTTGTGTTCTTTATCTCCATTAGCATATTATTGTCATTATCTTTATTGCCATTTCTTTGTTTATCTTTTGTCTAATCCATGATCTTTGTTGTCTGTGCAGGTGGAAACACTGAAATGGGGGTCTAACTATGCTAGGCCTCTAAACACAACCACTACATTTTTCTCCTTTTGATTTGTGTGCAGTTTTTTTGTTGAGCAAGGAGAGTTATCTTGTTGGAGGCTTCATTGCTAGACCTTGTGTGAGAATCTCCTTCCTTTTTTTTAAATTCTTCATTGATATTATTGTTTTCATTGTTAAGAATATTGTCATAATAGATCAAAAACTTGTCCTTTGTACTCTCTATATGATGCTCTATACTTTGTTCGTGTAGGATGCTAGTGTGTTGCACTGTCGTCTTAGACCTACATGCATGTCCTTGGACAGTGGCTAAGTAGGGGTTGTAAGGGAGTCTCTGTAACCTATTCTTTTGGGTTTTATAGTTAGATAATCTTATTGTATCTTCTATCATGTAATCTCCATTCATAGGTTTGGATAGATAGTTGATATCTTCCTGGCTCACCAAAGCACCAGTTTAGTGAGGTAGTGAAGCTTGATTTTCTCCTTGAGGTCTATCACTTCGAGGGTAGAAAATCCCCTCCTCTACAACTACCTTGATTGTTGCCTTACTGGCAACAATCCATTCTCACCTTTCTCTATGAAGCTTCCTAAGTGCCTTTGTCAATGTCTCCATGTCAGAGGGGGTAGAGCAATAGGTGTAGTCACGTGTTAACTAGATTTTTCAGAGTTTGTTATACATAGGGTGTCAGACTTTGTTTCAAGGTGTTCGTCGAATCCACATCCTGTGAAACATGATGGCTAGGTTTTAGTTTTCTATCTAGGTTCGAGTGATGAGCCCAGGGTTCAGTGTCAAACCTAGCATCTCTGATACCATTAGTTAAAACCATTCATTCTAAAATAGAAATATATATTAAAATTTTCTAAACTAGGAAATTAAATACTTATTTTAATTCACATTCAACTAAAATTGAAATCATAATAACTAACAAAATTGAATGTAAATAACCATTTTATCAAATGGAAACATCAACTAACTTTTTCATTTACACAACATATAGTATATATATAGAGATAGAGAGATTACAAAGTTTTATCTTTTGGATGCCAAACTTTATAAAATATAAGGGGGAGGGAGAGCATCATCAAGGGCTTTTACACCCAACCACAGATCAAAGCCCCTTACACCGCTTCCTACTGGAAGGGCCCAACCCTTCAGAAGGAAAGAAGATAAAAGACGGAACAATGCCAATGAGCCACTGAGCATGGTGTTTAGAATCTACATATATTGACTAGTCATACACTAGAGGTACGTCCTAACTTG
The DNA here is from genome assembly GCF_030272615.1 of Cryptomeria japonica. Lineage (NCBI taxonomy): Eukaryota > Viridiplantae > Streptophyta > Pinopsida > Cupressales > Cupressaceae > Cryptomeria > Cryptomeria japonica. The sequence goes on from NC_081407.1 coordinate 918,325,252, forward strand.
TATGACTCTTTGGCTAGTAGTGCATCTTTCATGAACTAGCAGATGCATGCAATTTGTTGCACTACCTTGGCCATGGTTTTTATTAAATAGCAAATTGAGTGTTGTCCAATGTTCACCACCCTCACTCGGCTTACAAGGAGGAATGTATACTTGCATCTACGCATGGAATCAACTGACCATCAAAGGTTCAACCTAATAGGTAATGGATATACTAGTTCAAGAGACATCCCCATGTTCTCTTAAAAAAGTAAACTCTTTTGAAAAATCAAGCATGGTTTAATAACAGGTTAAAGTTAAACAAGTATCTCTACTCTGATCTAGTTGGCTTGCTACCATCCTTCCAAACTACAGAATAGTTTAAACCATATACCCAAAGTTTTGTCTTTGCAATAAAACATCGAAACAACCTAATACAAGAAAATAGTCTAATCTGGTCTATAAACATTTAAGGTAAGACATGTAACACAACAAGATTACAAAATTTGATCCAGAACAGAGGTTTCGATCTCCACATTAACAGTCAATTAACCAAAAAAGAAACACATACGCCTGTTTAAGACTGGGATGAGATGAAGAGTTTTCCTAACCATACTATGACTTAGTATGCTGCGATAATTTGCATCTGTTCCTCCATTCGATGATTAAACAATTCATCAACAACATTATACAGATAGCAAAATATCATTTTCAATGCGTATCTGAGAAGATATCTTTCAGATTCATACAGATTAATGTTAAAATCATGTTGTAGAACTACGATAAATAGAGCAAGGTATTTACTCTTGCCCTGACAAAAAACAGTAGTAGAATCCACCACAGGGCTTCCATGGCTAAGGACCGACCACCTTCTCGACTTCTCCTCAATCAAAATATCCTTGCAGAACTAAATTCATAGCTTTCTCAAATTGAACTAGTATTGATAATATAACAACCACGATGCTAACACTTATCACACAAGAGTTTGACAGTATCACCCAAACAACATGACCACAACAATAATCTCTTCCAAGAGTATTATCACCAAACACAAACTCAGTATTAAACACATAATATCATTACTATTTTTTCCCCGATCAAAACAACAGCCCCCACGGCTTCCTCCAAAGAAAAATAAATAACCATGAATTTCCCCTCACAAACATAGCAAGCACCAAGATCATTAATCCAAACGCATAGCAGTTACAAGAATCTCGACCACTGAGTTGGTAGCCACTATGTCCACCGTCGATGGTCTCTAAACAAGAAGCATGATCCATAATGCAGAGATAAACATCCATAACATAAAATGAGAATGGATATATTAGTATCTATACATGTACATTTTCCAACATACGTGTGTGGGTATTAATATACTCATAAGTTATGGAGTTGCCAAGAAATATATATATATATATATATATATATATATATATATATATATATATATATATATGTATATATATATTTGTTTGTTTTTGTGTAAAAATGAAACATATGAATATAGTATCTATATCATTATCAAAGAGAGAGAAACATCAATAAGTAATAAAAAATAACAAGGAATAGATTTAGACATAGGATAACTGACAACCTAACGGTACATATGAGGGTGACAAACTAACTCAAGGTCGACATCAGTAGAGTGATAAGGACCTTACTATACCATGGCCAAGATTCTTATGATGTTTGTTCAGTTTATCAAACCCAGGACTCATTAGCATTTCTCATTTCTAGTATCTGCAATCCTCTCCTTGATGATACTTTCCCTTCCTTCAAGGGTAGTTCACATGAAAGGAAATCGGTTAGCCAATTCTTAACCATTAATAGCTCAACATAAGAAACAAAATTTAATAAACTTATCTATTCAATCCTTTCCCACTCAATGAGTATTTTCATCCACATGAGAAAAATAGATAAATTAACCAGTTTATCCAATTAAAAAGAATAATATTTATAATTCCAAAATTAGGAAGGTGGGATGTAACATCATGGCATGGTAAGTAGCCTAGAAGGAACCAATCAATCAACAATATGTGGAAGCACAAAAAAGGCATGTGAACCAAATGAATTTATTTTTATTGTTGTTAGGGTTTAAATAAAATTTAACATTGGAAGTGTTTAAAAGAAATTGAAGGAAAACATTCTTATCTTTATTGGATACTGGGCTAAATAAAATCAAATAAAACATTCTTACTGAGTGGCTTTCATTCTAATTATGTTTTCTCAAGCAAACTTGTCATGGATTGAATCAAAGAATGTTGTAATGGTATCAAACTTATCATTGATGCTCTTAAACTTATCATTAGTGCTTTTCTTTAATGGATGGCTACCACTATGTACACCTTTATAGTTAGATTAGTAATTTATAAGTATAAAGACAAAAGTGGTTATTACATAGTGTTTTAGTCACATCGTTTAAAGACAAAGCATTTCAGTGGTATAGGAGATTCCAAACTAATTTAATAAATAGGATGAGTTAGGTGAAAAGCTCAATAAAATTATCTCTAAATAATGCATTATTATACTATTTGACGACTCTTAATAGTAATCTTGTTATTAGATACAATCTATGCGTGGGACAATTTTTTTGAATTTCTTATGACATTTCTATTGCATGAAAAAATTCTTATTCAAGTTGCTATGATGGTTCCAAGGCCTCTAGTACCTATATTCCTAGAGATCCCACTTCAAAAGCACATCTTGACTCTTCTTCTTACTACATCCACTAGTAAACCATCTACTTTTTCTTCCCCTTCAAATGAAGTACATGAAGTTAAAGTCATAAAGGAAGATTTTGCAAATGAAACAAGAGAAGAAAAACGGATAAAAAGGGAGTAGAGGCTAGAGAATAAAAAGGAAGGAATAAAAATCCTAACACTAATATAAAATGAGTTGAATGTGGCCAAGCAAGTCGTAGGACAAAGATGCAAAGAGAAGGCGACCACCACAATAAGAAAAAAATTCATCCAATGAAAAACCTTACCATCATCTCTTTCAACTTATTTGAACATCTCCTAACTAAATCAACACTTGATAACTTACTAAATTTTTAATTAACATAATTACTTTAAAAATATTTATTTCATTTATTTTCAACTATCATGAAGTTACTAGAACCTCTCACTTCACTAAATTTTTTTTTATGCCTCAGAATTTATGTTTGAACAGAAGTTATGTATCAATTCAAAGCATTCAATATAATGCCACTTTTCTTCAATTAGAACTGTTCCTGAAAGCGACTATTCCCAACTTCGAACTTCACATGGGCAAATTAGTCAAAGTTCCAAGTGCATTACAACTTTGGAGAGTTGTCTACATGCAGTGGATATCCTTGTTGAATTAATATTGGGTTGTTCAAATGTCCAAATCCCATTGACTCTGTATTTATTTTCATCGTTGTCACGCGGTCTTTTAGGACCGCTATTTTTTTTTAACTTATCATCGGCTTAAGTACGTGGGGAACACGATAGCATCTCACAGGCCTGCCATCATAACGTGATTACATTCAACGAATATAGTCCAGTCCAACTTGAACAAAACAATTTTATTTAGTTAAAAACTGATAATATATAAACCCTTTTTCTTAACAAGATAAAGTTGGTAGATTAAAGAATTTAGTATCATGGAAAAAGTTGTTAAAAATGATTATGTAATGGGTGATATAAAAATTAGTCAATCTTCAACACTGTATACTGTCATTCATTACGCCAGCTTATTGCAGAGACGTAAATTAGAAAAGACTTTAAATTCAATAAGGATGAAGTCACAAACGCGTATGATGACGATACTAAATTTTGACTATAAAAGGGACCGTTAGCTTCGTTACGAATCACAACATTAGGGAATTGAGGATTCGGTGATATTGGATTCCACTTGAACGTTCTCGTATCGAGATAATTGTGGTAATAGATGATCTCTTGCAGATATGAGGAAGTAGTAAAGTGGGTGAATCTCCAGTGTGCAGAATAAGATGACGCTACTGGCAATTCCTTTTCTCCAAATAACGTCTATCCATTCAAGGTATAGCTTTATTACTTCTGTGGAGAAACAGATTCAGTCTCTTGTATAACAGAGTTACTTTGTTGGCCAACTTCTTTCCATATAAAAGCTATGGAATGGCTATGTAGATCAGATCTCCGTTTTCCACGTCTCAAGTTGAGAAAGCTAAATCAAGGGAGATCTTGTCTGGCAAGAAGGGGGAGCCATTATCCTCCAAGTACAAGAGAGGTCATCTGATTTTCCACTGACTTCATGAAGGTAACCTTGATGAAGAGTCCTTATTTGGAGAAATGGAGTTGCCTGTAACGTCCATTTCGGTGGGATCAATGACGTCCAGATATTTTGGAGATTGGCATTTGTATGTTCTAACGTTTTCATGGAGGAAGTAGATGTTTGGTAGGTGAAAGCTTTTTTTAGTATATAATAGTTTTTGATACAGATAGGTAGGAGAATGGCCTCCAACTCTTATAATGATATAATAGTAGTCCATGTTATATTCATGGATTTGTTACGTGTTTAGAGTTGGACCAGCCAATTACTTTTTGTTTTTATGTTTTTATGGTTAATAGAATGTGTAAAAATCAACTTCAATATTTTTATTTAAAAATATTGAAGTTCATTCTTTATTTAAGAATTATTTGTACAGCTTATGTTAATGGATTCATAGTATTTATTTATAATATATTAGTTAATAAATTGCTTTCAATGATTTATAATATGTGGAAATTAATTTTTTTATTTTAAATATTTTAATTTTATGGAAAATCATGATGGTTTTCTTGAGTTATCTTTTTTATGAATATTAAGGATATAATTTTTGTGTATTATGTGTTTATGGGTTAACTATAAATTAATCAAAATAACAATATCATGTAAAAATCTGACATTTGTCAAAAGTTCTATTATATATAATTAATTTGTTTGTTGTTTTCATACCTTTCACTATCATTTTAGATTGATTGGAGCAAAGCTAAGAAAACTCATTTGATTTTTATTAAGGTAGGTAGGGGAAAGGCCCTCAATCTGTAAAGTTGAGTTTAATGTAGATAAAAAACAACCAGACTGGCTTGACATAAAAGCCAACCAAAACCAACTGAAATTAGACATAGAAATTACATATATAACAAGTAGAAAAAAATAGCATAATCTAGAAACCAAAAGTTTTAGAAGAGCAACCAACACAATGGCCAACCATACAAAAAATAGCTAGCTAAAAGTCAAACAAGACTCTAGTAGAAGAATTCTCAATCTTTGATCATGTTCGCCAATCTAGCCTCCCAACTCATAATGATGGTAGTAGCTTTGCCTTTCCTTTGAATTGTTGATCTATCTTTTCTTTCTTTATAGCTATTTTCTCAGTCTTAGACCACATAGTCACCACTCCCATAACCATTTTTTGCATTAAGGCATTGGTAATTGTGACAATTTTCCCATAGTATTCTCAAGAGAAATAATTATGTCCCTAGAATTGGCATAGCTCATACTGTCTTCAGGATTTTTTATATTATCTATCAAGACATGGAGGTCTTCAATCTTCATAGAAAGAATCTACCAGTTCTAATGCTTGATGATCATCTCTTAATCTTTTGGATTTTATTTAAATGCATCCTCCTCCTCAACTTAATTTTAATGGATATTAAGATCTTTCATGTCTTCTCCATAGGGGTTGTTATAAGGAGGGAAGTGCAAAATCGAATCTTCAAGGGTAAGGTTAAGCGGTTCCTAAGTATTATTCTTATTATCATCCTCTTTGGAAGAGGGGTCTTCAAAATTTTCCTCATTATCCTCCACAAGGCTAGTTTTCATAAGGGTCGAGGCAATCTTAGCAATTGTTGATAGTTTGGCTAACCTAATATATTGTCATTCTCTTGATGACATGGTGGTACCATCCTTAACATTCTCTCCATCAAAATAATTTATGGCTAAAGAAGAGGGGTGGGACACGACAAAACTACTTTCAACATTTTTTATTATTCCTCTCAACATTTTGTTTTTAGTGGAGTAACATGCCGAAACATTGCCACTGTTTTGAGGAGCGTGGACAATTTTTTGCAGCCCCCTCAAAAATCAAAGGGGGCATTTCATGACCCAGAATGAGTTTTTATTTCTTGGTGGGCTAGGAAGGAGGTTTTTCACCATTTGTCTTTTGAGGATGGGGCTTCACCCACAAACACAATGCAATTTTTGCTTCCATTAATAATAGATGGATTAAGGTTTTTGTGAGAATTGACCCATTTTGATGAGGTGTGGGGTTAATTTGGGAAAATAGGTGTTGTATACCTTGCATAATAATGTTGTAATTATAATATTTATTTATTATGTGGTTTCCCATGGACATGTAATCTAATATTTATTTATGTGATGTTGCACATGGACATGTAACATGTAGAGATTCCTTGGGAATATTCTTGAGGCCACTTGATGAGTTGTATTGTAACATTGGGATTACTATATTGTAATTATTTAATATTGGGGAAATATATTTAAAAAATAAAACTTAGTACCCAATATTAAATGTGGGGTCAAGGGGTAGTTAGCACATGGTTTTGTCACATCGTTTTACTTTACCACTAGTTATTTTTGTGTGATCTTGGGTCTATATAAGCAAGTACATGTTCAGTGGTTAAGGTTGGCTAGTAGATTTTGGGCTATCATTGTATTGAGTCCTTTGGAGGATAGCATTTGTGAAGCATAGCATGGCATGTGTGGATTCATGCTTGGAAACATGGGAATGCATTGGAGGGCTTGATGATTCAAACATATTCATTGTAACTCTATGTTGCTTTATGGCTAATTAATACAATGGAGTATGGATGCTTTTGGAGGTTGGATTTTTCCCTCATGAGGGTTTTCCCAGGATAAATCTTGTGTTATCTTATGACTTGTCTATTTGAACTTTGAATTATTATGATTTCGTAAGATTGTATGCATTCTATTCTCATGGGTTATGTAGGAAATGGATTAAATGTATGTGAGTTTAAAGTATTATTTCCTAACAAGTGGTATCAAAGCTTTCATAGTTGATTTGGAATGATAACCCTAGCTTGAGTGTAAGAGGTGCAAAGTGGAAGCCATGAATGTGCATTCTGTTAGGATTCCCAAAGATACTGAGAAGGGGGGGTGAATCAGTATCTAACCAGTATGTAAATTTACTTGACTTAAAACATGAAAAACATATTACAATTGTGTACCGGTAAACCAGAAATAATGCAATAAACAAGAATAACAGTAACCACATGAGAAGCACACCATAACACAATATTTTAATGAGGAAACCCTGTGTGGGAAAAACCTCGGTTTGATTTGTGACCCACAATATTCTCTTATTGGCCAATAAGGAAATATTACTCTTACAATAGGCGCCTGCACATGCAGGAAGGCCAAGTGCCTAGAACTCACTGCTCAATTACAAAAGAAGTCACATTGACTTACACAAATGGATTATATTAATCCAATGTCTTGTACTACTTCAGATTAGCATCTGCTATGCTAGATCCAGTACCGGTTTAAGCTATGCTACATACATAAACCCTTAACCTATAATTCACATATTAGGTCTACATAATTTCGCCTATATCCTTATTTCAAAACGATCTACAATGATCTCATACATATATGAGTCATTTTACAACTCGCCATGTTGGCTTACAATGGTTTTACAATTAATTACAAAATACATTTTAAACAAAATTCATGTTGGCCAGGATGTCGGTATCCTTCCTTTCACTACCGGTGTTCTGTGTGTCGGTGTAGAGTTTGCTTGTCGGTGTCGATATTTTGTCTTTCCGGTATCATAGGATTGCAAGGTTGCCATTAATGACAAAACCTTCAATCACCTACAATTTCTTATTGGAGTGTGCATTTGCCAACAATCTCCCCCTTTGGCATTGATGGCAACACTCATGAGAAAAATCAAAAAAGTATCCAAAATGATATCCAAAAATAGTCTGTCAAAATTGTATGCTCAAAACTGTATGCTGCCCCTGAGCAGATGAAGTCCCTTCCTTCTGACCATATTTCTCAGCCCACTACTCCCCCTTTGACATCAATGACAAAGGTTGTCATTCACTGTCAGTGGAGTCTTGCTTGGATTCTTGTAACCGGTGGGTTACAATCTGAAAGATATCTATCAAAACTAAGTTTATACCATTGTTGAAAGTTTTGCTATCTTTTATTGCCTCTTGTGTTCTCTACACTGTACCGGTGAGTATGTGCATTTGCTCTTTCGGTGTCTTCAGCCTGGGAACCAGAGCCTCAAATATTTCTTTTCTCAAAGAAGTAAGGTATTCAAGTCTTGGACTAAGTCTGCATTTTAAGTCCTTTGCCTTGTCCTTTATTCCCTGTTTGTCATTTTCTAGTTTCCTGATTTTCTCTTCCTGCTCTGCAATTTTCTTCTCTAATTCCAAAAATGAATCTGATGCACCAATAAGATTATCAACAATATTATTTATCTTCTCTTGTATTTTGTTGATCTCCTTGTCAAGATCCTCTGTTAAGACATTTGTTTTGCAAGTATCCCTGTACAGTTTCTTGAAGTCATAGATTATTTCTCCAAGTTCCGGTAAAAGGGTGTCCATTTCTTCCTTGTTTTTCTTTACAATATCCTCAAAGAATTTCTCTTTTTTCTTTTATCATTCGCTCCTTAAATGTATTCGCATTCATTTGATCAATAGTTACTAGGTTGCTGGTAATAAACTTAGACAATGTGTCTAGTTGACCTAAAGAATCTTTATTCTCAACACTACACTTTGGTGCTATCAATTTAAGAATTGGTATTGTATTATCAATAGCCTTATAGGCTTGTGCATTGCATTCAGTGATCTTTTTTATTGAGTCTAATAAGACCTCAGTTTCATTAGTAGGTCTGAATCCTGTCATAGCTGTACTAGATGTTTGTCCAATAGTTTTTACAATAGCCATGCTACTAGTTGTAGTTATTTCCTTGCTTGGTTTGACCTCCGGTAGGTCTGTCTGTGTTTGCATTTCCACAAACAAAGGTTTATGCTTTTCAGTTTGGGTCGATGGCACTGTGTCTGTCTAAACCTGTGCTTCAACATGTATCTGTTTGGGTTTCTCCAATTGTGTCTCAGACGGTTTCTCTAAGTTTTCAGTTGCCAGTTTCTCAGTTTGTGCCTCTAAACTTTTCTTAGCCAGATCTTCAAATGGTTTATCTGTTGTTTCTACTGGTTTCTCAATGGTATCTTCTTCCGGTTGCTCTGTTTGTGCTAGTTTTTCTATGTTAATCTCAACCTCTGCAGTCGGTGACTCAGTAGTCACATTTTTCTCCTTATCCTGAATGGTTTCTCTATCAACCATAATGTTAACTTCTTGAGTGTCTACATTTACTGTATACAAAATTTATGATTCAGGGTTTGTATCTTCTACCGGAGTCTCCATACTCTCAGTGGTTGGTTGATTTTCAGTAGTGTCTACCAGTGGAGTATCTGAAAGAGGTGGGAGCACATTGTCAGTTATTTTTAGGCTTGGTGGTCCACCTACCTTACCTTTCCCCTTATCTCTGTCCTTTTGATATACTTTGATAGGCTTAGGTCTGAGTAATCCTTCCTCTTTTTCTTTTTCCACAAAGAATATATCCCATCCATCTGTTGTTTCCTTAGATACTTCAGTTACTCTGCCAACCATTAGTGCTACATGCCGGTGAGCAGTAGAAAATACTGTCCGGTTAGCCTCACTAATTAATTTGTCTATTTCTAGATGCACTGCCTGTAATTTTTCAATCTTAATCTTTTTATCTAGTTCAACAATAGATAATCTTCTAGCTTCTAATCTCCTATACAAGTCATTTGGAATTTTATCAAAAATTTCTTGTATATATCTAAGTGTAGAATTACATTGTTTTCTATGCTTTCCTTATCATCAGCTAATAGTGTATTGTACATTTTATTGATGGTCTTCAGCTTACCATCCTCTGTAATTTTTCTAAGAAGTTTGTCTAGAGGAGCAATAGTCTGTTTCACCTTCTTCTTCTTAGGAGTCATTTTCTTTGCCGGAGGCCTTACTGCCTATTGCTTCTATCTTGTCTTTTTTGGTGTAGGAGAAGGTACCGGTGAGGGTTTTCTTTTCCTCTCAACTCTCTTGAATACAACAGGTATGTCACTTTCAAAAGAAGTTCCAACCGGTGAAATATTTTCCAGTTGAGGTGCTTCCAACTCACTTTCACTGATACCAGTTTGTCTCAAAACATCTTCCTTGATTGCCTTTGCTTGTCAGGTTCCTTTTCTTACAGTTGCTTCAACTTTCTTAACCCTTTTTCTAGATTGATTAGTACTTTCTATTGTTTCAGCACTACCAAATACTTTCTCTTCCGGTTCCTTTGGAGCTTCAAGGAGGGATTTTGCATAAGTTTCTATGATGTTGTCATCTGTTTCATAGCCCATTTCAGTTACCCAAATAGTTCTAGGGATAATTGCGTCCATCCAAATTTCATCTTTCTTGATCACAAAACATATTTCTTTTTTATACTTGTCCACAATAGCTTGTGATAGCCTTACTCTAGTCTTCATTTGAGCCTTCAATGCTTGAAAATGCTCATTTATGTTTTTCTCCCTATTCTCTCCCATATTGTTCAATAGATCTAACAGTTGTTTTCCTACTAGTATATCAAATCCAAAATCTCTAGCACCAATACCGGGTACTTGTTTGGTTATGTACAACATCAAACAAACAAGTAAGTTTCCAAATCTGAATGTTCCTTTCTTATCTCCTTTAATCTTTCCCAAATTGTCTATCATCTCATCTTTAAGCCATTCACATATATCTATTCTTGCATTATCATTGACCATATCATAGGCACTCTTGATACATAGGATAGAAACTAAGTTTAACCTATTTGCATGTGTAGCCTTATAACCTAAGATCATACTGATAAACCTGACATTTATATCCTTCACATTATTTACCCTTAGAGATCTCTTATCAAATGTTGCACCGGTTAGGTTTGTCACCATGTCATTTGAGACCTTCTTTGTTTTGTCCGGTCTGTTACAGGTGGAGGGTAACCCTGTTACAGCTTTTACTGCTTCTTTTGTGATTTTATGAATAGAGTCTAACCAAAAAAATTCACCATGTACTCTAATTAACACAATCCTTATGATATCCTTGGGAAAGTCTGGGATACTAAGAATTTCAATGAAACCTAGGGTTTCTACTATCTTATGTTCAGGTTTGACATTTCCAGATTCATCACAAATCATAGTTTTAAACATGTTCTTAATCTCATCATCACCTAATTCATCAATATGACAATGTATATATATCCTAGGATCTTCAACATATACTACTCCTTTAGGGATTTGAGAAAATGCACCTATTCTATCATCTTTCTTTGCAATTTCAAGAGCTAGTTTGAAAACGGGTCTAGGACACTTAATAACCTCAACAACAGTAGGGTTTGCGATAAATTCAGGAGTGGATGAAGATGCCATAGCTATAAATACCTCAATCTGCCTTAAGGATGAATGATTTGATGGATTGCTTCACTTCTTTGCTTGGGATACCTTCACTCGGGAATTTTTGCGCTCTCGAAGATTCGAATGCTCGGTGAATGAGAAAGGAGCCAAAACACTTGCTTTATAATGTTATTTTCGCCAACTACCACATTTAATGCTTGTCGGTTAAGTCACAACTTAACTCATTTGTCGGTATAGAATTAATTTCAACTTCTCACCATCAACCGAGGGAATGGGTATGTGCAGGATCATGGTGTGCCAAAACAGGCCCTTAAGTGGCAATGAAATTTCAAAAAATCAAAGTTTTGCAACTTGACATAAAAAATTGAATAAGTTATGAACATTATTTTTAAAATATGTAAGAAGAGAATCTATAGAAAATTGAATGTAGTTTCTAAGCTACTAGTTGTTTTTTGAAAAAAAAAAAATCTATTTGATGAAAATTTTAAATTTCAATGCAGTGGTACAAACATTTCAGGAAAAAGATAAGAAGTAGGTGTATGTCTAACCACCCTAATCACAATCAAATCATAATATTTTTTATGAGATTTATAATATAAGTATTAGACTCGTTTCTGGATGTGACACATATTTTTTTATAATTTTTTATAAAGTAAATAATTATTTATGAATTTTTTACTACAGCTTTTTAGAAATTCAGAAACTCCTACGTCTGACCACCTTAACTTGGTCAAAACCTTATGAAATTCATTTTTTTTTAATTTTCCCCTATAGTAGATGAAGCATAGGATGTGACGCATGTTTCAGATTCAAAAAATGTTATACGGTTTGAAAGTTATGAGTATTTTTCAATCAGTCTATCAATCAGGACTTTTGTCAAAATTCAATTAGAAAATAAATAATAATTATTTATTAAAGTCGAAATAAGATAAACCTTATATTGTTGGAAAGCTGAGAACGTCCTTAAAAAACCCTTTTCATTTTATCAATTTTGGCTATAAAAAAAGTCATCAGCCACCAGTGTAAAGTCTGGAAAATCAAGGAATACTGAAAAAACACGTTTTTTCAGTTGACTTTCCAGGCTTGTCACTTCCAATCCAAATCCCAAAGCAAACCCGAACAAAAATATGGAGAGAAAAATTTATATTTTAAAATCGGATATCGGATAAATTCGGATATCCGATTTTTGAAAAAATAAAAAAATATATTTTAGTAAATTGGGCATAACTTTTGCGTTTTATATCAAAATTTTGATTTTTTATAGGTGTTGGAAAGGTAATTAAGAGCTCTATGATATGGAATAGGTATATTTTCAATTATTTATTTGAAAAAATAATTATAATTCATTTAAATTCATCCTTCATTTTTAAAACATAAAAAACTCATGACTTTTTCATATGATTTCCCTATTGCATGAATTTTTGTAACAATCATCTCAAAATAAACTAAATAAGTAATTAATTAATAATAGAAAATTTATGAATTTTATTGAGTTTGATAAATTTTGATAAACTATGTTATCTATGTTTGTTCCTTTCTCCACCTCTCTCTCCTAAACCTATCACACCACCTTTTTGTTTCTTCCTCCCTCTCTTTTGTCCATATTTATACATCTCTCTCTAGACCTATATCTCTAACTATCAATGAATACCTCATTAAATCTCTCAAGCTCTACAAGGTGCTTATATTTCTACCTCTTCATAATTTCCTCCTCTATGTCACTCTCTCTTCCCTAAGATCTAGACTAGTCTCTCTGCATTTCATTCTCATCTCTAGCAACAAAATTCAAAGGGGACAAGGAGAGGCATAGGGAAGTAACAAAAAAAGGAGAGGGGGAGAGAGGTGAGAAGGAGAGATTAATTGGGGGGAAGAGAGAGTGTGAGAGAGAGAGAGATATAGTAATTATGTGGAAGGTGAAGAGAGAGAGGGAGGGAGTGATTGGGGTGAAGAGAGAATGAGAGGGAGAGTTTGAGATTATTAGGGAGTAGGAGAAGAGGGGGAGAGGGGAAAGTATCAAAAAAAGAGAGAAGAGAGATGGGGACAGAGGTGAAGAGAGACATAGAGAGTAATTTGGGGGTGGGTAGAGGGGCAGAGGGAAGTATCTATAAACCCATAGGAGGAGAGAGGTGATCGAGGGTAATTGAGGAAAAGAAATAATGTGAGAGAGAATATGGTGTCCTAAAGGGTCATATGGTATCTCATGAACCTTTAGGACACCATATGACACCATATGATGTTGTTATAAGTCTTATGGTGTCCTAAGGGGTCATATGGTGTTCTATGAGCCTTTAGGACACCATATGGTGTCATTACAAGTCGTATGGTGTGTTAAGGGGTCATATGGTATCCTATGATCCCTTAGGACACCATATGACCCCTTAGGTATTGTTAGGGGTCATATTGTGTCCGAACGGGTCATATGGTGTTGTTGGGGGTTGTATGGTGTGCTAAGGGGTCATATTATGTCCTAAGGGGTCACAAGGCATCGTATGACCCCTTAGACACCATATTATCCATTAGGTTTTGTTAGGACTCATACTATGTCCTAAGAGGTCATATGGTGTCCCAAGACCCTTTAGGACACCATATGACCCCTTAGGACATCATATGGTGTCGTTATGGGTCTTATTGTGTCCTAAGGGGTCATATGGTGTCCTAAAACCCCTTAAGACACCATATGACCCCTTAGGACATTATATGACCCCCTAGGATACCATACGATACCTTGGGACACCATATGGTATCGCAAGGAGTCGTATGGTGTCCTAAGGGGTCATATGGTGTCCTATGAACCCTTACGACAATATATGACCCATTAGGTGTCATCGGGGGTCTTATTGTGTCCTAATGGGTCATATGGTGTCGTATGACCTCTTAGGACACCATATGCTTGGAGACAATATGGTGCTATGGGTCGTATGGTATCTTGTGACACCTTAGGACAGCATATGACCCCTTAGGATACCATTTAGTGTTGTTATGTGTCGTATGGTGTCCTATGACCCCTTAAGTGTCATTAGGGTTATTTTATGTCCTAAGGGGTCGTATTGTGTTCCAAGGGGTCATACGGTGTCCTATGACCCCTTAGGACACTATATAATATCGTTAGTGGTCATATTATGTCCTAAGGGGTCATATTGTGTCTTATGATCCCTTAGGACACCACATGGTGTCATTATGGGTCGTATGGTCTTCTAAGGGGTCATACGGTGTTCTATGACCCCTTAGGACACCAATTTTATGTTGTTATGGGTCGTATGGTCTCCTAAGGGGTCATATGGTGTCCTATGACCCCTTAGGACACCATATGGTTTCATTATGCATCGTATGCTTTCCTAAGGGGTCATATGGTGTTTTATGACTCCTTAGGACACCATATGGTGTCATTAAGAATGGTATGGTGTCCTAAGGGGTCATATGGTGTCCTATGACCCCTTAGAGCACCATATGACCCCTTAGGTATCGTTAGGTGTCATTTTGTGTCGTTAGGGGTCATATGATGTCCTATGACCCCTTAGGACACAATATGACCCCTTAGGTGTTGTTAGGGGTCATATTGTGTCCTAATGGGTCATATAGTGTCCTACGACCCATTAGGACACCATATGGTGTCATTTGGGATTGTATGGTGTGCTAAGGGGTCATATTGTGTCCTAAAGGTTCCTAGGACATCATATAACCTCTCAGGACACCATATGACCCCTTAGATATCGTTAGGGGTCATATTGTGTCCTAAGGGCTCATATGGTGTCTCATGACACCATATGACCCCTTAGGACACCATATCATGTTGTTATGGGTCTTCTTATCTTCTAAGGGGTTATATGGTGTTCTGAGGGGTCATATGGTTTTATATGACCCCTTAGGATACCATATCATACCTTAGGACACCATATGGTGTCGTAAAGGGTTGTATGGTGTTCTAAGGGGTTATATGGTGTTCTATGGGGTCATATGGTTTTGTATGACCCTTAGGACACTATATAACATTGTTAGGGGTCATATTGTGTCTTATGACCCCTTAGGACACCACATTGTGTCGTTATATGTCGTATGGTGTTCTAAGGGGTCATATGGCATTCTGTGACCCTCTAGGACATCATATTATGTTGTTATGGGTCGTATGGTCTCCTAAGGAGTCATATAGTGTCCTATGACCCCTTAGGACACCATATGACCCCTTAGGACACCATATGGTGTCATTATGTGTCGTATGGTGTCCTAAGGGGTCATATGGTGTTATATGACCCCTTAGGACACCATATGGTGTTATTAGGGGTCGTATGGAGTGTTAAGGGGTCACATGGTGTCCTCTGACCCCTTAGCACACAATATGACCCCTTAGTACACCATAAAGTGTCCTTAGGGGTCATATGGTGTCTTATGACCCCTTAGGAAATAATATCACCCCTTAGGTGTTGTTAGGGGTCATATTATGTCCTAACAGGTTATATGGTGTCCTACAACCCCTTAGGACACCATATGGTGTCGTTAGGGGTTGTATGGTGTGCTAAAGGGTTATATTTTGTTCTCAAGGTTCCTAGGACATCATATAACCCCTTAGGACACCATATGACCCCTTAGGTATCGTTAGGGGTAATATTGTGTCCTAAGGAGTCATATGGTGTCTGATGACACCATATGACCCCTTAGGACACCATATCATGTGGTTATGGGTCTTCTTGTGTTCTAAGGGGCCATATGGTGTTATATGACCCATTAGGATACCATATGACCCCTTACAAAACCATATGGCATCATAAAGGGTCGTATGGTGTCGCAAGGGGTCGTATGGTGTCCTAAGGGGTCATATGGTGTCCTATGACCCCTTAGGACTCTATATGACATTGTTAGGGGTCATATTATGTCCTAAGGGATAATATTATGTCTTGTGACCCCTTAAGACACCACATGGTGTCGTTATGGGTCGTATGGTGTTCTACAAGGTCTTATCATGTTCTATTACCCTCTAAGACACCATATTATGTTGTTATGGGTTGTATAGTCCTCTAAGGGGTCATACGGTGTCCTATGACCCCTTAGGACACCATATAGTGTCATTATGTATCGAATAGTGTCCTAAGGGGTCATATAGTGTTCAATGACCCCTTAGGACACCATATGACTCCTTAGGACACCATATGGTGTCATTAAGGGTCATATGGTGTGCTAAGGGGTCAAATGGTGTCCTATGACCCCTTAAGACACCACATGGTGTCGTTATGGGTCGTATGGTGTTCTAAGGGGTCATATGGTGTTCTATGACCCTCTAAGACACCATATTATGTTGTTATGGGTTGTATGGTCCTCTAAGGGGTCATATGGTGTCCTATGAACCCTTAGGACACCATATAGTGTCATTATGCATCGTATGGTGTCCTAAGGGGTGATATGGTGTTCTATGACCCCTTAGGACACCATATGGTGTCATTAACGGTCATATGGTATGCTAAGGGGTCAAATGTGTTGGTATTTTGGAATGGTTTTATCATTGATGTCAACACCTACTAAAACACTAGCACTTTGGAGATCCAGCAGCATTCACTGGGAAGCAAGTAACTATTGCACAGTTACTGGTATATGGTTCACCGGCGGGATATAATGATCATCGACACTTGGAATGATATGGAAGACACTTGGTAATGTCGAAGACATCATGTGGACACTTTGATTTGAAGAATTAATCATTGGTATAATCATATTTGCATATTTTCTTTTACTGGCAAATAGGTCCAACGTTACCTAGGGTTACACGGCAGGGTTGTAGAGCCGACCTACTAAAATTGGTCTTAGGTTATGGTATAAATGTAAGATGTTATTTGTAAGATCGAATGTGGAATGCAAAAAAGAATTAAGAGAAGGTATATGTGAGATTAAGAAGAGCTATACACGAAGACATCTTTTGAAGGTGAAGCTAGGAATTTGTAGAAGCATATCAGTATTACACTGGTACTGAATCTAGCATATGAAGATGCTATTTTGTGCAGTAAATTCTTATTGGATTTAACCATCCAACTGTAGTCAGTGTGACTCCCTTTTTGTGATTAAGCAGTGAGCTCTAGGCTGTTGGACTTTCTGCATGTGCAGACCCCATTTATGTACACTTACTATCTACAGTAGTATCATCAGATTGTGGGTAAGGTTTCCCACCGTGGTTTTTCCCCTTGCAGGGTTTCCACGTACAAATATTGGTGTTATGTGTTGTGGATGACTTTGTGTTTATGTTTCATGCATTAATCATTACCAGTATAGCAATTAACTATTAACACTATCTACTGGCATACTTAACTGGTTTACCGGTATTAAGCATTAAGTTGGTTAAGTGGTTTTTGGTTTGAATTTATTTGACAACTGATTCACCCTCTCCCTCTCAGTTGTCTTTCGGACATAACAAAATGGTGTCCTATAACCCCTTAAGACACCACATGGTGTTGTTTTCGGTTGTATGGTGTTCTAAGGTGTTCTATGACCCTCTAAGACACCATATTATGTTATTATGGGTTGTATGGTCCTCTAAGGGGTCATATGGTGTCCTATGACCCCTTAGGACACCATATAATGTCATTATACATCGTATGGTGTCCTAAGGGGTCATATGGTGTTCTATGACCCCTAAGGACACCATATGACTCCTTAGGACACCATATGGTGTCATTAGGGGTCATATGGTGTGCTAAGGGGTCAAATGGTGTCCTATGACCCCTTAGAACACCATATCACCCCTTAGGTATCGTTAGGGGTCATATGGTCTCCTATGACCCCTTAGGACACAATATGACCCCTTAAGACACCATATAGTGTCGTTAGGGGTCATATGGTATCCTCTGACCCCTTACGACACAATATGACCCATTAGGTGTTGTTAGGGGTCATATTATGTCCTAACGGGTTATATGGTGTCCTACAACCCCTTAGGACACCATATGGTGTCGTTAGGGGTTGTATGGTGTGCTAAAGGGTCATATTTTGTTCTAAAGCTTCCTAAGACATCATATAACCCCTTAGGACACCATATGACCCCTTAGGTATCCTTAGGGGTCATATTGTGTCCTAAGGAGTCATATGGTGTCTGATGACACAATATGACCCCTTAGGACACCGTATTATGTCTTATGACCCCTTAAGACATCACATGGTGTCGTTATGGGTTGTATGGTGTTCTATTACCCTCTAACACACCATATTATGTTGTTATGGGTTGTATAGTACTCTAAGGGGTCATACGGTGTCCTATGACCCCTTAGGACACCATATAGTGTCAATATGTATCGAATGGTATCCTAAGGGGTCATATGGTGTTCAATGACCCCTTAGGACACCATATGACTCATTAGGACATCATATGGTGTCATTAGGGGTCATATGGTGTGCTAAGGGGTCAAATGGTGTCCTATGACCCCTTAAGACACCACATGGTGTTGTTATGGGTCATATGGTGTTCTAAGGGGTCATATGGTGCTCTATGACCCTCTAAGATACCATATTATGTTGTTATGGGTTGAATGGTCCTCTAAGGGGTCATATGGTGTCCTATGACCCCTTAGGACACCATATAGCGTCATTATGCATCGTATGGTGTCCTAAGGGGTCATATGGTGTTCTATGACCCTTTAGGATACCATATGACTCTTTAGGACATCATATGGTGTCATGAGGGGTCATATGGTGTGCTAAGGGGTCAAATGGTGTCCTATGACCCCTTAAGACACCATATGGTGTCATTATGGGTCGTATGGTGTTCTAAGGTGTCATATGGTGTTCTATGACCCTCTAAGACACCATATTATGTTATTATGGGTTGTATGGTACTCTAAGGGGTCATATGATATCCTATGACCCCTTAGGACACCATAGAGTGACATTATGCATCGTATGGTGTCCTAAGGGGTCATATGGTGTTCTATGACCCCTTAGGACACCATATGACTCCTTAGGACACCATATGGTGTCATTAGGGGTTATATGGTGTGCTAAGGGGTCAAATGGTATCCTATGACCCCTTAGGTATCGTTAGGTGTCATTTTGTGTCGTTAGGAGTCATATGATGTCCTATGACCCCTTAGGACACAATATGACCCCTTAAGACACCATATAGTGTCGCTAGGGGTCATATGGTGTCCTATGACCCCTTATGACACAATATGACCCCTTAGGTGTTGTTAGGGGTCATATTATGTCCTAACGGGTTATATGGTGTCCTATAACCCCTTAGGACACCATATGGTGTCGTTAGGGGTTGTATGGTGTGCTAAAGGGTCATATTTTGTTCTAAAGGTTCCTACGACATCATATAACCCCTTAGGAGACCATATGATCCCTTAGGTATCGTTAGGGCTCATATTGAGTCGTAAGGAGTCATATGGTGTGTGATGACACAATATGACCACTTAGGACACCATATCATGTGGTTATGGGTCTTCTTGTGTTCTAAGGGGTCGTATGGTGTTATATGACCCATTAGGATACCATATGACCCCTTACGAAACCATTTGGTGTCGTAAAGGGTGGTATGGTGTCGCAAGGGGTCGTATGGTGTCCTAAGGGGTTAGAAGGTGTCTTAAGACCCCTTAGGACACTATATGACGTCGTTAGGGGTCATATTATGTCCTAAGGGGTAATATTATGTCTTGT
This sequence comes from Cryptomeria japonica, assembly GCF_030272615.1. Classification (NCBI taxonomy): domain Eukaryota; kingdom Viridiplantae; phylum Streptophyta; class Pinopsida; order Cupressales; family Cupressaceae; genus Cryptomeria; species Cryptomeria japonica. The sequence continues at coordinate 918,345,291 of NC_081407.1, forward strand.
GACCACTTAAGTCACCACACGGTGTCGTTATGGGTCGTATGGTGTTCTACAAGGTCATATGGTGTTCTATTACCCTCTAAGACACCATATTATGTTGTTATGGGTTGTATAGTACTCTAAGGGGTCATATGGTGTCCTATGACCCCTTAGGAAACCATATAGTGACATTATGTATCGAATGGTGTCCTAAGGGGTCATATGGTGTTCAATGACCCCTTAGGACACCATATGACTCCTTAGGATGTCATATGGTGTCATTAGGGGTCATATGGTGTGCTAAGGGGTCAAATGGTGTCCTATGACCCCCTAAGACACCACATGGTGTCGTTATGGGTCGTATGGTGTTCTAAGGGGTCATATGGTGCTCTATGACCCTCTAAGACACCATATTATGTTGTTATGGGTTGTATGGTCTTCTAAAGGGTCATATGGTGTCCTATGACCCCTTACGACACAATATGACCCCTTAGGTGTTGTTAGGGGTCATATTATGTCCTAATGGGTTATATGGTGTCCTACAACGCCTTAGGACACCATATGGTTTCGTTAGGGGTTGTATGGTGTGCTAAAGGGTCATATTTTGTTCTAAAGGTTCCTAGGACATCATATAACCCCTTAGGAGACCATATGACCCCTTAGGTATAGTTAGGTGTCATATTGTGTCCTAAGAAGTCATATGGTGTCTGATGACACAATTTGACCACTTAGGACACCATATCATGTGGTTATGCGTCTTCTTGTGTTCTAAGGGGTCATATGGTGTTATATGACCCATTAGGATACCATATGACCCCTTACGAAACCATATGGTGTCATAAAGGATGGTATGGTGTCGCAAGGGGTCGTATGGTGTCCTAAGGGGTCATATGGTGTCCTAAGACCCCTTAGGACACTATATGTTGTCGTTAGGGGTCATATTATGTCCTAAGGGGTAATATTATGTCTTGTGACCCCTTAAGACACCACATGGTGTTGTTATGGGTCGTATGGTGTTCTACAAGGTCATATGGTGTTCTATTACCCTCTAAGACACCATATTATGTTGTTATGGGTTGTATAGTCCTCTAAGGGGTCATATGGTGTCCTATGACCCCTTAGGAAACCATATAGTGACATTATGTATCGAATGGTGTCCTAAGGGGTCATATGGTGTTCAATGACCCCTTAGGACACCATATGACTCCTTAGGACATCATATGGTGTCATTAGGGGTCATATGGTGTGCTAAGGGGCCAAATGGTGTCCTATGACCCCCTAAGACACCACATGGTGTTGTTATGGGTCGTATGGTGTTCTAAGGGGTCATATGGTGCTCTATGACCCTCTAAGACACCATATTATGTTGTTATGGGCTGTATGGTCCTTTAAGGGGTCATATGGTGTCGTATGACCCCTTAGGACACAATATCACCCCTTAAGACACCATATAGTGTTGTCAGGGGTCATATGGTGTCCTATGACCCCTTACGACACAATATGACCCCTTACGTGTTGTTACGGGTCATATGGTGTCCTAATGGGTTATATGGTGTCCTACAACCCCTTAGGACACCATATGGTGTCGTTAGGGGTTGTATGTTGTGCTAAAGGGTCATATTTTGTTCTAAAGGTTCCTAGGACATCATATAACCCCTTAGGACACCATATGACCCCTTAGGTATCATTAGGGGTCATATTGTGTCCTAAGGAGCCATATGGTGTCTGATGACACAATATGACCCCTTAGGACACCATATCATGTGGTTATGGTTCTTCTTGTGTTCTAAGGGGTCATATGGTGTTATATGACCCATTACAATATCATATGACCCCTTACGAAACCATATGGCGTTGTAAAGCATGGTATGGTGTCGTAAGGGGTTGTATGGTGTCCTAAGGGGTCATATGGTGTCCTATGACCCCTTAGGACTCTATATGACATTGTTAGGTGTCATATTATGTCCTAAGGGGTAACATTATGTCTTGTGACCCCTTAAGACACCACATAGTGTCGTTATGGGTCGTATGGTGTTCTACAAGTTCATATGGTGTTCTATTACCCTCTAAGACACCATGTTATGTTGTTATGGGTTGTATAGTCCTCTAAGGGGTCATATGGTGTCCTATGGCGCCTTAGGACACCATATAGTGACATTATGTATCGAATGGTGTCCTAAGGGGTCATATGGTGTTCAATGACCCCTTAGGACACCATATGACTCCTTAGGACATCATATGGTGTCATTAGGGGTCATATGGTGTGCTAAGGGTTCAAATGGTGTCCTATGACCCCTTAAGACACCACATGGTGTCGTTATGGGTCGTATGGTTTTCTAAGGGGTCATATGGTGCTCTATGACCCTCTAAGACACCATATTATGTTGTTATGGGTTGTATGGTCCTCTAAGGGGTCATATGGTCTCCTATGATGCCTTAGGAGACCATATAGTGTTATTATGCATCGTATGGTGTCCTAAGGGGTCAAATGGTGTGCTAAGGGGTCAAATGGTGTCTTATGACCCCTTAAGACACCATATGGTGTCATTATGGGTCGTATGGTGTTCTAAGGTGTCATATGGTGTTCTATGACCCTCTAAGACACCATATTATGTTATTATGGGTTGTATGGTCCTCGAAGGGGTCATATGATATCCTATGATCCCTTAGGACACCATATAGTGACATTATGCATCGTATGGTGTCCTAAGGGGTCATATGGTGTTGTATGACCCCTTAGGACACCATATGACTCCTTAGGACACCATATGGTGTCATTAGGGGTTATATGGTGTGCTAAGGGGTCAAATGGTATCCTATAACCCCTTAGAACACCATATGACTCCTTAGGTATCGTTAGGTGTCATTTTGTGTCGTTAGGGGTCATATGGTGTCCTATCACCCCTTAGGACACAATATTACCCCTTAAGACACCATATAGTGTCGTTAGGGGTCATATGGTGTCCTATAACCCTTTACGACACAATATGACCCCTTAGGTGTTGTTAGGGGTCATATGGTGTCCCAACGGGTTATATGGTGTCTTACAACCCCTTAGGACACCATATGGTGTCGTTAGGGGTTGTATGGTGTGCTAAAGGGTCATATTTTGTTCTAAAGGTTCCTACGACATCATATAACCACTTAGGACACCATATGATCCCTTAGGTATTGTTAGGGGTCATACTGTGTCCTAAGGAGTCATATGGTGTCTGATGACACCATATGACTCCTTAGGACACCATATCATGTGGTTATGGGTCTTCTTTTGTTCTAAGGGGTCATTCGGTGTTATATGATCCATTAGGATACCATATGAACCCTTAGGAAATCATATGGTGTTGTAAAGGGTGGTACGGTGTCGCAAGGGGTCGTATGGTGTCCTAAGGGGTCATATGGTGTCCTATGACCCCTTAGGACACTATATGACATTGTAAGGGGTAATATTATGTCTTATGACCCCTTAAGACACCACATGGTGTCGTTATGGGTTGTATGGTGTTCTATTACCCTCTAACACACCATATTATGTTGTTATGGGTTGTATAGTACTCTAAGGGGTCATACAGTGTCCTATGACCCCTTAGGACACCATATAGTGTCATTATGTATTGAATGGTATCCTAAGGGGTCATACGGTGTTCAATGACCCCTTAGGACACCATATGACTCCTTAGGACACCATATGGTGTCATTAGGGGTCATATGGTGTGCTAAGGGGTCAAATGGTGTCCTATGATCCCTTAAGACACTACATGGTGTCCTTATGGGTTGTATGGTGTTCTAAGGGATCATTTGGTGTTCTATAACCCTCTAAGACACCATATTATGTTGTTATGGGTTCTATGGTCCTCTAAGGGGTCATATGATATCCTATGACTCCTTAGGACACCATATAGTGACATTATGCATCGTATGGTTTCCTAAGGTTTCATATGGTGTTCTATGACCCCTTAGGACACCATATGACTCCTTAGGACACCATATGGTGTCATTAGGGGTTATATGGTGTGCTAAGGTGTCAAATGGTGTCCTATGACCCCTCAGAACACCATATGACCCCTTAGGTATTGTTAGGTGTCATTTTTTGTCGTTAGGGGTCATATGGTGTCCTTTGACCCCTTAAGACACAATATGACCCCTTAAGACACCATATAGTGTCGTTAGGGGTCATATGGTGTCCTATGACCCCTTACGACACAATATGACCCCTTAGGTGTTGTTAGGGGTCATATTATGTCCTAATGGGTTATATGGTGTCTTACAACCCCTTAGGACTCCATATGGTGTCGTTAGGGGTTGTATGGTGTGCTAAAGGGTCATATTTTGTTCTAAAGGTTCCTAGGACATCATATAACCCCTTAGGACATCATATGACCTATGACCCCTTACAACACAATATGACCCCTTAGGTGTTGTTAGGGGTCATATTGTGTCCTAATGGGTTATATGGTGTCTTACAGCCCCTTAGGACACCATATGGTGTTGTTAGGAGTTGTATGGTGTGCTAAAGGGTCATATTTTGTTCTAAAGGTTCCTAGGACATCATATAACCCCTTAGGACACCATATGACCCCTTAGGTATCGTTAGGGGTCATATTGTGTCCTAAGGAGTCATATGGTGTCTGATGACACAATATGACCCCTTAGGACACCATATCATGTGGTTATGGGTCTTGTTGTGTTCTAAGGGGTCATATGGTGTTATATGACCCATTAGGATACCATATGACTCCTAAGGAAACCATAAGGTGTCGTAAATGGTGGTATGGTGTCGCAAGGGGTCGTATGGTGTCCTAAGGGGTCATATGGTGTCCTATGACCCCTCAGGACACTATATGACATTGTTAGGGGTCATATTATGTCGTAAGGGGTAATATTATGTCTTATGACCCCTTAAGACACCACCTGGTGTCATTGTGGGTCGTATGGTGTTCTAAAAGGTCATATGGTGTTCTATTACCCTCTAAGACACCATATTATGTTGTTATGGGTTGTATAGTCCTCTAAGGGGTCATATGGTGTCCTATGACCCCTTAGGACACCATATAGTGACATTATGTATCAAATGGTGTCCTAAGGGGTCATACGGTGTTCAATGACCCCTTAGGACACCATATGACTCCTTAGGACACCATATGGTGTCATTAGGGGTCATATGGTGTGCTAAGGGGTCAAATTGTGTCTTATCACCCCTTAAGACACCACATGGTGTCGTTATGGGTCATATGGTGTTCTAAGCAGCCATATGGTGTTCTATGACCCTCTAAGACACCATATTATGTTGTTATGGGTTGTATGGTTCTCTAAGGGGTCATATGGTGTCCTATGACCCCTTAGGACACCATATAGTGTCATTATGCATCGTATGGTGTCCTAAGGGGTGATATGGTGCTCTATGACCCTTTAAGACACCATATGACTCTTTAGGACATCATATGGTGTGATGAGGGTTCATATGGTGTGCTAAGGGGTCAAATGGTGTCTTATGACCCCTTAAGACACCATATGGTGTCATTATGGGTCATATGGTGTTCTAACATGTCATATGGTGTTCTATGACCCTCTAAGACACCATATTATGTTATTATGGGTTGTATGGTCCTCGAAGGGGTCATATGATATCCTATAACCCCTTAGGACACCATATAGTGTCATTATGCATTGTATGGTGTCCTAAGGGGTCATATGGTGTTCTATGACCCCTTAGGACACCATATGACTCCTTAGGACACCATATGGTGTCATTAGGGGTTATATGGTGTGTTAAGGGGTCAAATGGTGTCCTATGACCCATTAGAACACCATATGACCCCTTAGGTATCATTAGGTGTCATTTTGTGTTGTTAGGGGTCATATGGTGTCCTATGACCCCTTAGGACACCATATAGTGTTGCTAGGGGTCATATGGTGTCCTATCACCCCTTACGACACAATATGACCCCTTAGGTGTTGTTAGGGGTCATATTGTGTCCTAATGGGTTATATGGTGTCCTACAACCCCTTAGGACACCATATGGTGTCGTTAGGGGTTGTATGGTGTGCTAAAGGGTCATATTTTGTTCTAAAGGTTGCTAGGACATCATATAACCCCTTAGGACACCATATGACCCCTTATGTATTATTAAGGGTCATACTGTATCCTAAGGAGTCATATGGTGTCTGATGACACCATATGACCCGTTAGGACACCATATCGTGTGGTTATGGGTCTTCTTGTGTTCTAAGGGGTCATCTGGTGTTATATGACCCATTAAGATACCATATGACCCCTTACGAAACCATATGGTGTTGTAAAGGGTGGTATGGTGTCGCAAGGGGTCGTATGGTGTCCTAAGGGGTCATATGGTGTCCTATGACCCCTTAGGACACTATATGATGTTGTTAGGGGTCATATTATGTCCTAAGGGGTAATATTATGTCTTATAACCTCTTAAGACACTACATGGTGTCGTTATGGGTTGTATGGTGTTCTAAAAGGTCATATGGTGTTCTATTACCCTCTAAGACACCATATTATGTTGTTATGGGTTGTATAGTCCTCTAAGGGGTCATATGGTGTCCTATGACCCCTTAGGACATCATATAGTGTCATTATGTATCGAATGGTGTCCTAAGGGGTCATATGGTGTTCAATGACCCCTTAGGACACCATATGACTCCTTAGGACACCATATGGTGTCATTAGGGGTCATATGGTGTGCTAAGGGGTCAAATGGTGTCCTATGACCCCTTAAGACACCACATGGTGTCGTTATGGGTCGTATGGTTTTCTAAGGGATCATATGGTGTTCTATAACCTTCTAAGATGCCATATTATGTTGGTATGGGTTCTATGGTCCTCTAAGGGGTTAAATGGTGTCCTATGATCCCTTAGGACACCATATAGTGTCATTATGCATTGTATGGTGTCCTAAGGGGTCATATGGTGTTCTATGACTCCTTAGGACACCATATGACTCCTAGGGACACCATATGGTGTCATTAGGGGTCATATGGTGTGCTAAAGGGTCAAATGGTGTCATATGACCCCTTAAGACACCACATGGTATCGTTATGGGTCGTATGGTGTTCTAAGGTATCATATGGTGTTCTATGACCCTCTAAGACACCATATTATGTTATTATGGGTTGTATGGTCCTCTAAGGGGTCATATGGTGTCTTATGACCCCTTAGGACACCATATATTGTCATTATGCATGGTATGGTGTCCTAAGGGGTCATATGGTGTTCTGTGACTCCTTAGGACACCATATGGTGTCATTAGGTGTCATATGGTGTACTAAGGGGTCAAATGGTGTCCTATGACCCCTTAGAACACCATATGACCCCTTAGGTATCGTTAGGTGTCATTTTGTGTTGCCCAAACTCTTGGGCAGAAACGGGATAATTTTTTTTAAAAAAAAACTCAACTAAGTACGATTAACTTAAATAAAATAATGCAACTAGTTTGGCCTTAACTGTGTTTTGAATGAATCAAACAATTAAATTAATTGGGCGATAAAAATTTTCAAGTTATAAGCGAGCTAATATTTATCCAAGAAGTTATCACTAATCTCCATTATTAAATAATTAATTTTCCCTTAGCAATTAATCTCAAATGAAATACATGATCTTTAATTTAGTTGATCAATAATCTCTTATAGTTCTTTAGCTACCTAGGGTCTAAATTTAATTTCCCCTAACTCTTTGATTAAATTAACCCACTAAATAAAATATTCATTAATGAAGAAATGTCTAATAATTTCTAATAAATGGACGAACAGGGCACTACATGAATCATTATGTTTTCGCAAGGGCTTATCCTACCCAACGTTAAATTTAAAAGAATAATCCTTATTTTACAAATAACTATTTGATTCCAAATAATTCAAGAAATTAAACCACTTAAATATACAAATATATATATATATATAAAATTACCTATAAATCTATACATATGCTTATGAATATATTCAGAGGAAGATGGGGCTTTTATTTTATTATATTTATTTACCCCCTTTAAACATTCCCACACACATACCTATTTTTAAACCTAAACGTGTTTGCCCTAACCCTATTTTCGGGTTAGGGCAAACACGTTTAGGTTTAAAAATAGGTATGTGTGTGGGAATGTTTAAAGGGGGTAAATAAATATAATAAAATAAAAGCCCCATCTTCCTCTGAATATATTCATAAGCATATGTATAAATTTATAGGTAATTTTATAAATATATATATATATATATATATATATATATATATATATATATATTTGTATATTTAAGTGGTTTAATTTCTTGAATTATTTGGAATCAAATAGTTATTTGTAAAATAAGGATTATTCTTTTAAATTTAACATTGGGTAGGATAAGCCCTTGCGAAAACATAATGATTCATGTAGTGCCCTGTTGGTCCATTTATTAGAAATTATTAGACATTTCTTCATTAATGAATATTTTATTTAGTGGGTTAATTTAATCAAAGAGTTAGGGGAAATTAAATTTAGGCCCTAGGTAGCTAAAGAACTATAAGAGATTATTGATCAACTAAATTAAAGATCATGTATTTCATTTGAGATTAATTGCTAAGGGAAAATTAATTATTTAATAATGGAGATTAGTGATAACTTCTTGGATAAATATTAGCTCGCTTATAACTTGAAAATTTTTATTGCCTGATTAATTTAATTGTTTGATTCATTCAAAACATAGTTAAGGCCAAACTAGTTGCATTATTTTATTTAAGTTAATCGTACTTAGTTGAGTATTTTTTAAAAAAAAATTATCCCGTTTGTGCCCAAGAGTTTGGGCATGACAATGGTGTCCTAAGGGGTCATATGGTGTTCTGTGACTCCTCAGGACACCATATGGTGTCATTAGGTGTCATATGGTGTGCTAAGGGGTCAAATGGTGTCCTATGACCCCTTAGAACACCATATGACCCCTTAGGTATCGTTAGGTGTCATTTTGTGTCGTTAGGGGTCATATGGTGTCCTATGACCCCTTAGGACACAATATGACCCCTTAAGACACCATATAGTGTTGTTAGGGGTCATATGGTGTCTTATAACCCCTTACGACACAATATGACCCCTTAGGTGTTGTTTGTTGTCATATTGTGTCCTAATGGGTCATATGGTGTCCTACGACCCCTTAGGACACCATATGGTGTTGTTAGGGGTTGTATGGTGTGCTAAGGGGTTTTATTGTGTCCTAAAGTTTCCTAGGACATCATATAATCCCTTAGGACACCATATGTCCCCTTTGGAATTGTTAGGGGTCATATTGTGTCCTAAGGGGTCATATGGTGTCTCCTGACACCATATGACCCCTTAGGACACCATATCATGTTGTTATCTGTCTTCTTGTGTTATAAGGGGTCATATTGTGTTATATGACCCCTTAGGTGTTGTTAGGGGTCATATTGTGTCCGAACGGATTATATGGTTCCCGACGACCCCTAAAGACACCATATGGTGTCATTAGGGGTTGTATGGTATGCTAAGAGGTTATATTGTGTACTAAAGGTTCCTAGGACATCATATAACCCCTTAGGACACCATATGACCCCTTAGGTATCGTTAGGGGTCATATTGTTTCCTAAGGGGTCATACGGTGTCTCATGACACCATATCATGTCATTATGGGTCTTCTTGTGTTCTAAGGGGTCATATTGTGTTATATGACCCCTTAGGACACCATATGGTGTCGTAAAGGGTGGTATGATGTCGTATGGTGTCCTAAGGGGTCATATGGTGTCCTATGACCCATTGGGACACTATATGATGTTGTTAGGAGTCATGTTATGTCCTAAGGGGTAATATTGTGTCTTATGACCCCTTCCGACACTAGATGGTGTCGTTATGGGTTGTATGGTGTTCTAAGGGGTCATATGGTGTTCTATGACCCTCTAGGACACCATATTATGTTGTTATGGGTCATATGGTGTCCTGTGACCCCTTAGGACACCATATAGTATTAGTATGCATCATATGGTGTCTTAAGGGGTCATATGGTGTTCTATGACCCCTTGGGACACCATATGGTGTCATTAGGAGTTGAATGTTTTGCTAAGGGGTCATATGGTTTCCTATGACCCCTTAGAACACCATATGACCCCTTAGGTATCGTTAGGTGTCATTTTGTGTTGTTACAGGTCATATGGTCTCCTATGAACCCTTAGGACACAATATGACCTCTTAAGACACCATATAGTGTCGTTAGGGGTCATATGGTGTCCTATGTCCCCTTAGGACACACTATGACCCCTTAGGTGTTGTTAGGGGTCATATTATGTCGTAACAGGTCATATGGTGTCCTACGACCCCTTAGGACACCATATGATGTCATTAGGGGTTGTATGGGGTCATATTATGTCCTAAAGGTTCCTAGGACATCATATAACGCCTTAGGACACCATATGACCCCTTAGGTATCGTTAGGGGTCATATTGTGTCCTAAGGGGTCATATGGTGTCTCCTGACACCATATGACCCCTAAGGACACCATATCGTGTCGTTATGGGTGTTCTTGTGTTATAAGGGGTCATATGGTGTTATATGACCCCTTAGGACACCATATGGTGTCGTAAGGGATCGTATGGTGTTATAAGGGGTCATATGGTGTCCTATGATCCCTTGTGACACTATATGACCCCTTAGGTATTGCCATGGGTCGTATTGTGTCCTAATTGGTCATATGACATTCTTTGACCCCTTAAGACACCATATGACCCCTTGGGACACTATATGGTGCTATGGGTCGTATGGTGTCCTAAGGGGTCATATGGTGTCCTATGACCCCTTAGGACACAATATGACCCTTTAGGATGCCACGTTGTGTCATTAGGGGTTGTATGGTGTCCTAAAGGGTCATTTGGTGTCTTATGACCCCTTAGGACACCATATGGTGTTATTAGGGGTCTTATTGTGTCTTAAGGGGTCATATGGTGTTTTATGACCCTTTATGATACCATATGACCCCTTAGGAGACCATATGGTGTCGTTAGGGGTCATATTATGTCCTAAGGGGTCATATGATGTTCTATGACCCCTTAGGACATGATATAACCCCTTAGGAGACCATATATACTAATTTTCAAATAAGGAGAGATCTAAAGGTGAAGAGAGATGAAGAATTAAAGAGAGGGAAAAGAACTAAAGGACAAAGACATAAATAGAGATATAGATATTAAGGAGTATGAAGTGAGAGGGATAAAAACTAAAGGACAAGGATGGATAGAAAGAGGTAGACATATCTAGATATTGAAAAGGAGAGAGGAAGATAGAGATAAAAGATGAAGATAAAGGGAGAGGGAGGTGAATAGATATAGAGAAAGAGAGAGGTAAAGACAAAGATAAATATATGAAGAGATGGAGAAAAATGGACAGAGAGGGTTAAAGAGAGAGATAAAAAAAGGAAGAGATAGAGAGATATAAAGGAAGAGAAATATCAATAGATAGAGATATATAGATAGTGCAAGAGAGTGAGAAAGAGAGATAGAGATTATAGATAGGGATAGATAGAGAGGGAGAGAGAAAAAGAGGAAGATATAGAGATATATAAAGGCACTATAGAGAAGGATGTGGGGAGAGAGCAAAATATATATAAATATCGAGTAAATAAAGAGATAAAAGTAGAGAAAGGGAAAGATACTTCAAGAGGGCGATAGAAGAAGAGACAGAGAAGTAGATTAATCATGTATAGAGGAATATATATAAAGATAGAGGAACATATAAAAAGAGATATTGATAGGGAAAGAGATGGAGATGTGAAGATGGAGATAGAGATAGATATGGATAGAACATGATAGAGAGAGTAAGATAAATGGAGGGAGAGATGGAATGAATAAGTGAGATTTAGAGATATTGAAATATAAATATACATGAAGATAGATCTATAGGGATATAGAGAGAGAGGGGACAAGATAGGGAGAGAAAGGAGGTGATAGAGACAAGTAATATATAAGTATAGGTAGGATAAGGTAAAGGAGGGAGATAAATAGAGAGAAGAGAGATTATTAGAGAGAAATATAGAAATAAGGAGTGACAATGATGGAGTGGGAGAGGAAGAGATATGAATAGAAAGAGGAGATATATGTAGAGATGCATGTAACTTGAGAATTTATTTATCTACATGGAATGAGAAAATAAGTGACATAAGTAGAGAACAAAGAGATATATAAAATATATTATATAAGTATAGATAGACAAGTGATAGATAAAGGAGGTGATAGGAAAAAAAATGAGACTTTGTATGCAAAATTTGTGAATATTTAAAGTTTTAAAATTGAAGGAATAACTTTAAATTATTATAATTACTTTTTGGTCTATAACACCATCAAACTACCTCATCCATTTGATAGGTCTATGAATTACCTTTCCAACGCTTGTAAAAAAACAAAATTTCGATAAGAAACGCAAAAGTTATGGCCATTTTACTAAACTATATTTTTTATGTTGATTAAATCGGATATCCGATTTGAAAAGTATGATATCACAATAGTGACATCACAATGGTGACATCACAAATCGGATATCCGATTTGGTTTGGTATTACCAAACCAAATTCAAATTTCGCCCAACCCAAAAAAAAAGTCAAAGTGGATTTTGGCGTGTTTGGAAAGGTTGAAAGCGCATTTTTTTCTCTATTGCCACTTTTTGGCCCCCCTTGATCTTGCACATACCCGAATAATAGCATGTTTTTTTGTTTTGTTGCTAAACCCCCAAAATAATTTTCTTCAGTTAGATGATGAGTCTCCTGTCGGTGGAGTGTTACTTTGTTCTGCCAGTGGAGGAGTATTCCCATCAATATTCTGATCTAACTTTCTGATCCATTGTTTTGAGAATTCTTGCTTTACCTCTTCAACTTTTTCTTTACCTTTCAAACTAGGACCTTTGTTATTTGTCGGTGATGACTTTCTTCTACAAAGTTTAGCAATATATCCAATATTGTTACAAGCATAACAAGTCACATTGTTCTTCTGAATAGCTTTCCCATATCCTATGCCGGTATGTGTTCTGCATTGATTAGATAAGTGCCCAAATCTTCCACAAACATAACATCTTACATTCATTCTGCAATTCTCTGAATTATGACCAACTTTGTTGCATTTAGAATATTGACCGGTGGGTGTATTGGTATTCTGATAATTTCTAGATCTACACTGATTTTCTCTATGACCATACTTGTTACAGTTAAAGCATTTACCATTAAATTTGTAAGCAGTAGGTTGTCTTACCGGTTTGCTATGATCATGATTGTTTGCAATACCAGAGCTTTCACCAACTTCAAAGCCAAGGCCATTTGGATCACCATTAGGTTTCCGATTCTTCAGCATGTCAACAAGTTCTTCTGAAATTTTCTTGAATTTCTCCTTGTGTTGGTTTGCAGCAGTCAGTTCACTCTCCAAGATTCCTTTCTGTCTTATGAGTTCAGTTCTGTCATTTTGTGTATGCATAAGATCTGTCTTCAACATATCATTTTCATGACCGAGTCTTGTGTTTTTATTTCCAGCATCATTTAGTCTTCTAACCAAGTCTTCTTCATTCTTCTTTCTATCTTCAATTTCTTTACAAAATCTCATAGTCATATCCTGCATCTCATCTTTGTTGTACTGCTTTCTTGTCTTAGCTTGTTTACCAGATCATTAAGAGTTTCCTTTTCATCATTCTCATTCTGCATCTTTTCACAAATTTCTCTTCTCTTATTTCTTGCAATGGCAAGATTTTCTTGAAGTTCTTGAATAATATCCTGAGCAGCTTTAAATCATCTTCAAGTTTGATATTCTTCAACTTTTCTGCATCATAGTCTGAAAGAGTTGTTTCCAATTGTTTTCTCAAGTTTTCCATCTCTACCAGTGACAAGATCTTCCTCAAGCTGTTAGGCTTCTAAAAATAGAGGACCAAGCTCTGATACCAATTGTTAGGATTCCCAAAGATACTGAAAGGGGGGGTGATTCAGTATCTAACCGGTATGTAAATTTACTTAACTTAAAACATGAAAAACATATTAAAACTATGTACCGGTAAACTAGAAATAATGCAATAAACAAGAATAACAGTAACCACATGAGAAGCACACCATAACATAGTATTTTAATGAGGAAACCCGGTGTGGGAAAAACCTTGGTGGGATTTGTGACCCACAATATTCACTTACTAGCCAATAAGGGAATATTACTCTTACAATAGGGGCTTGCACATGCAGGAAGGCCAAGTGCCTAGAGCTCACTACTCAATTACAAAAGAAGTCACACTGACTTACACAAATGGATTATATTAATCCAATGTCCTGTACTACTTCAAATTAGCATCTGCTATGCCAGATCCAGTACCGGTTTAAGCTCTGCTACATACATAAACCCTTAACCTATAATTCGCATATTAGGTCTGCATAATTTCGCCTATATCCTTATTTAAAAATGATCTACAATGATCTCATACATATATGAATCATTTTACAACTCACCATGTCGGCTTACAATGATTTTACAATTAATTACAAAATACATTTTAAACAAAATTCCTGTTGGCCAGGATGTCGATATCCTTACTTTCACTGTCGGTGTTCTATGTGCTAGTGTAAAGTCTGCCTGTCGGTGCCGGTATTTTGTCTTGCCGGTACCATAGGATTACAAGGTTGCCATCAATGACAAAACCTTCAATCACCTACAATTTCTTATTGGAGTGTGCATTTGCCAACACATTCAAGGATTGAGATGTTACAAGGTATGGAACATCCTTGTAGGTTGTTTTATTGTAAATATGAGCTCTTTAGTTTTGCTGTTGTGATGGGTTGTTTGCAGATTTGGGATTTGGAAAATATTTGGTCAAAAGGGTTTCCTTTGGATGTGCATTTAAATGACGATTTTTTTTGGAGGGGGTTTGCATAAATATCCTCTTGGACGAAAATGGGCCTCACCATTGGATCCAAGTTGGCTGAGAAATGAAAATTGATATAAAATTTACCATATTTTGCCTACAGTTGAAAATATTGCGAAATTAATTGGTTGTTGGCCATGACAGCCATCAAGTTTGGTAGTCTACAAAAAAATTTTAAAAATTATAATTATTTTCCCATCAAAAAAATTTGAAACTAGAAAAATAAAAAATAAGAAATTCATGGGTGGGCGAAAAATGGTTTTATTGAAAAATGAAAAAAAATTAATATATATTGGGTGGGGGTCGGGCCACCATCCCTGACCCCTATACCCTCCCTGTAGCATATGGTGGGAAGGTACTATTGTTGGTAGTACCACTACCAATGGTGGTACCAATAGTACCATCATCAGCAAGGGGACTGTCGAAAGGTACCACCTATCGGGCCCCCATGTAAATAAAAATTAATACTACCTTTTTCAATTTTTTAAAATCCCATCTTTAATAAAATAAAAAAATTTATTGCGATTTTCAAAATATTTAAATTATCAATTTTTTTCTTTTAAATTAAGTTTGCCTTCATTAAATAATTGCCACCAGTTTTTTAGTTGGAAGATGAGAGGTGGGGTCCAGTTAGCGGGCCCCACCCAGAAAGGCAAATACAGTCCAATTGCAGAAAAATTTGGAAATTCGACTTAAGGGAGAAATTGGATAATTGTTTTAAGTCCATGTGTTCTCATATAGCGAAATTGGACGTTTTCTTCCATCTGGCATACCTTTCAAGTGAGGATGTCAAAATTTTGACTTCTTATACTTGTTGGAAAGTGGATTATGAAAAAGTATGGTTCCTTGATTTTACCATTTTGACATTTTTTTGGAGCCTAAAAGCTAGATGTTCTCCTTTTCATAGTTTTGGTAATCTTTTGCATACAAAATCAGATTTTTGATTTCAAATAGGCATTGGAGAGCATGTTCAGTAGATTACTTAGTGGTGCTATTATTTTATTTGTTTGATGAGTATGGAGAGGCGTGTACTTTTTTTATCACTTGTGTTGAACACAAAATACCACTGAGAGGGGGGGTGAATCAATGGTTCCTAAACTTTTTCTTTTTCTGATCTCTCTTTAGAATATCAGTTATTCACTTAACCACTAAATAGTCATACTTGGTAATACAAGAAGGAAGCCCAAAGAGATCATTCACACAAAAGTAACTCACAACAATAGATTTATGAAGAAAACCGAATATGGTTAAAACCTCGGTGAGAAAATTTGTTGGAGACTATTGCTCCAATCCAACCTCATAGGTAAAATAATGACTTACAAAGATTTAGGGCACCAACCCAAGGAGCACCAACCCTTGCACTTTTAGGGCACCGACCCAAGGACAACCAATCCCTGCACCAAGCTTTAACTTGGCGATGTATATTGAAATACTATTTGAATGCAATTAAGGCTTCTTGTTATAAATGAATTTTGCAACTCTTTGATCAAATAACTCTCTGCCAGTTGACAGTCTTTTCTCCTCCACTGAATCTCAAACTACCAGTAGTGATATTTTTGTCTTTGATTCTCCACCTCTATTACCTTTCTCTCCCTCTTTCACATAGTCTCTCAGCACACTGTGTCACACTTGGATGATGCCTTCTCTGCCACACCTTGGTAGTTAGGCTCAATTGCAAGACTATAGTTCTGCTGGTAGAATCCTCTCACCACTGCCACTTTCTTAGAAATCTTTCTATGTAATCCTTCTCCTTTCTTACTCTCTCCTCTCTTTACCTTCTTTCCAACATACTCACATTCTATCTTGAGCTCTCATTTCTTATCTAGTGATTTCCTGCTAGAATGCAATTCAAACTTTGGAATGGTTAGGGTTTCCTCTTTTTGACAAGATCTTCAATTTGATCCAATCCAGCCTATCTTGGATCGATCACCTATCCTTCAGAGATACATTTGTACACTATTTGTATTATCCAATGCATATCTATTGAAATTAGAAATCTCGAACAAGATCTCCTGCCTAGAAATCCGTCCATAGATAAAGACACTTCAACTGTTTCCTTTTAGAGGATTTCCTAAATCGAATTTCCTTTGTATTGATTCAGGTGCCAACTACTCCCCGATCTTCCTCTGTCATTCCTTCTTTCTCGAGCTGCAATCAATCAGATACAATCCCATGATTTGTGGCTCCTTCATTAATGGCGATTATCTATTTCATCGACCCTGTAGATGAGGATTCACCAACCCAACACGTTTGGCACCTCTACTCCATATGACATCACAACAATCAAGACATGGCCCACCAAGACACAGTCGGTCTGACAGACACATGATGGTACATCCCTTTGCTGATCAAGGTTTTTTCTTTTGTTAACCGATAGAGCACACTATATCAGTAGCACATCTTCTCCTCATTGATTTGACTCACAACTTTCACATTCTACCTCTTCATCATAAACAAGTAGCCAACCTTTAGACCGGTTTGTACTTTACTGGTAGATCTTCATTTTGTATGCTCACCCTTATGTGATTATCCATCATGTCGATTGAGAATGCCAACATTCTCCCCCTTTGGAATTGATGTCAACTTCTCATGATTAACTCATACCGGTACATTTCTCCCCCTTTGACACAATGACAAAGGATACTGTGCTCTCCCCCTATGATCCATACCAAGCTCCCCCTAAGCCACATAAAGCCTGCCTAGATAGATGACACAACTCCCAACTTGTGTCAAAGGAACTCAAAAGTGCTTACCGGTAATGGTTTAGTGAAAATGTCTACTACTTGTACACCAGTAAGAACATAATCCATCCTTACCTTCTGTTCCTCAACCTTCTCTCTAAGAAAGTGATACTTGATAGCAATGTGCTTTGTTCTGGAATGCATTACTGGATTCTTTTCTATGTTGGTTGCACTCGAATTGTCACACCGGATGAGAATAAGATTAGTGATGCCCACCTGTATATCTTTGAGAGTCTTCTTCACCCAAAGCACCTGAGAGAGGCATGTAGCAGCAACAATGTACTCAGCTTCAGCAGTAGATAGAGAGACTAAGTCCTTCTTCTTGCTATGCCATAAGACCAACCGGTCACCTAGAAAGAAAGCACCACCACTTGTTCTCTTTTGATCATCAATGCACCATGCCCAGTCAGCGTCAGTGTATGCTTCCAAGATAAAATCTCCTTGTTTAGGATACCACAAACCATACCTGAGTGTTCCTTGTAGGTACCTAAAAATTCTGTTAACAACATTCATATGTGATTGTTTTGGTTCAGCTTGGAGTCTAGCCACCATGTATATTGCCTGAACTATATCCAATCTTGAAGCAGTTAGATACAATAGAGTGCCTATCATGGATCTGTACAGAGTCTAATCCACTACTGGTGATTCATCATTCTTGCTCAATTTGCTGTCGGTCACCATGGGGGTGCTTACCGGTTTACAATCTTCCAGTTGAAATTTCTTCAACATCTCCTTTGCATATTTGACTTGTGAGATAAAGATTCCTTTATCTTGCTATAATATTTGCAAGCCAAGGAAGTATGTCAATTCACCAAGCATTGACATCTCAAATTCTGACTGCATTTGATCAACAAATTCTTTATAGAGAGTGTCCTTGTTGCCTCCAAAGATAATGTCATCTACATACACAACCACAATGATCATGTGGTTTCCATATTTCTTTATGTATAAATTGCTATCTGCACTCCCCTTTTTGAATCCCTGCTCCTTTAGATACTGATCTAATCTTGAATACCAAGCTTGAGGAGCTTGCTTTAGACCATACAAGCCTTCTTCAATTTGCACATAAATGTCTCATCATCATGCAACAAAAACCCTTTTGGTTGCTCCATATACACTTCTTCTTCCAAATTTCCATTTAGGAAGGCAGATTTTACATCCATTTGGTACACTTTATAACCTTTGTAGGCAGAGAAGGCTAGAAACATTCTAATTGCTTCTAATCTAGTTACTGGTGCAAATGTTTCTTCAAAGTCAATTCCCTCTACCTAAGAGTATCCTTTGCACACTAATCTAGCTTTATGCCTAACAATCTTACCTTCTTCATTCATTTTATTCCCGTATACCCATTTTGTGCCAATGATGTTCTTGTCTTCCGGTCTAGGGACTAATTCCCAAGTCTTGTTCTTTTCAATTTGTTGCAGTTCTTCTTCCATGGCATCCATCCACTCTTGTCTTTTGCTGGCCTCATTGAATGTTTTGGGTTCAACTTTAGTCATGAAGCATAGGTTGACTTGTTCCTCATTCAAGGTGAGTCTTCTTCTAGTCTGCACACCATCACTCCTATTTCCCTAAATTTTCTCTTCCGGGTGGTTCAGTTGTACATACCGGTTGTGGACTTTCTTGGATGCTGCCTCTGGTTCAATGTTTGAATGAACTTCATCATGTTCATCATCGGAGTCATCATATTGGTTAATTTGTGGTTGACTTCCATTGTGCATGTCTTCATCAATTTTTAAATGCACACTCTCAACAACTCTTCTTAGTCTTTTAGTGTAGCATTTGTAGGCCTTGTTGTTAGATGAGTAACCAAGGAAGATTCCTTCATCACTCCTGGAGTCAAAACTTCCTAGACCATCCATATCTTTCTTGATAAAGAACTTGCTTCCAAATACTTTAAGGTATTTGACTGATGGCTTCTGATCATACCATAACTCATAGGGTGACATTTTGCTATTTGTTCTTAATTGAACCCGATTCAAAGTATATGCAACAATATGAACAACTTCTTTCCAATATGTGTTCAATAGATTGGCCTCATTTAGCATGGTTCTGGCCATCTCCTTGACTGTCCTATTCTTCCTTTCTACCACACCATTTTGCTGTGGTGTTCAAGGAGCAGAGTATTGCCTTCTAATTCCATGTTTTTCACAAGAATCTTCAAATTTCATTTGATGTGAACTCTCCACCCCTGTCTGATCTTAGGCATTTTAATCTGTACCCACTTTCCTTTTCCACCATCTTCCGAAAGATCTTGAATCTTTCAAATGCTTGTGATTTATCTTGCAAAAAGGTGACCCATGTCATTCTTGAGTAGTCATTAATGAATAGCATAAAGTATCTTTCACCGGCAAGTGCTCTTGTTCAAGTTGGACCACACAAATCTATATGCACAATTTCAAGTGGCCTTGAGGTGTTGTGCTCCTTTGTACTGAAACACAATTTAGTTTTCTTACCTTTTACATTTTCATCACAAAATGTGTTTATTGGCTTTATGATGGGTGGAATATTCCTCACACACCCTTTTTGCTTATTGCAACTAAGCTATCAAAATTTATGTGGCCTAATCTTTTGTGCCACAACCAACTTTCATCTACTTGTCCTAACATACATTGGGACTCATAGCATTCCTTCAGATTATAAACATTTCCATCTGTTCTCTTTCCTTCTGCCACAACTTTACCGATACTGTCTTTCTTTATTTGGCAACTGGTTGAGTCAAAGGTGAATTTGTAACCTTTTTCACACATCTAACTCACACTCAACAGATTATGCTTTACGCCTTCCACATAGTATACATCATGTGCCTTCAATTTTCCATCAATGCTTAGCATTCCTTTTCCCTTTACTTTGATGGAGGAATTGTCTCCAAACCTTACTGATTCACCATTCCAGTCTTCAAGTTTAATGAATTTCCTTTTGTCACCAGTCATATGATTTTAACAACCACTATCTACCACCCATAGATTTTTCCTTTTAGCATGCAAGGCAGTTTGTACTATGAGACTTGAATCTGCCTTTTCCTTTTCTTTCTCAACCCAAACTGGTTTGATTTCCTTCTTCTTGTCAGCTGCTATATTAAGCCCAGGTTTAGTTACCAGCTCTTGATTTAGATTTGCCTTCATCTACTTGATCTTCCTATTTTTGCATAACTTTTCTATGTGTCCAAATTCTTGATAGTTATAGCATTTTACATTTTCATTTAAGAGGATGTCCTTAAATTTATTGTAGGGTACTAGTTTATTCTTCCTACAATCAAAACTCTTATGACCATATCTATTGCATTGATAGTAGACAACATTCATATCCCAGAGTGCAATTAATTGATTTCTACTTTCATAACTCATAGATGGCTTATTGATTAATCTACAATCAACTATTATGTGCCCAAATTTGTTACACCGGTAACAATAACCATGCAAATTTGAAACATATCGGTTAGGTTGTCTTGGTCCTGAATGGAACTGCCTCACTGGGGGTCTTCCCTTCATGTTATTGAGTTTGGTGAATCCTTCACAGTCAATTCTTGCATTTTTTCTTGGGTCTGCATGTTGGTATAAGAAGTGTGGCCTCCAGTTCATTGTTGTATACCGATTTGAGTGGCACTTTCCAACAACATCTGCATATGTCTTTTTGTCAGTATCCTTTCCTACAATGAATGTCTTCTTTTATTCACCTTTAATTGAAGAGGTGAACATTATTTCTTTGTCAGGCTTATCTTTGTGAGTTGAACTTTGACCTTATTCAAAGCCTAAGCCACCAGTGTCTTTGGATTTCTTTTGTTTGCTCAACATCTTGTCCAAGGCCTTAGTGTTGCCTTCATACTTGCTCCTTATTTTTTTTTCTTCCTTACTCTCTTCAAGCTCCTTTCCTATCTTTACTATTTCTCCTTCCAGCTCTTGATGCTCCTTTTCTTTCTTTGCCAGATCAAAGGTTGTAGCTTCATAAATCCTCTTAGTTTCTTCCAGCTGCAGTTTCAAGTTAGATATGATTTGACTAGACTCATCTAGAGACTCCTTCAAGAGATCTTGTTCATCTATTGCAGCAAGCTTAACCCCCTTGAGTTCTCTTATTGTTTTACTCAATTCTTCAAGCGCACTAATAAGTTCTCTCTCTAGATCCACTTCAACTTCAATATCCTCTTCTCCCTCATCTTCATCAGCTAGTCTATCAAGTGCCATGAAGAGATTGAATTTTCTGTCATTCTCATGGTAATTATCTTTTGATGCGTTTTCATCATCTGTTGTGTCATCCTCAATGATTTATAGACTATTCTGGTTTCGGTAGCCTCTCCTTCCTTGTTGGTAGTCATTCCTTTCTCTATCTTTGCTAGTATATCTTTTGAACTCTCTTGACTCATCTCCACCAGTTTCTTTGTGAGGATAATTTGCAGCGAAGTGTCCTACCTTCCCACAGTAGAAGCATTTAAGTGGTATCTTTCCTTTGTACCGACCAAATCCTCTTTTGAGCTTCCAGACAAAGTTTTCTACTTCTACATTAGAGTCTTCACTAGATTCTTTATGAGTAACAACTTCTTTTCCCTTTTTAGTGATGTTGAATGTTTCTTCTTTCCTTGAGGAAGTATCGCCGGTTGTTCTCATCTCATAGGCTATTAGAGAGCCAAATAGCTCATCCATAGTAAACATCTTCAGATCCTTGGATTCTTCTATGGCTGACACATTAGTATCATATTTGGGAGTGAGAGATCTAAGTATCTTCTTGACAAGAATCTCATTTGCAATCTCTTCTCCAAGTCCTCTAATAGTATTCACAGTTTCATCAAATCTGTGAAGATAGTCTGCAATCTTTTCGTCATCCTTCATTTTTATGCTTTCAAGTTGGCCCCTTAGTGTTTGTAGCTTGGATTCTTTGAATTTTTTGCCTCCTTCAAACAACCTCTACAATTTATCCCATGTCTCCTTTGCTGAAACACAGTGCATGACTTTGACAAATTCATTATCGAACAATCCACTCAAAATAGCATGTTTTGCCTTTTCATTATTCTCATACTCCTTTTTTGCATTCGGATCAGTGGGAGGAGCATTAGGAACAACATACCCATTCTTGACCAACATCAACACATCAAAGCCAAGAGAGGAAATATAGGTTTCCATTCTTTTGCTCCAGAATGCATAGTTGGATCCATCAAACATGGGGGCTTTTGAGGAAGCAGACTCACTTCTTGCCATTTTGTTCAAAGTTTTGAAACTACCCAAGGTTTAAAGATAACTAGGAACCTAGGATCTGATACCAATTGCTAAACACAAAATACCATTGAGAGGGGGGTGAATCAGTGGCTCCTAAGATTTTTCTTTTTTCTGATCTCTCTTTAGAATATCAATTATTCACTTAACCACTCAATAGTCATACTTGGTAATACAAGAAGGAAGGCCAAAGAGATCATTCACACAAAAGTAACTCACAACACCAGATTTATGAGGAAAACTGATGCAGAGGGTCAGGGGTTTTAGGTGATTTCAAGAAAATATGTTTTCAAGTGCTTCACACTCTTTGCATTTACCTAGTGTTTCCAAGGCACCTTAATGGTTTTAGAAGGGCAAATTTCAAACCACTCTCCACAATGACTCTTAAGGCTGTTAAACACCTATGCCAACCCAATCCAACAATATTCAACTAGATTCAAAGGTTCTAGTCTTCACCATGCTCTTAAACCCCACTATGCCTGCTACTAGCCCTAGAGCCCCAATTAGGCCACCTGAGGCTGAAATAAATTGTTTTCTCCAACTTTTCCCAAATCACTCCCAAAAAAAAGAAAAATTTCAGACACCCTTTTCAGCTTAATACAACATATAAAAGATTGAGGGTAGGTTGCTTTGGACCGTGCCTTTGCTGTCCTAAGGCTGAGACAAATTTGCTTGCCAAAAACCCAAGTTTTACAAAGAAAGTGTAAGAAATAATTCTTCCCCAATCTTGAAACTCTCAACAGTGTTTAGTTATGCCTCAAAACTAAGTAATATCCAATAAAATTGGTTCTATGTGCTCTTTTAATATGCAAACCCCAAAACCCTCACCAGTAGGCTCCAAAACCAAGGATTTTCTAATTCAGACCTTTCCAATTGCTTCCAGGTCTCATTAAAAGTCCCTACACCATCTCCTTGGTCATATTAACCAGCTTCAATCATCAAACTACCCTCTCCAAGAGGTAGATCTTCTGCTGCTATAAGTTTGCTATGCTTCCTACTCACTTCTCCCTCATCAAACTCATGGTGTACACCTGTTAAAACACACTTCCTACAATTTTTTTGGTTAGGATCATAATTTTCATGTTAGGTAGAGCCTCCTCTATGAGAAACAAGACCTCACATGCATAGAAGGGCTCCAAATTGCATTTTGGGCCTTCAATGCCAATGACACAACCCAGAAATGAAAGGTACAGTCAACACTAAAATGAAAAGTCTGATCAAAACCTTCTATAAAAGAATTCAAATAAACATTTAACACTGATCTCTAAATTCCTACTTCATCCACCATGAATTTACAACACTCCCAATCAATAAATCATCAAAAAACCAATGGAAATGCAAGAAAAACTGGTTTTTTTAATGCTTTTACTGTTCTATCCATACCAGATCCATACAATGCATCAACCCCACCAAAATGACATCCAAATTATTTATAATATCTCCCATAACCAACCCATATAGTTATTTTTCATTACAAATGCTTAAACTAACAAATTTGTCTTTTCCCTCCAAAATGACACTAGCCACTATTTTTGAATTTTGAATTTAAAACTCTTATGAAATGGACTTCTACCCCAACCTAATGACTTATAAAGGATCAAAATTATTTATCAAATGGGTCTAAAAACCTTTGAGACCCTTCCCAATTCTATATCCATGAAACCCTATATTTGGTCCTATGGCCTTATTAGGTCCATTAGGACGATTAATCATTACATTAGGATCATTACAATAAAATACCATAATTGGCTTCAAGACATCATAGTTGAGTCTATTAGACCCATACACCTCCTTTTCATGCTTCCATGGTGTCCTCCAAGTTGTCTTCATTCCTAGTGCTCCTGCACCAAAAACCCAATATGGGAAAAACCTCGGTGAGAAAAGCTACTGGAGACTACTGCTCCAATCTAGCCTCACAGGTAAAACACTAACTTACAAAGATTTAGGGCACCAACCCAAGGAGCACCAACCCCTACACTTTTAGGGCACCAAACGAAGGAGCACAAACCCCTGCACCAAGCTTTAACTTGGTGA
Source organism: Cryptomeria japonica (assembly GCF_030272615.1). Lineage (NCBI taxonomy): Eukaryota > Viridiplantae > Streptophyta > Pinopsida > Cupressales > Cupressaceae > Cryptomeria > Cryptomeria japonica. The sequence goes on from NC_081407.1 coordinate 918,370,110, forward strand.
TGTATATTGAAATACTATTTGAATACAATTAAGGCTTCTTGTTGCAAATGAATTCTACAACTCTTTGATCAAATAACTCTCTGCCAGTTGACAGTCTTTTCTCCTCCACTGAATCTCACACTACCGGTTGTGAGATTTTTGTCTTTGATTCTCCACCTCTATTACCTTTCTCTCCCTCTTTCACACAGTCTCTCAACACACTGTGTCACACTTGGATGATGCCTGCTCTGTCACACCTTGACAGTTAGGCTCAACTACAAGACTATAGTTCTGTTGGTAGAATCCTCTCACCGGTATGCTTGCTCACACACATTGCAGCTTTCTTAGAACTCCTTCTATGACTAGTAATCCTTTTCCTTGCTTACTCTCTCCTCTCTTCACCTTCTTTCCAGCATACTCACATTATGTCTTGAGCTCTCATTTCTTATCGAGTGATTTCCCACCAGAATGCAATTCAAACTTTAGAGTGGTTAGGGTTTCCTCTTTCCGACAAGATCTTCAATTTGATCCAATCTAGCCTATCTTGGATTGATCACCTATCCTTCAGAGATGCATTTGTACACAGTTTGCATTATCCAATGCATATTTGCTGAAATTAGCAATCTCGAACAAGATCTCCTGCCTAGAAATTCATCCACACATAAAGACACTTCAGCTGTTTCCTTTTAGAGAGTTTCCTGAATTGGATTTCCTTTGTATTGATTTAGGCGCCAACTACTCCCTGATCTTCCTCTATCATTCCTTCTTTCTCGAGCTGCAATTGGTCAGATACAATCCCATGATTTGTGGCTCCTTCATTAATGGTGATTATCTGTTTCATTGACCTTGTCGATGAGGCTTCACAAACCCAACACGTTTGCCACCTCTACTCTACATGGCATCACAACGATCAAGGCATGGCCGACCAACACATAGTCGATATGGCAAACACATACCAGTGCATCCCTTTGTTGATCAAGGTTTCTTCTTATGTTAACCAGTAGAGAACACTATACCAGTAGCACATCTTCTCCTCAGTGGTTTGACTCACAACTTCCACATTCTGCCTCTTTATCATAAACAAGCAGCCAACCTTCAGACTAGTTTGTACTTTATCGGTAGATCTTCATTCTTTATGCTCACCCTTATGTGATTATCCATCATGTCGGTTGACATCAATGACAACTTAGTGCCAAAATTCCAACAACTTGTAGGGGCTTGAGATTTGGGGTGTAAGTGTGAGTTCACCCAGATGAGTCATGAGGTGAAACCTTGACGAAGTACATATTTTTATGAGATATTTATAATTCTATAGTTGATTATCAGATTTGGTGCTCATCGGTATAGGTTTATAGATGTTTTTTAGAGTTGAACTTTGATGGTGACAGGTACATAGGTTGTTCTCAATTTGAGGACATGGTTGGACATGTTTTGAGACTTGGAGTTTCATGTAGGAAGAGTGATGGCTACGATTATGGTGTCATGGGTATGTAGGTATATGTTTTGCAATGACATGACATAGTCATGTTTGTGGTGATTTGGTTTGATATTAGGAGGTTGTTGATTATCTAGTCGATTCTTATTTGGTTCCTTGACAATGGTGCTTGAGTGTGGACATTTTTGGCCAATCAAATTGGATGTTGATTTGGTGTTTGATTCATGTGGTCTACAAGATTATTCTCTTTTGTGTCTCAATTTGTAGTTTACTAATGTGATAATGAGTTTCCATATTTAGTGATTGGATCTACAAGTTATGTGATTTGTAGGATATGTGCCCTATTGATTATAGTGGTATGACTCAGTTATGGACTATCTATATCCACCAGGTTTGATTCATTGTGGTGCATACTTGTTAGCTGGCCTTGTCTGTGGTCATTAGTGCATTGGTAGGTTTTTTTTGAGGTGAGAGGATGGATGATGTTTATAGTACCTGGATAGTTGGTGTTAGGACTTGTAGCATGTGGTTTATCACGATGTCATGATAGCTTGGTTATTCATTGGTTACACTTTCAATGGGAGCTTTTCATAGTGATTTATTGGTAGTGTAGGATTGATTCTTGATTGGTGGTTTTATTAACAGTTGTATGTATATTCTTGGATTAGATTTAATGGTTACACCTTATGTTATTGAATTTTTAGTTTTATGTATGTAGACCTAGATGTTCTTCATGTAGGATATGGATGTCATGATGCGATGTGTGACTTGGTATCAGGGTTCAGTGGGAGTTGTTGGCAGTGATGTGTATTCACCATTGGATGGTGGATGCTAGATTCTTAATGTATAGATGTTGGAGGAGCTCTTGATCCTATTGTTGCAGAGGGTCTTTCAAATTTTTAGGTGAACTAGAAGGAGATGGTTATCTTCATGTTGATTGGAGATGGATACAATGGGAAGACCAAGGAGAATTCACTTGGTATAGACTTGAGAGGATATTGTTCTTAGTGTGAGTCACGATGACCTGGATAACTTGATGAGCATTCTCATTCCCCATTTTTGGTCTACTCAGTTAATTACTAATTGAGATGTATTGGTCATTGTTCCTTTTAGGTGCCTTATGTTTTGTATAATCATATTATTGTGACCCTAGCAATTTTCAAAAGCATTAGGGTCCTCATGCATCCAAACTTGAATCCTCTAGCCTGGTCAGAAACTGGATATTGCTTGGCTTGCAGAAATAGTTTCTTCCTTGGCCTCTACATCACCTCGTCTATATTTTTCCCTAGAGAAAGGGGTAGAACAAGGGCGTGATGCCACTATCCCACCTTGGACAGGGGTGTGGCACCCTTTTCCTCCCAAGAAAGGGGCGTGGCACCCCTGTCCCTACCCTATTTTGGGGTAGGACCCTTCCTAGAGAATGCATTGTGGGTTGTGCCTCAGGCGGGAAACTCCCCCGATGTCAGTCCGTGATGAAATTCAAATCCACCAAACATGTATTTAAGGAGGCATTCATCCTCTGATTTGCATAAGTTAAAGTTGGATAGTATTGGAGTGTGCACAAGCGATCAAGCATTCAAGCATTCAAGCATTCTTTTCTAGCATTGAGCATTCTCAAGTCTCCATTCAAGGCTAGGTGTTGCATTCAAGTGAAGGATTCAACCGTTGATGAGGAGATTGATTTCAACATACAATTGCATACAATCATTTCTATCAACATTGCTACTACAACCTCCCTTGAGGTGATTTACAATTCATTCTTTCATTTACATCTACTTGCGAGTACTTTCTTTCATTACTTGGTTAATTCCAAAACTGGGGTTTGAACTAAAGGCAAACCCCCAATCCCAACCCATTTTCCTCTCTTTTCTATGTGTAGGTTGCAGGTGCACAACTGTACTTTCAGATTCAGGCTTCATTTGCAGAGGTAGAAAAACTCTTTTCATTTCACGGATTTTTCAGAGGATCGTGTACATTCCCCCCACAGTCCAGGTAACTTTTCCTCAAATTCACAGGCGACTTCGTCTCAAAATTTTACTATCAGATCTAGGTGCACAACTTCATCCCATATTCTGATCTCAAATTATAATCAATTCTTTGTCACTTTTGCACTACATAATTCAATCAATTCTTTTCCATTTCAAACAAGGAAGAGGGGATCAACTCATAATTCCTAATTCATTAAGAATTCAATCAACCATCTTTCTATGGAGAGATTGAATCTAGTGAATTATCTTCTCCCCCTTCCTAATGTAATGGTGAAAAGTTCTTGAATGGTAACCGATAGAGAAACTCTCATCTCTCTTTGAGGGAAAGGGTAGTTTCCTTCTTGATCTATCATTCACCATTTTCTGACCATTACATTTTGGTGAACCCGACATCTTGCATGCTTTCCTTTGAACAACATTACATATTTTTCATTTACAAGTTTCAAATTTCTGCAAACTTAGTGGTTAATTCATTGAAAACCCTAGTTTTTAAAATTAAAATTGAACTTGTGATTTGTGAAAATTGATTTTGGTTATCTTAGATCTGAAAATTGTTTTGATTGTCAAATTCAATTTACTCATTGTCTTGTTCAATTTGCAATTAAAATTTACAAAATTAAGAGGTTACTTTTTACAACCCTAATTTTCAAAAATCATCTTGAACTTGTGCAAAAATTGGATTTTCATTTAATTTTCAGATTTTTGATTGTTTTCAGATTTGTATGTAATCCAACAATTCAAAATTTCAATTTCCCCCCATTTTCCCAAAATTCAAATTTTACAATTAATTGGTTAGGTTATAAAACCCTAATTTTTAAAATTAATTGGATTTTGTGTGAATTTCACATACATTTCATTTACATTCAGATTTCTAAATAGTTTCCAAGGTATCCCTATCCATTAGGTTGGACCCTTTTCAAAATTGCAATTCAATTCCTCTTTTTCTTCAAAACCCTAATAGGGTCCTGTTTTCACATTTGCGCCTTCATTTCGCCCATCTAGAGATCGTAAAATTTGCCATTTTTGGGGGGTTAGCTTTAAAATCATCGTAATATCCATCCCTGAAAATTTCAAAAAAAGTTGGTCGGACCATGTGTGTTCCCACCACGGTCCTTGGTTTTTTTTCCTAAAATTTCAAGAGACTGTTATGACTGTATTTACTAGCTTAAATCTAGAAGATTGGCTGATTTTACCAATTTTAGAACCCTCTAGAATCGGAAATACCTTCAAAATTCAACATTTCAAATTTCAAGAAATTTTTTAAAATTAAGAGGTTAATTATAGTCTGCCCTGATTTTAAAAATTCTAATTTTAAAATTAAGTGGTATTCCCTTGGCCCTAATTTTAAAATTCTAATTTCCTTTCATTTCTGGAAATTGTGTCATCCTCTTCCTCCAACAAAGTTCAAATTGTGTAATCATTATTTCCTTCCATTTTGCATTACCCAATTTTGTAAGTTTTGTTTCACAATTCAAAATTTAAATTTTCCTCTAGAGCATGAGTTTTACCACTATTAGTCCTACCTATCCTATCCCTGTTAGACGAAGCATTATAATTAAGGAATCCCAAGGTTTAACTACCAAGGAGATGGAGCCTAATTTGGGTGACTTCTTTAATGAGGATCATGCTAATTCTTCCCATCCTAATCATGTGCCTATTGATGGATCTCATGATGAGGAAGAAGCCTTAACTAGGATTTCTTTAGATCAAATTTCTATATTGGACAATCAATTTGATAGCTTTCAACAATGGATGTCCCAAGAGTACCCTAATAGTGAGGCTCTTCCATTAATTGAAGGTATTAAGTACATGCTTCAAAGTGATAATAATGGAACTGATATATTGCATGGCATTGCACCTATTGTTGATTCTAATGTCATGCCTATCAAGAGTTGTGTCGACACCATAGGTTACTCACAACCTTCAACACAAGTCAATTCCTCTATTCCTTTGACTAGTCCTATGACTAGTATTCCTACTTTCACATCTAACATCATGGCTACTTCAACTCAAAATGTCATTCCTACAACCATAGGTCATGGAAGAAATCCCTCTTCTTCATTTAATCATCCATCTTTACCTATGTCTTCTATGAGTATACTTTTTATTCCTCAACCAATCAGTGTGACACAAGGGGGCAATTCCTTTAACAACTTTATTCCTCCTTTAAGTGTCCCTTTTCATACCCAATCATCACCAATGCCTACTTATCATAATCTCCCACCATCTTATTCTCAATCCATGATTTCTTTCAACAACATCACACCACCTTCTCAATAACCTATGTCTAACATCAATTCTTCCACCAAAATGACAATCAACAATATTGCTCAAACTATGTCTTCCTTACAATAACAAATTGCTTCTATGAGTCAATCCAAGTTTAGTGTGCCCACCTTTGATGTTGTGAGCCCACTTTCTCTTGATATTGTTAAAGTCATGCCACCTAAACATGTGGAGATCCCTCAATTAGAACTCTGTAATGGAAAAGGTGATCCTCTTACACATGTCAAAACATTTCAAACCTTGTGTACTGATTTTGCTTATGATCAACAATTGCTTACAAAACTATTTACAAGAACACTAAGAGATAAGGCCTTACAATGGTATTGCTCTTTGCCTTCTTATTCTCTCACTTCCTTTCAACAACTAGCAAACACTTTTATCCTACAATTTCAAAACAATATTGGTCCTAAAATCACTTTGATTGATTTAATTCATTATAAACAAGGTGTTAAAGAAAAAGTGATTGATTTCATTGGTATATATAAGCATTTGTATGCTCAAATTTCTTTTCATGTACCTAATAATGATATTCAAAGAATTTTCATTTCTAATTTGCAAAAAGATATCAAGGAAAATCTTCTTCTGTCTGAGTTTACTTCCTTTCCATAGTTGTGCACAAAAATCCACAATTATCAACTCATCATGAGTCAAATGGAGCAATCCACTCCTATGGCTTTGAGTGATAAGGGGGAGAGTGTTCAACAACCATTTGCGAAGTTCAAACCAACAAAAATCTTCATCAAGTTCAATGATCAATCAACAACAACCATGTGAATGCTACAACAGGTGTGCCTTCTATTTCTAATTTTTTTCAAAGAGAAAGACAATTTACTCCTTTGAATGAATCTTTACATAGTATTATGTCTCAATTGTTGCACATAAATGTTATCAAACTTCCTCCTATAAAAAAAATGAATCCTTCCAAACTTGCATCCCCTTATTTTGATAACAATTCCTTTTCTCAATTTTATCGTCAACCTGGTCATGATACTGAAAAAATGTTTTGCATTGAAAAATAAGGTTCAAGACTTGATTGATAATAATACTATATTTGTGGCAGGTGTGAATTATACAAGGAATAAATCAGTAGGTCCTCCCAATCAAAATCTTCAAATTTTCACTGATCCCTTGCCATCTCCTACCTCTAACGTTATTGAGATTGTGCCTAATTATCCAAACTTCTGAAGAATTCACCTCTAAGGATCCTTGTATTACATTTGACCCTAGTGAGACCTTTAGAACACCCGATGGCCCTTTATACATAGTTTCAAAGGTTAGGGATATCCCTTGCCGTGGTGCCCTAATTGATCCGTCTTGCATGGTTAATGTTATAACTGAAGAGTATCTTTTCACTTTATGATTGCATAAACCAATATATGATACTTCTAATGTGGTTGCAAAGTTATTTGATGGCTTCTCTTGTCCTACCATTGGCTCTATCACCCTTCCTGTTGAAGTCCATACTAAATCCATGGATATTGACTTTGTTATCATACCTTTTTCTAAGAAATTCTGTGTGAAGTTGGGCTATCCTTGGCTATCTTCCATGAAGGATATTTCTTCTCCAATCCACAAGTGTCTGAAATTTCCTCACAATGGAGAAATCATAATTGTGAACCCTAGCTTATTTTGCCCATCCGAAAGAAGCCTCAATGTTCCTATTGATCTCTTTTGGCCTAAACAATTTCAATCTCTTCCATCAAGGAGTGATGCTCTTTTCCAATCTTATAAAAAATGGAAGAATGATATGATCTTATCCTTAAGTCAACCTAGATCGCCAACACTTGACATTCCTATTATTCTTCAAGATAAGGTTCTTCCCCTTACAAATAGAACTAATCTCCCTCCTAAGGAAAATTGTCCACCTACCCCTATGGATGTGACTTTACCTTCTCTTAAGGAGAAAAACAATATTCCTCCTAAGGTTAGACCTATACCTCCTCCTCATGATGGACCTGGTCTTCTTCCTACACCTAATATTCCTCCTTTCTATGGCATAGTTCTGCCTCCTTCCTCTTATCGAGAGAAGAGACCTTCTTCTCCTAGTGTTCAACCAAAAAGACCCCAACTTAAAGCTTCTACTATCAAGGAGAGAAATATTCCTACTTTTTCAAGTGTTCCTCCTCCTTCTCAGCCTTCCACTAAGACTTGACAGAATAGTTGTGCGAGAGAATGCCAACTGTAGACACTTAAAAATAATTATTTTAATTATTTTTAATTCCTCACATAATTAATTAATTAATTATGTTAATTCAAATTCTCCTCAATATTAATTAAATATAATTAATATTGTCACTATAACATGTGATTGATTTATTTAATAAATCAATCCCTTTCTTTATTCTTCTAAAAAATCAAATCCTCACAAATCTTCCTCTTAGCTAATTAATTTCAATTAATTAGTTAACCTACATGATTCCTACAAATCATCTTCTTAATTCATCATTAACCTAATAAATTGCTCTAGAAACTCCCTAAACTCATTTAACATTATTCTTCTAATTTTTTTATTCCCTCCACTCATTCTCTCTCCTAGTCAAATTATCCTAATCCCACCTAACATTTCCTCTAATCCCCCTCTTAATGAATTGTTAATGGCTAATCAACATGATTAGCCACAAAGTCAACTCCTTGCTTTTAAATACTCTTTTCCTAGGTGAATGTAAGATTTTTGAAATCTCACATTCCTCCAAGCATCCCCTCTCCCAAGGAATTTTTAATTCCTTTTTATTCCTCCAATCCCCATGATATCCTTTTTTGGAGAATTTTTAATTCCTCCAATGCACCTTGTGGAGTATGGAGATACGAAATGCCTTTAAGTCATATTTCTTGGTCTCCACACCCTCTCTTGGACCTTGTGTAAGCTCACAAGTAAATCCTAGCCCTTCATCTCGAATCCATCCTAGCCATCCATTTTTCTCTCCTCTTCCTATAAATAAAGGGCTCCATCCCTTCATTCAAAAAACATCTCGAAATCTAGTAAGCTTATGCTGCCCTTTTGAGCCTAGGAAATCATCTTGGCAACTTGAGCATCTCATCCTTATCATTTTCCAAATCCATTCCATTTGTGCACAACATTGGAGAGCCATCCACATCCAGCAATCAAAGGAGCACATCAAGTGGAGCATTATCAAGGGGCGCCTTCACTTCATCAAGCTCAATCCGAAGGAGATGGTAAAATAGCAAGGTGAAATGGTATTTTGATGATATTTTAGCATTTTGCATGTTTATTTCATTATGTTTTTGATCATTTGACCTTCTAATCTATTTTCCCCTCTTCAAGAATTTTTTTTTTTGGGTTATAATTTACTACAAGTGGTTCACAACTAATTCACCCCCCCTCTCATTTGTCCTCCCCGGTTCCTAACAATTGGTATCAGAGCTAAGTCCTATTTTTACAGAAGCCTAATAGCTTGAGGAGATCCTATGGAAGCAAATATTTTTAGGAAGGATAGTCCTAAACTTGATGGAACTAAATATAGTATTGTTAGGTCCCGGAGACAACTGAGAGGGGGGGGGGGTGAATCAGTTGTCAAATAAATTCAAACCAAAAGCAACTTAACCAACTTAATGCTTAATACCAGTAAACCAGTTCAATATGCTGGTAGACAGTTTTAATAGTTAATTGCTATACCGGTAAGGATTAGTGCATGAAACATAAAGACAAAGTCATCCACAACACACAACACCAATATTTGTACATGGAAACCCTGTAAGGGGAAAAACCACGGTGGGAAACCTTATCCAAAATTAGATGATACTACTGTAGATAGTAAGTGTACATAAATGGGGTCTGCACATGCAGAAAGGTCAAGCACCTAGAGCTCACTGCTCAGTCACAAAATGGGAGTCACACTAACTACAATTGGATGGTTAAATCCAATAAGAATGTACTGCTAAAATTAGCATCTTCATATGTTGGATTTAGTACCGGTGTAGTTCTGATTGTCTTCACAAAAACCCTCCTTCAATCTTCAAATCATGTCTACATGTATAGCTCTGCTTATTCTTGCATATACCTTCACACAATCCTTTCTCGCATTCCACACTCTTGATCTTACAAATAAGATCTTACATTTATACCATAACCTAAGACCAATTTTAGTAGGTCAGCTCTACAAGATATTATAATTAAATTAATTTACATATCAATCAATACCTGATACAATAACTGATTTAATATGTCGGCTTAATGCATTTACAACAATAATAAGTCATCTCCATAGCGTGCCATGCTGATCTGGAAAAGATAAACCTATTAGTGTAACCTGGACCTATTTGCCAGTAACAACAAATATGCAAATGCTAATGTACCAATAAACAAAACTCCAAGACACAGTATCCACACAATGTCTTTGACATAACCAAGTGTTTTCCATATCATTCCAAGTGTTGGTGATCATTATATCTTGTCGGTGTACCAGATATCAATGACTGTGCATGAGTCACTTGCTTGTCGGTGAATGTTGTTGATTCTCCAAAGTGCCAGAGTTGATAAGTGTTTAGTAGGTGTTGACATCAGTGACAAAACCATACCAAAATACCAATAGGTATATGGACAATCAGAATGGATACACATTTGAACTGGATTGGAAGATATATATGGGATGTTACAAAGAATGGCTATGTTGGTCCTACTCTGAATATCCCTTATCCACCAACATTGGCTGAAGACTTGGAGAATGATTGCAAAGCAAGAGAAGAACTTCTAAGCGCATTATCAGATAAACAAATCATGGGATTATCAGACCAATCTACTACAAAATCTATTTGGGATAAACTGGAAACATTGAATAAAGGAGATACCACTATCAAAATTGCAAAACTGGAATGTTACCGGGTCAGGTATGAAAATTTAAAAATGGAAGAAGATTAAAGAATTTCTGCATTTATGGAAAGAGTTAATGAAATTGTTTTAGGAATACAATGTTGTGGAGGACCCTTAAGTGAAGATGAAATTGTTTCTAAAGTTTTAAGAGATTTTACACTAGCTTACAAAATGAAAGTGACTTCTATTAATGAGTTGAGAATAATGCCTAATACATCAGTTTCTAGAGATACTTTGGTTGGAAAACTTTCAGCATTTGAGCTTGAAGATTTTGGTCTTGTTGCTACAGTCAAAACTGATATAGCTTTCAAAGCATCATTATCATCATCTGACCAAACTGATTGGAAAGAAATTTATGCAAAAGAACTTGAAGATATGAGAAGAGAAAATGAAGGTAAAACACCTCTCAAATGTTTTAATTGCAATAAAATTGGTCATATGGCTTCTAGGTGTCCTGATAGACATGCAAGACTAAGGGAGGAAGCAAAAAGAACATATAAGCATAACCCTGAATATCAGAGATACAAATTTATGAAAAACAGAGATAAGTCATGTTACTATGCAAATGAAGATCCAACAAGTTATGGATGGGCATTTTTTGCAATAAAAGAAGATCAACTGACACCTATTGTCAAACCGGTAGAGAAGGCATTGGCAGAAAAAATTGAAGAAAATGATGAATGGATCATAGATAGTGGATGCTCGCATCATATGACTAGTGATAAAAGCAAATTCTTGTCATTCTGGGAATGTAATGGAGGTCTAGTAATATTTGGAGATGACAAAGCTTGTTTAATCAAAGGAAGAGGCACTATATCTTTGGATGGTAAGCACAATAGTGACAATGTTTATTATGTACAAGGTTTAAAGCATAATATTTTGAGTGTTGGTCAGTTAGTGGAAAAAGGATTTCAGTTACAATTTAAGAATGGAAAATGCAAAATCATGAACATAACTGGATTGGAGCTTGCAACCAGTAATCTAACTAAAGGTAATATCTTTCATTTGAATACCAGTGATAAGACATGTTTGATTGCTCACATTGATGAAAGTTACTTATGGCATAAAAGACTATGTCATGTGAATTTTGATTGTATTGTAAAGATCAGTTCAACTAAGGAAGTAAGGGATTTACCTAAGATTATGAAACCTCATAATCTGGTATGTAGGGAATATCAAATGAGAAAGCAAGTTAGAACAACATTTAAGAGCATTTATGAGAAATCCAATAATATTCTTGATTTAATTCATATTGATTTATGTGGTCTAGCAAGAATAAGAAGTCTTTAGGGTGATAGATAGTTTATGCTAATAATTGATGGTTATTCTAGAATGTGTTGGGTTAATTTTCTCAGGGAGAAATCAAAGTCTTTTGGAAGATTCAAGATATACAAGGCAATGGTAGAGAATGAAACCGGCAAGAAAATCAAATGTTTGAGATCTGATCAAGGAGGAGAATTTACATCTAGGGATTTCAATTCATTCTGTGAAGTGAATGGAATCAAAAGACAACTATGAGCACCCCAGACACCCCAGCATAATGGAGTTGTGGAAAGAAAGAATAGAATTATACTAGATGCAGCTAGAACCATGATGATGGAAGCAAATCTACCTCATGTGTACTGGACAGAAGTAGTGAATACAACGATTTATACTTTCAACGGAGTTCACATCAAAAATGAAACTGGTAAGACCTCTTATGAACTATGGTTTGGCCATACTCCTACTCCTAAGTATTTCAAAATATTTGGAAGCAAATGTTATATTAGGAGAGATGAGTATATTGGCAAATTTGATCCTAGAAGTGATGAAGGAATATTTCTTGGTTATTCAACTAGAAGCAAGGCATATAGATGTTATAATAAAGGACTACAGAAAATCATCGAGAGTACTAATGTGAAGATATATGAACATTTTAGAGGAGATTCAAGATTTGTAGAACCGACAGTAGAAATGATTATAAATGAACTGACACAGATTGCACCGGTATAGAATAAAGAACCAATCACACTGACATCATCAGAAAACTCAATTGTGACTGAAGAACAACAACCTGTAATTGGAAATCAGAATAAACACAGGTATGTAAGATTGAATCATTCAGAGAATCAAATAATTGGAAATAAGAATCAAGGTGTTAAGACTAGAGGAAGATTGGCAAATGAAGAGGTATGTTTAATTTCTCAAGTCGAACCAACATCAATTGTTGAAGCATGTCAAGATGAAAATTGGATAAAAGCAACAGAAGATGAATTAGAACAAATTCAAAAGAATAATACTTGGACATTAGCTCCCCGACCTAAAGACAAAACTGTAATTGAAACTAAATGGGCATTTAGGAATAAACTTAATGAGGATGGTGAAGTAATAAAAAACAAAGCAAGATTAGTTTGTACAGGTTATTCACAAAAAGAAGGAATTTATTATAATGAAACATTTGCAACAGTAGCCAGAATTGAAGCAATTAGACTATTTCTTGCATTTACAACTCACAAGAACTATAAAGTTTATCAGATGGATGTAAAATGTGCATTTTTGAATGGAGATCTTGAGGAGGAAGTTTACATTGAACAGCCTGATGGATTTTCTTTGACAGATGATAAGGATATGGTTTGCAGGTTAAGGAAATCTTTTTATGTATTGAAGCAAGCTCCTAGAGCTTGGTATGCTAGACTTGACAAATATATTCTAAAGCTTGGATACACAAAAGGTAATGCTGATAGCAATTTGTATTACAAGGTCACCAATGATGATATTTTGGTTATTGAAGTATTTGTGGATAATATCATTTTTGGAGATGAAGAAGGATTATGTAAAGAATTTGCTAACAAGTTGCAGGAAGAATTTGAAATGTCTATGATTGGAGAGATAAAAAAATTTCTAGGTTTGCAGATTTCTCAAACAGATAAAGGTATATTCATATGTCAAACAAAATACTTGAAGGAACTTTTGAAGAAATTTGGTATGGAAAACTCCAAATAGGTAAGTACTCATATGACTACAACTGATAAATTGACATTGAAGGTGTTAGGATTCTCAAAGATACTGAGAGGTGGGGGGGGGGGTGAATCAATATCTAACTGGTTTATAGATTTTCTGACCTTATTAAATAGATTGCATTCCAAAATAGTGTACCGGTAAACAAGAATTAATGCAATAAACATGAACAATAAACACAGCATAGAAAGCACACCATAACACAAGATTTTTAACAAGGAAACCCGGTGTGGGAAAAAAACTCGGTGGGATTTGTGACCCACAATATTCACTCACTAGCTAATGAATGGATATTACTTACAATAGGGGCCTGCACATGCAGGAAGGCCAACTACCTAAAGCTCACTGCTTAATTACAAAAGAATTCTCACTGACTTACAAAATGGATTATACAAATCCAATATAATGTACTGCTTTAGTTTAGCATCTTCTATGCCAAGTTTAGTACCAGTTTAAGCTCATACAATAACCATAAACCTTACTCCAAAATCTGCCTTAATATTCGCACATTACTTCTGCAATATTCTAACCATGTCCGCATCTTAAATGATCTACAAGATCTCATACTTATACATGATTCTTATTACAATATGCCTTGTTGGCTTACAAAAAGATATTACAATTAAATACAATATACAATAATTAAAATCCTATTGGCTGGGGTGTCGGTAATCATCTTTGTCGCTGCCAGTGAACTATCTGTCGGTGCCGGTGCCTGTCGGTGCCATAGGATTGCAAGGTTGCCATCAATGACAATACCTTCAATCACCTACAATTCTCATTGGAGTGTGCATTGCCAACAATCTCCCCCTTTGGCATTGATGGAAACACCCATGAGAAAAATTCAAAATTGTGTCCAAAAATTGAAGTCCAAAAATCTTACCAAAACTGTGTGCTCCCCTTGAGTAGATAATCTCTAATTCATTGGATTTTTCTCTTCTCTACTACTCCCCCTTTGGCATAAATAAAAAAGGTTGTCAAAATGTCAATTGAGTGTAGTTATCAGCTAGAACTTGTAAAGTTCTAATGCCAATAGCTAACAAGATGAGAGCAGGGGGTGAATCATACAAACTTAATCTTCCATAAAATCAACAGATTCAACCTCGGTAACTTATACTTCAACAATATAACCAAAAACTTATAAACATGCTAACTCATAAACACATAATAATCATAACACATATAACACCAGATTTAACATGGAAACCCAAATAGGGAAAAACCCCTGTGGGATTTTGCACCCACTAAGAAATATACTCTTCTAGAGTATGCTCGGTTAAAAGCAAATCCTGTTAAAGATTACAAACACATTGCTAGATGTGACCCGGTTAAAGGATTTCCCTCAGATCTGTTAGGATCTTCACTTTGTTAGAAGTGACCTTGTCAAATGATTTCAAACACTCAATTAGAATGTTACCTTGCTAGAGGATTTACAAATAAGACTGTTAGGTCCACTCGGTTAAGAGATTTTCTGTCACTTTACAAAATAACAGTAATAAAAATATATCTGCAACTTCACATCTAAAATGCTAAAGTAGATTCTTATTTGCTCAACACTGTCTAGTCATGGGACTTATCTTGTCCCTCTGTTGGGCGCCCTACTCTATTATTCAAATAGGTCTTCAAGCTTCTATGCTCGGTAATCACAATGTAGCATCCTTGTGCTTACACTTGCCTGCTTTTATTGTTCTTCAATAATTTCTTATTTATAAATAATTTCTAATGAATCTCCTTGATCACATTTCCCATGATCAATCATAGCCATCAGATCTTCAATCTTGACTAGGTTCAATGTATCCTTCGATCTGAAAACATTTTACTTTGCCTAGGAACTTGCATTCCATTCTTGGAACTTGTGCTAGGTTAAGCGGTTCAATTTGTGATGTAGATTTTCCTCTTGATTTTCCATTGTCGTAGATCCTTAAAAAACTTCATGCGTGGCATACCAATCATTTATTCATCTCCAGCTCATCAGCATCCTTCATTAAATAACGTTTTCATTCCTTCAATGTTGTTTGTCATAACTCGGTTGCAACTCGGTAAATACTAAACTTTACTCGGTAGACATTCCACCTTCATTAACCGATATCGATAACCTTAGGGTTTACCGACTAGGTTCTTTTCTCGGTGACATGGTACCATATTAAACTTATAATCAACAACATGTGTAGGATATCAAAACAATCAAAACAACATGATCTCATCATTGTCTAACTCGGTAATAGTTTCCCATTGAATAACTTATTTCTCCCCTTATTCATCACATTCTTTCTGTGTCTTTTACCGACATCTTAATTCTCTTAAAATCAATCTTCTCAAGATATGGCAACATCATACTAAATCAAAATATCAATTTCATGACATCAATGACAAAATAATGTTATAAAGATAGTTATCATCCTTCTTCAGTTATATCAATAATCTTCAACAACCTTCTCAATATCCTTAATGAATATCAACAATCTCCTTCTATTAAAATGCCAACAATCTCCCCCTTTGGCATTGATGGCAATACCAACAAGATATTCAAATTGATTCGGATTCAGATTGCTGTGGAGACTTCTCCTATTATCCTTGAGTTGTTTTCTTCTTTTGAAGTCTTCTAGGCTTTCTCCATCTTTCATTAGTCTTCTAAGCTATTATCTTGCATTTAGTCTTCTCCCTTTTTCAGTAATCTTCTCCCCCTATCATTAGTCTTCTGTTATCTTCTTTATTTAGGGCTTTACCATTTAGTCTTCTCCCCCTTTGACAACAATGCCAAAAAGTAAAAGAACTAAATCATGAACTCTTCTGCTATGAAGTGCTTGCTTTTACTGAGTTACACATGCAAATGTAACATCTAAAACTCGGTCAGAGCAATCTTTCCTTCAATACTATCTTCTGTATCCTGTTCCCTAGTCACATTCTTGTACACCTTTAGAAAACTTCCTAAAGTGCATAAATCAGCATAAATCCACAAATAATATTCTATAGTCATCAAATTGATGCTTTCACCGAACTCTGTCAGTGAGTAGAAGATAGGGGTAGGACCCCTAACTTGCTTCAGAGATACTCAAAAGTGTCTCTTGGTAGTGGCTTTGTGAGGATGTCTGCAATTTGCTCCTTTGTGCTAACATATTCCAGCACAACTTTCTTTTCTTGAGTTTCTTCTTTGAGATAATGATACTTGATAGAAATATGTTTTGTCTTAGAGTGCATTACCGGATTCTTTGAAATGTTAATGTCACTCGTATTATCACAGAATATAGTTACTGGCTTGGTAACTTTCTCATTTATACCTTCCAATAGTTATTTTATCCATGCTATATTAGTGCAATTCAATGCTGCAGCAACATATTCAGCTTCTGCTAGTCTATGAAATACATCCTTGTTTCTTGCTAAGCCAACTCACTAGTCTTTCTCCTAAAAAGAAAGCTCCTCCACTTGTTCTTTTCTTGTCATCAATGTTGCCTCCCCAATCAGCATCAGTATTTACTTTTAAATCAAAATCATTTCTCTTTTCATATACTAAGCCATAATCTTCAGTGCCTCTCAGGTATCTGAAAATTCTCTTGATTGCTGTCATATGGGTTTCTTTGGGATCTGCAGAGAATCTTGCAACAATACCTACTGCATGTGCTATATCCAGTCTACTATGCACAACATATTGCAACTTTCCAATCATAGATCAGTAAAGTGTCTCATCAACAGATGCAGATTCGTCATTCTTTGATAGTTTACAATTAGTAGTCATAGGAGTACTTATAGGTTTAGAATCCTCCATTCCAAATTTCTTCAAGATTTCCTTTATGTACTTGGATTGAGTAATAAAAATCTCATCTTTTATTTGCAGTATTTGTAAACCTATAAAATACTTTATCTCACCGATTAATGACATCTCAAATTCTTTGCACATTTCATTTCAAAAGTTCTTGCATAAGGAGTCATTACCACAAAAAATAATATCATCAACAAATATGGCTGAGATCAGTATTCCATTGTCTTCATCATTCTTCATGTACATATTGTTGTTTTCACTTGTTCTTATAAAACCAATCTTGATTAAGTAAGAGTGCAATCTCTCATACCATGCTCTAGGTGCTTGTTCTAGACCATATAAAGCTTTGTTCAATTTACATACCTGATCTTTACTCCTGTCTTCAACAAATCCTTCAAGTTGTTCAATATAAACTTCTTCTTCTAGTATACCATTCAAAAATGTAGATTTGACATCCATTTGATATACCTTGAAATTTTTGAGAGTAGCATATGCCAACAATGTTCTTACTCCTTCAAGTCTAGCCACAGGTGCAAAGGTCTCACCATAATCTATTCCTTCTTCTTGAGCATAACCTTTGCAAACTAGTCTTGCTTTTTTTCGAATGACCTCACCTTTTTCATTTAGCTTGTTTTTGAAAATCCACTTTGTACCAATTACATTTTTGTCCTTCAGTCTTGGGACCAGTGTCCATGTGTCATTCTTCTTGATTTGATCAATCTCTTCTATCATAGCATTTACCCAATCTTCACTGTTAAATGCCTCTTTTACTATTCTCGGTTCAAATTCAGATATTAGACATGTGTTCTGTCTCAGTTTGTTCCTTATCATCACTGGATCATCCTCATCTCCTATAATTTGACATGATGCATGATTCCTTCTGACATATTTGGCTAATACAGGCTCGGTAGGATTGGTATGATCTTCTTCATCACTCGGTAACTAGATATTCTCTTCATTTTCTTCAGTAACTCTCTCGGTAGGACTTGTCGATTGAACATAGACAAATTCTTCATAATCTTCTGGTTCCTTGGAATTTCCTTCATCATTTCTTTCTGCAAATTCATCAATTTTCACATTTGCACTTTATACTATTTTGTTAGATGATTTGATCAAACATTTAAATGCTTTGCTTCTAGAAGAATAACCAAGAAATGTTCCTTCCTTGCTTTTCTGATCAAACTTTCCATTTCTGTCATCTTTGCAAACATAACATCTACTTCCAAAGACTTTAAAGTAACTTACATTAGGTTTTTTGTCATACCAGATTTCATATTATGTCTTTAAAGTTCCTTTCTTCAGTTGTACTCAGTTCAGGGTGTAAACAACAGTGCTTATTGCTTCTCTCCAAAAATTTTGTGGCACTCTCTTTTCAATCATCAGGGTTCTGGCACAATCCACAATAGATCTGTTTCTTCTCTCAGCTATCCCATTTTGCTGTGGAGTTCTTAGTGCAGAGACTTGTCTTTTTATACCATGATCATTGTAGAATAAGTTAAATTCATCAGAGGTGAACTCTCCTCCTCTATCAGATATAAGACATTTCAGTTGTCTTCCTGTTTCATTTTCAACTCTTGCCTTGTACCATTTAAACATTTGAAAATCTTCTGATTTTTCTTTTAAAAACATAACTGACATCATCCTTGAATAATCATCCACAAATAATATGAAATATTTATCACCATAATAACTCTGAACTTTCATGGGACCACAAAGATCAGTGTGCACAAGATCTAAAATTCCCTTAGAAGTGTAGGACTTACTTGTAAAGCTTGATCTTTTCATCTTACCCATCTGGCATCCTCAGCATATAGGATTCTCAAGTTTCTCCAAACTCAGTAGACCTCTTACTCGGTGCTTCTTACTTATTTTGATCAAATTATCAAAATTTACATGACAAAACCTTTTATGCCATAACTAGGTATTACCTATCTTTGCATAAAGACACTTGTTCTGAGTTGAGTCAAGGTGAAATGTGTTACCTTTTGTTTGAGTCCTGGTAGCTGCTAACTTTCCATGCTTGTCATGAACTTTGACAATTCCTTTATGAAATTCTATTCGGTAACCTGTGTTGTTTAGCTATGCTACACTCAACAAATTGTATTTCAAACCTTCAACCCAATAAACATCATCACATTTTGCATTGTCAAGAAGTGTTATAGATCCTTTACCTTTTACCGGACATGGTGCATCATTACCAAATCTTACATAGCCTCCATCATAATCTTCTAATTTAACAAATTTGTGTTTATCACCTGTCATGTGATGTGAACATCCACTATCTATGATCCAAGAATCATTATTATTTATGTGTGATATTAGGGCTTTTTCTTCATACCTTTCTTCATCTGATCCATCTTTAATAGCCACATAAACAACTTCCTCTATATCAGTTTCATCAGATTTATCATCGTTAGATTCCTCATACAGTTTGTGCACTTCTTCCATGTTCTTACAAAATCTTTCACTTGCTCCACTATGATTCCCTTTAGAATACTTACTCATTCTATCATTGTATCATTAGATTCACCAAGATGAAAAGAACTGAATGCAGATTCAACTTTATTTACCGAAGACCCATAGTTATCAAAATTACTTAACTCAAATGCATGTAGCTTACCGATAGTAGCATCTAAAGAAACTGGCATGTTAGGTACAAACCTCAATTCATTGATTACAGAGACTCAGATTGCATAAGCAGGTAGAAGGGTTCTCAATAACTTACTTGTGACATCCTTCTCTTCAATAGTTCCTCCTACTCCTTTGATTTGATTGACAATTTCCTTTAGTCTTGTACTGTATTGGGTTATATTCTCACCTTTATTCATTCTCATGGATTCAAGTTGTCCTCTTAGGCTATCTAATTTTTCTCTTTGAACATGTTCATCACCGCCATACATAGATATGAGCTTGGTCCACATTGCTTTTGCATCATTACAGCCTTCTAGATCATTAAACTCTGAGTTGGTCATTGTTGATGTTATTTCAATCATAGCTTGAATATGTTCTTGCTTTGCCTTTATCTCTTCCAAGGTCATTGGGTTGGTGCTTGGTGGTATGTAATCATTCTCCAAATAATATGTTGCATATTCTCTAATTCCCGATAGATGCAACTTCATCCTTTTCTACCATGTGGAGAAACTTGACATGTTCAGCTTTGGGGCATCCCTCTTATACATCTCCAAATCTTAACCCAAGTACCTTCAAGCTTTTCTTCTGGAGTCCAAAGCTCTGATACCAATTATAAATTTCTGATGCCAATAGCTAACAAGATGAGGGGGGGGTGAATCATACAAACTTAATCTTCCATAAAATCAGCAGATTCAACCTCGGTAACTTATAATTCAACAATATAACCAAAAACTACTAAACATGCTAACTCATAAACACATAATCATCATAACACATATAGCACTAGATTTAACGTGGAAACCCAAATAGGGAAAAACCACTGTGGGATTTTGGACCCACTAAAAAATATACTCTTCTAGAGTATGCTCGGTTAAAAGAAAATCCTGTTAAAGATTACAAACACATTGCTAGATGTGACCCGGTTAAAGGATTTCCCTCAGATCTGTTAGGATCTTCACTTTGTTAGAGTGACCTTGTCAAAGGATTTCAAACACTCAATTAGAATGTTACCTTGCTAGAGGATTTACAAATAAGACTGTTAGGTCCACTCGGTTAAGAGATTTTCTGTCACTTTACAAAATAACAGTAATAAAAATATATTTGCAACTTCACATCTAAAATGCTAAAGTAGATTCTTATTTGCTCAACACTGTCTAGTCATAGGACTTATCTTGTCCCTCTGCTGGGCTCCCTACTCTGTTATTCAAACAAGTCTTCAAGCTTTTGTGCTCGGTAATCACTATGTAGCATCCTTGTGCTTACACTTGCCCGCTTTTATTGTTCTTCAATAATTTCTAACCACTGAATCTCCTTGATCACATTTCCCATGATCAATCATAGCCATCAGATCTTCAATCTTGACTAGGTTCAATGTATCCTTTGACCTAAAACCATTTTACTTTGCCTAGGAACTTGTGCTAGGTTAAGTGGTTCAATCTGTGTTGTAGATTTTCCTCTTGATTTTCCATTGCCGTAGATCCTTAACAAACTTCATGCGTGGCATACCAATCATTTATTCATCTCCAGCTCATCAGCATCCTTCATTAAATAATGCTTTCATTCCTTCATTGTTGTCTGTCATAACTCAATTGCAACTTGGTAAATACTAAACTTTACTCGGTAGACATTCCGCTTTCATTAACTGATATCGATAACCTTAGGGTTTACCGACTAGGTTCTTTTCTCGATGACATGGTATCGTATTAAACTTATAATCAACAACATGTGTAGGATATCAAAACAATCAAAACAACATGATCTCATCATTGTCTAACTCAGTAACAGTTGCCCATTGAATAACTTATTTCTCCCCTTATTCATCACATTCTTTCTATGTCTTTTACCAACATCTTAATTCTCTTCAAATCAATCTTCTCAAGATACGGCAACATCATACTGAATCAAAATATCAATTTCATGACATCAATGACAAAATAATGTTATAAAGATAGTTATCATCCTTCTTTAGTTATATCAATAATCTTCAACAACCTTCTCAATATCCTTAATGAATATCAACAATCTCCTTCTATTGAAATGCCAATAGAACCCTGTAACCGGTTGGTTACAATCTGAAATATGTCTGCTAATACAAAATTCAGGCTCTTAGTGAATCTGTCATTGTCCTTCAATGCTGCCTATGTTCTTTGAATGGTACCAGTGAGGTGATGCATTTTATTTTCCGGTGTCTTCATTCCTTGAACAAGTTCCTCTGATATCTCTTTCCTCAAAGAGATGAGGTAATCCAATTTGGGACTGAGTCTGCATTTAAGTTCTTTTTCCTTGTATTGTATTATTTCCTTTTTCTTCTCCAATTTTTCAAGTTTTTCCTCAAAACCTGCTATCTCCTGCTCTATATTTGGTATTGGTTCAGAGGAACCAATCATGTTGTCATCTATATCATTTATTTATGTATGCACTATAATAATCTCCTTATTGACATCCACTGTCAAAATATTAGTGTTACATGTGTCTCGGTAGAACTCTTTAAATTCCTTTATTGTTTTGCTTAGTGCCAGAAGGAGGGTGTCAATGTGTTCCGTGCACTTCTTTATTGTCTAATCAAAGAATTTTTCTTTTTCCTTATTCATTTTCTCTCTAAATGTCTCCTCATTTATTTGTTACATTGTCAATATGTTAGTGGTGATATACTTAGACAATGTGTCTAATTGACTTAAAGAGTCTTTATTTTCCACAATGCACTTGGGTACAATCAATATTAGAATAGGGATGGTGTCATCAATAGCCTTATAAGCTAGTGCATTACACTCTATGATTTTCTTAATTGAATCCAATAATACCTCTGTCACATTAGTTGGTCTGAATTCTGTCATGGAAGAACCAGATGATTGTCCAACTACCTTAACAATCTGCATTCTACTAGTGTGAGTAACCTCTTTGCTTGTATTGACCTTTGGTAGGTCAGTTTGTGTCTGTATTTCTATCAGCAAAGGTTTAGGCTTCTCAGCTATTGTTGGTGGCACTATCTCTGCATGAACCTGTGACTCAACCTTTTTCTCTTCCTGTTTCTCAACATGTACCTCAGTGGGTTTCTGTGTGCTCTCTACTGCTAGTTTCTTTGATGATGTTTCAGTGGTATTCATTGTCGGTTTCACAGTATGCACCTCTATACTATCCACTGTCGGTATCTCAACTAGTTTCTCTGTGTTATCAGCTAGTTGCTCTAACTCTGTAGGTTTTTTAATGTTTGTATTCAACGGTATTATCATTATCCATTCCAGTAACCAGGGGATCAACTGATTGTTCAGTTTGCTCAAGTTGTGTCTCAACCCCAATCTCAACATTATCAACTGGTGTTTCATCTACAATATTGTCAACCGGTGGCTCAGTTGCCACATCTTCTTCTCACCAATGGTTTCCTTATCAAACACAATATTGAACTCTTATGTATCAATGTTCATTGTGTATAAAACTTCATAATCAAGATTTGTATCCTCATGTGTAGTCTCCATATCCTCAATTGTCGGTGTGTCAATAGTTTCAACCAGTGAAGTAATAGAAGGAGGTGGTCACAAATTGTCTATTACTTTTATGTTGTGTAGTCCACTTGCCTTTCCTTTACCTTTATCCTTGTCCTTATCCTTTCGATATATCTTAAAAGTTTTGGGTCTCTTAAGTTCTTCTTGCTTCTCTTTCTCCACAAAGAAGATATCCCATTTATTTGTTGTCTCTTCAGTGATTTCATTAACTCTATCTACCATTAAAGATACATGCCAGTAAAGAAGCAATTCATCTTCTTACCATCAACCGAGGGTAAACTAGCATGATTTTCAGTTAGTTTCCATACCCCCAAAGGTTTCTTTTCAGTTAGATGAAGAATCCCCTGTCCGTGGAATGATACTCTATTCTACCGGTGAAGGAATAGTCTCATCAACATTTTGATCTCTCTTTCTAATCCATTGTTTTGAAAATTCTTGCTTTACCTCATCAACCTTCTCTTTACCTTTCAAACTAGGTCCTTTATTATTTGTCGGTGATGCCTTACTTCTACAAAATTTTACAATATGTTCAATCTTGTTACAAGCATAACAAGTCACGTTGTTTTTCTGAATAGCCTTTCCATATCTGTAGCGTCGTAAATTGTACGCACTTGCTAGGGTGGTACAATTTCACACCTAGTTTAGCACCTGCCTTGGCGCATTTTGCATTTTGCATTGCATTTCCCCTTTAGCACTTAATTAATTAAATTAATTAGGTCTAGGGTTCTATTTTATCATCTCCCATATCATAAAGTTGGGCCCTTTTCATTAAAGTGTTCCCCTTTCATTTTATTCCTCTAATACATCATTTAATCAAAAACCCTGATTAGGTCCTATTTTGAACTTGGGGGCTTTATTTCAGGGTTCAAAACATCTCAAAATAACCTGTAACTTTGGGATTCTCTCTAAAATCATCATATCCGATGGCCCTGAAAATTTGGTGAAAAGTTGTCGAGACCATGGCGCCCGGCGTGCACATGGTCCCGGACATTTTTCTTGAAATTTTAGGAGCACGATCCAATCATAAAATAAAGCTTAACCCCAAGAAATTGGCAGGAGATTGAATCTCTAAGTCGGCCTAAAGTTGAAATTAAGACCTAGGGTTTCATATATAAGAGCTCTCTTTCTTCATTTGAAAGGATCTGAATTTTTGGTTTCAGGGACCTTATATGCAGCGAAAGAGCAGATCTTTGAAGACTTCAACAACATTCAACATCCATCCATCAAGCATTCATCAATTTCATTCATCCATTTAGGGCTTTGAAGGCATTGAAGAGCAATAAGGGATCACCGACTGAAGATTGGCTTGTACCCCTCCCTTGGGGTTGGGTATAATTTCATGTTGTTTTCATGTCTTTGCATAAGCCTCATTATATCATTTGTATTCATGCTTTAGATCACTTTGCATCTTGATTTGGAGCATTTACATTATCATTTACAAGCAATTAGGGTTTACTTTCTAGGTTGCTCTAGTTTGCTTACTTGCATTTTAGGATCTTGCACACACACAAGGTCTGCACACACATTACTTTTACAATACAACTTGGCTATTCGTGGAGGTGGAAATCACCAAAGCGGGGGTTTGACTAAGGCAAAACCCTATATAGCCACCCAAAACACCTTTTCAGATATAAGTGCAGATTTCGGGATTCAGACGACACCGCAAGTTGTAGATCCGGAAGAAGCAGATGGAGACCAAACAACACACCAAATTTCAGAGCAAAAGACCAGGACAGGGGTGTGGGGTGCCTTGGTCTTGCCAGGACAGGGGCGCTGGGTGCCCTGGTCCTTGGGACAGGGGCGCTTGGCACCCTGGTCCTTCTGTCAGACAACAATTTTCAGCATTTTTGACAGCTTTTTAGGTTGCAAAACAGTAGTTTCAGGAGCAGTTTCAGGGGCAGAATCAGGACGGTGGCGCCCGCGCCCCCGTCCCAAACATTTTCACTCATATTTTAACACCGGGCATGCATTTACATTCTTGTCTTGTCCTTGTGTTTACAGCTTTCCATTGTTTAAGTTCAATTCTGCAATCTTGTTATTAGTTCATACTTGCACTTTGGGGTTAGGGATTGAACTTGCATCATTTTATCTTTCAATTGCAACAAAGGAATAGAAATCCTAATAGGTAGCCCGTGGCTCTCTCTTCCACAAAAAGAAGTAGCCAATTGTGTGATACCTCTAGGCTCTTTCGTATTCCACAAGTGTGTGGTTGAAAGTGAGATTAGGGCATGTTTGCTTAGTGTCACTTTTTCTCCTACACAATATCCTATGCCGGTATGTGTTCTGCATTGATTAGATAAGTGTCCAAATCTTCCACAAACATAACATTTTATATTCATTTTGCACTTTTCTAAATTATGACCAATTTTGTTACATTTTGAACATTGATCGGTGGGTGCATTAGTATTCTGATAGTTTCTAGATCTACACTAATTTTCTCTATGACCATTCTTGTTATAGTTAAAGCATTTCCCATTAAATTTGTAGGCATTAGGTCGTCTTATCGTTTTACTGTGATCATGATTGTTTGCAGTACCAGAGCTTTCACCAACTTCAAAGCCAAGACCATTAGTGTCTCCATTAGGTTTTTGATTTTTCAGCATGTCATCAAGTTCTTCTAACTTTTCTTGAATTTCTCTTTGTGTTGATTTGCAGTAGCCAACTCATTTTCCAAGAAATCCTTTTGTCTCATGAGTTCAGTTTTATCATGTTCCAAGTGAATCAGATCTATCTTCAACATATCATTTTCATGACTAAGTCTTAGATTTTCAGTTCCAGCATCATTGAGTCTTCTAGTCAAGTCATCTTCATATTTCTTTCTATCTTGAATGTCTTTGCAAAATCTCATAGTCATATCTTGCATCTCATTCCTCAAGGTCATGTTTTCTTGCTTCATCTTGCTTACAAGATCATTAAGAGTTTCCTTTTCATCATCATCATTTTGTATCTTCTCATGAAGTTATCTTCTTTTGTTTCTAGAAATGGTAAGATTCTCCTAAAGTCCTTGAATGAATTCCTATGCAGTCTTCAGATCATCTTCAATTTTGATAATCTTTAACTTTTCTGCATCATAATCTAAAAGAGTTGTTTCCAAATGCTTTCTCAAGTTTTCCATCTGTACCAGTGTCAGAATCTCCTTCAAGCTATTAGGATTTTGAAAATAGAGGACCAAGCTCTGATACCAATTGTTAGGATTCCCAAAGATACTGAGAAGGGGGGGTGAATCAGTATCTAATTGGTTTATAGATTTTCTGACCTTATTAAATAAATTGCATTCCAAAACAGTGTACCAGTAAACAAGAATTAATGTAGTAAATATGAACAATAAACACAACATAGAAAGCAAACCATAACACAAGATTTTTAATGAGGAAACCCAGTGTGGGAAAAACCTCAATGGGATTTGTGACCCACAATATTCACTCACTAGCCAATGAATGTATATTACTTACAATAGGGGCCTGCACATGCAGGAAGGCCAATTGCCTAAAGCTCACTGCTTAATTACAAAAGAAGTCTCACTGACTTACAAAATGGATTACAAAACCAATATAATGTACTGCTTTAGTTCAGCATCTGCTATGCCAGGTTCAGTACCGATTTAAGCTCATACAATAACCATAAACCTTACTCCAAAATCTGCCTTAATATTCACACATTACTTCTGCAATATTCTAACCATGTCCACATCTTAAATGATCTACAAGATCCCATACTTATATATGAGTCTTATTGCAATGTGCCTTGTCGGCTTACAAAAAGATATTACAATTAAATACAATATACAATAATCAAAATCCTATCAGCTGGGGTGTCGGTAATCATCTTTGTCACTGTCGGTGAACTTTCTACCGGTGTAGAGTCTGTCGGTGCTGGTGCCATAGGATTGCAAGGTTGCCATCAATGACAATACCTTCAATCACCTACAATTCTCATTGGAGTGTGCAATGCTAATAGAAGGATGATTCAGCTTGTATAAATCAGACAAGGTACAAATCTATGATTGGACGATTACTATATTTGACACAAACCGGACCTAATTTAATGAATACAGTGTGTATTGTATCAATATTTCAAAGCAATCCTAAAGAAAATCATGAATCAACAGTAAAAAGGATTTTCCAGTACCTACAAGGCACAACAAATCTTGGTTTATGGTATCCTAAGAATGATGATTTTGAGTTAGTGCATATACAGATGCTAATTGGGCAAGAGATGTAGACAACAGAAAGAGTGCCACTGGCAGTGCATTCTTTCTTGGCAGAAGATTAATTTCATGGATCAGCAAGAAGAAGACTTGTACATCATTATCTATAACATAATCATAATATGTTGCAACAACATCTAATTGTACTCAGGTATTATGGATCAAACAAATGTTGAAGGATATAAAGGTAAAATGCAAAGAACTGGTAATTATTTATTGTGATAATTCAACAACAATTGATATATCAAAGAATCCAGTATTTCACTCTAAGATAAATCATGTTTCTATTAAGTACAATTTTTTGAAAGAGAATGTTTAAGCAAATAAAGTGGGATTGGTTTATGTGAATACTAAAGAGAAAATTGTAGATATCTTTACAAAGCCTTTGCCTAAGGAAATAAATCAATCAAAGTACTTGAAGTAATTACTAAAGATATTTGGCATGAAAAACTCTAAACCGGTAAGTACACCTATGACTACAACTGATAAACTATCATTGAAGGATGAATCAACACCTGTCAATCCAACAAGATACAAATCTATGATATGAGGTTTACTATATTTGACACAAACAAGACCTGATATTATGAATGCAGTATGTATTGTTTCAAGATTTTAGAGTAATCCTAAGGAAAATCATGAATCAACAGTAAAAAGGATTTTTCAATACCGACAAGGCACAACAAATCTTGGCTTATGGTATCCTAAAGATGAAAATTTTGATTTATGTGCATACATAGATGCAAATTGGGCAGGAGATGTAGATGACAGAAAAAGCACCACTAGCAGAGCATTTTTTCTTGGCAGAAAACTAATTTCATGGTTGAGCAAGAAACAAAGTTGTACATCACTATCAATAGCAGAATCAGAATATGTTGCAGCAACAACTAATTGTACACAAGTATTATGGATTAAATAAATGTTGAAGGACATAAAGGTAATGTGCAAAGAACATATAATCATTTACTGTGATAATATGGTAGCAATTGATATATCAAAGAATCTAGTATTTCACTCTAAAACTAAATATGTTTCTATCAAATTCAATTTTCTGAAAGAGAATGTTGAAGCAAAAGAAGTGAAATTGGTTTATGTGAATACTAAAGAGAAGATTGCAGATATCTTTACTAAATCTTTGCCTAAGGAAACTTTTGAATATCTAAGAGAGCAGCTTGGAGTTATACCCTCACCGGTAGAAACTTAGACAGTTGGAGCATGACATCAAACCGACATAATTAACAGAGAAACCTTTTTTGGCTTTGATAAAGGAGAGATACTTTTTAGGGGGAGTAGATTGAATAAAATTGGTTATAGCAATTGGTATTTGTAATGAGTTCTATGAACTGATTGTATTTTGTTTTGTATTGCTTTGGCATTTGATGTCAAAGGGGGAGAGATATCTCTGGAAAAACACATAATCTTTTGGGGAGAGATTATTCATTGGGGGAGAGATTGTTACTCTTTGTATCTGTATTTTGATTTCTGGTTAATGATCTCTTTGGGAGATTGTTGGTTTTTGGTTTTTGGCATTTCTTCTTTGGCACTTAGATGGTTTTTCCATCTTGTGTTTCCATCAATGCCAAAGGGGGAGATTGTTGGTATTATGGATGTGTTGCATTGGTTTTGTCATTGATGTCAACACTTGTCAACACTTATCATTGTGGAGATCTTTGGTTATGTTCACCGACATGTTCAGTGACTTATGCACAGTCACCGATATCTGGTTCACCAATAGGTTATATTGTTCACCAACACTAAGGATGATCTGTTATCATCTGGAGATTACTTGGTTATGTCAAAGACATTGTTTGGAGACTTGGTTTTGGTGATTGGATTATTGGTCTAATCGAGTTTGCAAATTTGTTGTTACCAGCAAATAGGTCTAGGTTATGGACCGGCAAGCAGTATCTATTCTAGATCAGCACGACACATTATGGAGATGTTTTATTGATTGGTTATTATTGTAAATTCATTGAGCTAACATCATGCATCACATATTCATTCATTTGTAATTGATTTAATTGTAATATTCTTAGTGAGCCAACCTACACATTTGGTCTTAGGTTTTGGTATATATGTAAGATCTAATTTGTGAGATTATGTAGAGAAGGTGAAAGAGGATTGTAATAAGGTATATGTGAATATAAGTAGAGCTATACATGCAGACATCATTTGAATATTCAAGAAAGGCATGAAGAAGACAATCAGAGCTTAATCGGTACTGAATCCAGCATATGAAAATGCTATTCTGAGCATTACATTATCATTGGATTTAAGCAGTGAGCTCTAGGAAGTTGGCCTTTCTACATGTGCAGACCCCATTTGTACACACATACTATCTGCAGTAGTATCATCTGATTGTGGGTAAGGTTTCCCACCATGGTTTTTCCCCTTACAGGGTTTCCACATACAAATAACCGTGTTATGTGTTGTGGATGTTATTTGTCTTTTGTTTCATGCATTAAACTTTACCGGTACTGTTATTAACTGCTAAACTGTCTACCAGCATTAAGTTTGGTTTACTAGTATTATGCACTAAGTTTGGTTAAAGTATATTTGGGTTGAAAATAATAGACAGCTGATTCACCCCCCGCCCCCTCTCAGTTGCCTCCAGGTCCTAACAAACATTTGAATATCTCAAAGAAAAACTTGGGGTAATTTCCCCACTGGCAGAGACTTAAATGATGAAGTTTGGCATCAAACCAATAGGGACTAACATAAAAATCTTTTTCTGGCTTTGATGAAGGAGAGCTACTACTCAGGGGGAGTAGTTAGCTATATGTTATGTTTTGATTCTTAACTGCTTTGGCATTTGATGTCAAAGGGGGAGAGATATCTATGGAAAAACTTTGTACTTTGGGGAGAGATGAATATTCTACTTGGAGAGATGCATTTTGGTTTTGGTTCTATGCTAAACTTTGTATTGATCTATTTTGGGAGATTGTTGGTTTATTAGTATTTGGCATTCTATTTTTTGGCACTTGGATGCTTTTCCATCTAGTGTTGCCTTTAATGCCAAAGGGGGAGATTGTTGGTATTATGAATGACTTCATCATGTGTTGCATTGGTTTTGTCATTGATGACAATACTTATCCTTTTGGAGGTCTACATTGTTGATTTGGCACTCTGGTTATATTGGTTTATTGTTGAACCGACACATTGTGGTCTCGGCATGGATATTGGCTTATGCACAGTCACTGGTATATGTTCACCGACAAGATATATTGTTCACTGGCAGTGATGATGACTTGTTATCATTTGGAGATCATTTGGTTATGTCGAAGACATGGATTGGATGTTTAGATTTGGTGTTTTGCTTATTGGTCTTATCGACTTCACATATTTGCCTTTATCAGCAGATAGGTCTAGGTTATGGACCGATACATGATATCTATTCCAGATCACCACAACATGTTTTGGAAATGGTTTATTGATTGGATATTGTGTAAATGTATTGAGGCCGACATATTGTATCACATCTAGACTTATTTGTAATTGATTTAAATGTAATATCTTTCATGAGCTGACCTTATCATTAGGTCTTAGGTTTTGTATAAATAATTGTAAGATTCTATTGAAGATCAGGTATTATGAGTGTGTGCGAATATTGAAGATCATTGTGAAGAGCAAAAATAACCAGATCCTTGTGCGAATCACATAGATATTATCTGAAGGTTGAAGGAAAGGTTACGAATATGCTTGGCACTCATGGTCAGAGCTTAAAACTGGTACTAAATCCAGCATTGCAGATGCTATTCTGAAGCAGTACATTGTTATTGTATTTAACCATCCAATTGTAGCTAGTGTGACTGCTATTTTGTAATTGAGCAGTGAGCTCTAGGGGGTTGGCCTTTCTGCATGTGCAGACCCCATTTGTATACACTTACTATCTGCAGTAGTATCATCTGATTGTGGGTAAGGTTTTCCCCTTACAGGGTTTCCACATCAAAATCTCTATGTCATGTGTTGTGGATGTTGTTTCTCTTTTTGTTTCATACATTAAGTTATACTGGTACTACTATAATAGTTAATCTATTTTACCGACATTAAAGTTTGTTTTACCGACACTGAGCTTTAAGTTGGAATAATTTGTTTTGGGTTATAATTTACTGACAATTGGTTCACAACTGATTCACCATCCCTCTCAGTTGTCCTTCCCGATTCCTAACACTCACTATAGGGACACTTTGTAGAAAAGTGTCCTATTTCACCACACTTGAAGCATTTGAGTGGTAGCTTCTGTTTATACTTACTGGATCCTCTCTTGAGCTTTCTAACAAACTTTGCTACCTCTACATTTGATTCTTCACCGGATCCTTTATGAGCAACCTCTTTCATGCCCTTTTTGATGGAATTGAAAGAAACCTCTTTCCTTAAAGAACCCTCTTCGGTTGTCCTCATCTCATAAGTAGTTAAGGAGCAAAATAACTCATCCATTGTGAAGGTTTTTAGATCATTGGCTTCCTCTATGGTAGAGACCTTAGTATCATACTTAGATGTGAGTGATCTAAGGATCCTTTTTACAATAACTTCAATATCAATTTCCTCTCCAAGTCCTCTGATGGTGTTCACAATTTTATCTACTCTATGAAGGTAGTTTGCAATCTTTTCTTCATCTTTCATCTTCAATCCCTCAGGCTATCCTCTTTGACTTTGACATCTCCTTCAAATAATCTCTGCAATTTATCCAAAGTCTCCTTGGCGGAGAAGCAGTGCATGACCTTAACAAACTCATTATTTGAAAATCCACAAAGAATAGCATGTTTAGCCTTTGTATTGTTCTCATACTCCTTCTTAGCATCCAAGTTTGTGGGAGGAACACTAGTGATAGTATACCCATTCTTTACATACATCCAAACATCAAATTCTAGAGAGGACATATATGTTTCCATTCTTCTGCACCAAAAGGCATAGTTGGTTCAATCAAACATGGGAGCTTTAGAGGAGGAGGAGGACTCATTTCTTGCCATTATGTTCTGAGACCAAAATCTACCCAAGATAGAGAAATCTTCAACAAACCAAGAATCTGGGCTCTGATACTAATTGTTGAACACAATGTACCACTAAGAGGGGGGTGAATCAGTGGTTCCCAATGTTCTAAACCTTTTACACATAACTCTAAATACCAATTAGAAAATAAAACACAAGGAGGATATACATGTGAGATAAGTAAAGTGATCAAATGCAAACACACCAAGACAAACAACACATAACACCAGATATATGAGGAAAAAAAATATGGGAAAAACCTCGATGAGAGATGCTGCTAGAGTCTACTACTCCAATCCAGCCTCACAATAAACATGGTTTACAATGTTTAGGGCACCAACCCCTGATTTTAGGGAACCAACCCAAGGAGCACGAACCCCTGATTTAGCGCACCAACCCAAGGAGCACCAACCCCTGCACTAAGCTCCAACTCAGTAATAACAATAACATATATCAAGACAATAGTAATATCCTTGTTAAAAATGAGTTTTTCCACACTTGCAATCAAGATACTTCACCGGTTTAACTCTTCTCTACCGGTTCATTGTCCTCTGTTCATACCCTTTCCTCCCTGATTCTAACTTGCATAACCTCCACCAGTTCTCTTTTCTCCTTCACTTTCAACAACTTTCTTCTTGAATCTCTCTTGCCTGTTCACACAATTGTTATCCTATATGGTGTTAGATAATTGATTAATCCCAAAGACACTATGGGGGGGGGGTGAATCAGTGTCTGACCGGTTTATGAAAGATTTAAACTTATTTGCAATTTTGTAACTGAGATTAATATTTCGGTAAGAAAACAATAATACAACAAAGAGAAATAGAGGAATCAACATCAATGCACACCATAACACAAATATTTTGGTGAGGAAACTCGGTAAGGGAAAAACCTTGGTGGGATTTATGACCCACAATATTTACTCACTGACCATATGAATAAATATTACTTAGTACAAAAGGGGCTTGCACATGCAGGAAGGCCAACTGCCTAGAGCTCACTGCTCAACAACAAAAGTGGAGTCACACTGACTACAACATCACACTGATGTAAACATAAAATGAACTCTTACAACTTGCATCAAAATGTTGGATGAGTTTGTTGTTATTCTCTGTCTGATACTGGTTCTGCCTCTGCCAAAAACTCTAGCCAATATGTTGTCAAATGATTCTGCTTATACAGAATAGTCTTCTCTCTTCTCTGCTTCTTATTTGCTCGAAAATAAACACATCAAAATGCATATGCAACTATTTTCTATCATATCCTATCTTATATCATATTACCGCTTTCATACATTTCAAATGACATACAAGAACTCATAAATATATGAGTCTTTACAGTACAACATGTCGGCCATACAATTATAATTTACATTACAATTTATTTCGCATAAACAATATTCATTGACAAGTTGGCCCGGAATGCCGGTGTAATCCTTTGTCGGTGTAAACTGGATGCCATTGTGAATAAGCCTTGTTGTATCTGTCGGTGCCAGTAGGTGAAGTCTATTTCCGGTTGAACTTGTGGAACCTTGTTGCCATCAATGACAACATATACCATTCTCATCTAAGTGTATAATGCCAACATATGGTAGTGTTAGGAACCGGAAGGGCAACTAAGACGGGGGGGGGGGGGGGGGTGGGGGTGAATCAGTTGTCCGATAAACTTAATGCATGAAACAAAAAGAGAAACATTATCCACAACACATAACACAAAGATTTTGACATGGAAACCCTATAAGGGGAAAAACCATGGTGGGAAACCTAACCCACAATTAGATGATACTATTACAGATAGTATGTGTATACAAATGGGGTCTGGACATGCAGAATGGCCAACCACCTAGAGCACACTACTCAAATGGGAGTCACAATGACTATAGTAGGATGGTTAAATCCTAGAATAATATACTACTCAAAATAGCATCTCCAATGCTGGATTCAGTACCGGTTAAGCTCTGATAAACACCTTCAAACCTTCCTTGAACCTTCTCTATAGTCTGCTCATATGATCTTCAATATTCACAGATTCCATATTACAATACCATACCATAACCATATCCTCACTATCATCTCACAAATGAGATCTTACATATATACAAAACCTAAGACAAAATGTGTAGGTCGGCTCACTAAGAATATTACAATAAAATCAATTACAAATAAGTCTTGATGCGATGCATCATGTCATCTCAATACATTTACATCAATATTCAATCAATAAATCATCTCCATAATGTGTCGTGCTGATCTGGAATAGATAATGCATACCGGTCCATAACCTAGACCAATCTGCTGATAATAGCAAATATGTAAACCTGATTAGACCAATAACCAAAACACCAAAACCAAGTATCCAAACCATGTATTTGACATAATCAAGTGACCTCCAGATGATAACAAGTCATCATCAGTGCCAGTGAACCATATAACCTATCAGAGAACAATATACTGGTGACTGTGCATAAGTCACTGAACTTGCCGGTGAACACAATGTGTCAGTTCAATAATAAACCAATATAGCCATAATGCCAAATCAATAATGTAGATCTCCAGAAGGATAAGTGTTGACATCAATGACAAAACTAATGCAACGCATCCATAATACCAACAATCTCCCCCTTTGGCATTGATGGAAACACTAGATGGAAAAACAAAGTGCCAAAATAGAATGCCAAAAACCTAAAACCAACAATCTCCAGAATAGATCAATACCAGAAATCAAAAACCAAAAATACAAAGAGTATATATCTCTCCCCCAATGAATAATGTCTCATAGATCTCTCTCCCAAGAATGTTTTTCCATAGATCTCTCTCCCCCTTTGACATCAAATGCCAAAGCAATTAAAATACCAGAACATACAACCAACTTCTCCCCTTGAGAAGTAGCTCTCCTCCATCAAAGCCGGAAAAAAGATTTCTCTATTAGTTTTTGCCAGTTTGATGCCAAACTTCAATTGTCCAAGGCTCTATCAGTGGGGGTATTACCCCAAGCTTCTCTCTAAGATATTCAAAGGTTTCCTTAGGCAAAGGCTTTGTAAAGATATCTGCAATCTACTCTTTAGTATTCACATAAACCAATCTTACTTCTTTTGCTTCAACATTCTCTTTCAAAAAGTTATATTTGATAGAAACATGCTTAGTCTTAGAGTGAAATATCAAATTGTTTGATATATCAATTTTTTCTGAGTTATCACAATAAATGATTATAGGTTCTTTGCATTTTACCTTTATGTCCTTCAACATTTGCTTAATCCATAATACCTGAGTACAATTAGTTATTGTTGTTGTTGGATATGGTTGGTATATGATGAACTAGCATGATGATTTGATGATAATGTATGTTGTCATTGATGTCAATAAGTGAAAGTGAACCGGTATGCATATTGGAAGAAGACGATGAACCGGTATGAAGATATGTAGTGAACCGGTGTCGGAGTTTCACTAAGTGTGACTACCAGTTGGTAGTCTCAGCTCTAGGGTTTCCGGTTTGGCAATCCATCTTGTGCGATGCAATCAAAGACATTCTATGATGAGTTAGCTAAGAAATGAGGATGAGATCAAGGTGCCATGTCAGTTTTGTGCACGTGAAGGATTTCCTTGAGGATCTTGCATGTGAAGATCGATTGCATTAAAAGTCTACCTCAGGAATGAATATTCTTCTTGGTGATATGAGAAGAGAGTGTGATGGGTTACTGATTCCCATATGTGGTGAAGAATGAATGATGCAGATTATCTTGTGATCTGTTTAAGATTGTATTTCTCTATGCAAAGTGTTTGGATGGTCAGGATTGGACCGCCTGTATTGTAAACCTAAATGCTTAGGGTTTATGCTACCGACCTAATTGTTGTCTATAAGGTCGATGATGTTTGTTATTGTTTGTTGTTGGAAAATTTTGTGTGTGTATCTGAGGATGACATACTTGCCAGACCAATAAGAAGAAAACTATAAAGTGTGATTGCAGAAGAGAGGAAATGAAAAGGACCTGCATTGGCATGTAGTGCTATTATCAGATCAGAGTTTTACCTGTTGTCTTCTAACCATTTCAATAGTTGGAAAATCCTTTTACCGGGTAGCTTTAATAGGCTTATTGTAAATCCTTTAACTGGGTGACTCAAGATCATTGAGTTCTTCAAATCCTCTAGCGAGGTAACCTTTAATAGGGTATATATCCATCCCTTAACCGGGTGATCTTTAACAGGATCAGTTCCTAACAGAACCTTATTGTAAAGTCTTTAACTGGACTAGGCTCCTAATAGAGAGAGCTTCAAAAGAGTTCAAAACAAGCTTGTGGGTATTCATCCCCACCGTGGTTTTTCCCATTTGGGTTTCCACGTGAAAAATCTGTGTGTCGTGAGTTGTGCAGTTTTCATGTAATGATTAAGTATTATGTATTTTAGTGATTATGCATGTAGAGATAATAGGTTATTGTATTACTGGTATACCACATGCATATTTTTATGGGTGAAGTTGTTATCAAGTATTGAATGTATTTGAAGTGATCAGACTTATCCGTTTATGTTGTTTGAAGTCTTACTGTGTTTAACCGGTATTGTTGTGGTTAAGTTCAGTGATGAAGACAACCGGTTGGTATTATTTTAACTTGATAAGTTGTTGAGAAAGTTTTTGTTTGTACTGATTTAGTCCCCCCCTCTCAGTACCCATTAGGGTATTTGTTGTTCATCATTATTCATCAGATGCAACATATTCTAATTCTATTGTTGATAATGATGTACATCTCTACTTCTTGCTTATCCATGAAATCAATCTGCTACCAAGAAAGAATGCTCCACCAGTGGTACTCTTTCTGTCATCTACATCTCCTCCCCAATTTGCATCGGTGTATGCACATAAATCAAAATTTTCATCTTTAGGATACCATAAACCAAGATTTTTTATGCCTTGTAGATACCAGAAAATCTTTTTTACTGTTGATTCATGATTTTCTTTAGGATTACTCTGAAATATTGAAACAATACATACTGCATTTATTATACTAGGTCTTGTTTGTGTGATATACAGTAAACCTCCAATCATAGATTTGTATCTTGTCGAATTAACAAGAGTTGAATCATCCTTCAATTTCAATTTATTAGTTGTAGTCATAGGAGTACTTACTGGTTTAGAGTTTTCCATACCAAATTTCTTCAGTAGTTCCTTCAAGTATTTTGTTTGACATATGAATATACCTCTATCAGTTTGTGCAATCTGATAACCTAAAAAGAATTTTATCTCCCCAATCATAGACATTTCAAATTCTTCCTGCATCTTGTTAGCAAAGTCCTTACACAATCCATCTTCTCCTCAAAAAATGATATCATCAACAAAAAATTCAATAACCAAGATGTAATCATTAGTCACTTTGAAATATAAGTTGCTGTCAAAATTACCTTTAGTGTAACCAAGCTTTAAAATATATTTGTCCAATCTAGCATACCAAGCTCTAGGAACTTTCTTCAATCCATACAAAGCTTTCCTTAATCTACAAACCATATCTTTAACATTTGTCAATGAAAATCCATCAGGCTATTCAATGTAAACTTCCTCTTCAAGATCACCATTCAGAAATGCACATTTTACATCCATCTAATATACTTTATAGTTCTTATGAGCTGAAAAAATGCAAGAAATAATCTAACTGCCTCAATTCTAGCTACCAGTGCAAAGGTTTCATTATACTCAATTTCCTCTTTCTGTGAATATCCTTTACACACTAATCTTGCTTTGTTCCTGATTACCTTGCCATCTTCATTAAGTTTATTTTTGAATACCCATTTAGTTTCAATTACATTTTGGTCTTTAGGTCGGGGAACTAATGTCCATGTATTGTTCTTTTCAATTTGTTCTAATTCATCTTCCATTTCT
This sequence comes from Cryptomeria japonica, assembly GCF_030272615.1. NCBI lineage: Eukaryota > Viridiplantae > Streptophyta > Pinopsida > Cupressales > Cupressaceae > Cryptomeria > Cryptomeria japonica. Next base: position 918,408,572 of record NC_081407.1, read on the forward strand.
TTTATCCAATGTTCATCTTGACATTCTTCAATGACGGATGCTGGTTCAATTTGAGAAATTAAGCACACCTCTTGATTTTCTAGTGTTCCTCTAGTAATAACACCTTGATACTTATTCCCAATTATCTGATTTTTGGAGTGATTTAGTCTTACATACATAGGTTTATTCACATGTTGTTGTTCTTCAGTCATTGTGGAATTCTCTTATGATGTCGATGTGACTAGATCCACATTCTGTACCGGTGCACTCTGTATAGGTTCATTTATGATCATCTCAATTGCCAGTTTAGAATCTATAGACCTTGAATTTACTCTAAAGTGTTCATCTATCTTCACATTAGCACTTTCAATGATCTTCTGCAATCTTTTATTAAAACATCTATATGCCTTGCTCTTCGATGAATAACCAAGAAAAACTCCTTCATCACTTTTAGGATCAAATTTACCAACATACTCATCTCTCCTAATATAGAATTTGCTTCCAAATATTTTGAAGTGTTTAAGAGTATGAGTATTACCAAACCATAGTTCATGAGGGGTCTTACCGGTTTCACCTTTAATGTGAACTTTGTTGAAAGCATAAACTGTTGTATTCACTGTTTCTCTCTAGTACACATGAGGTAGATTTGCTTCCAATATCATGCTTCTAGCTGCTTCCAGAATAGTTTTGTTCTTCCTTTCCACAATTCCATTTTGCTGAGATGTCTGGGGTGCTGATAGTTGTCTTTTGATTCCATTCACTTCACAAAATGTATTAAATTCCTTAGATGTAAATTCTCCTCCTTGATCAGATCTCAAACATTTGATTTTCTTACCAGTTTCATTATCTACCATTGCCTTTTATAACTTGAATTTTCCAAAAGCTTCTGATTTCTCTTTAAGAAAAGTAACCCAACACGTTCTAGAATAATCATCAATAATTAGCATAAAGTATCTATCTCACTGTAGACTTCTTGTTCTTTCTAGAACACACAAGTCAGTATGAATTAAATCAAGAACATTATTGGATTTCTCATAAATACTCTTAAAGGTTGTTCTAACTTGCTTTCCCATTTGACATTCCTTACATACCGGATTATGAGGTTTCATAATCTTAGGTAAATCCCTTATTGCCTTAGTTGAACTGATCTTTACAATGCAATCAAAATTCATATTACAAAGTCTCTTATGCCATAACCAACTTTCATCAAATATGTGCAATCAAGCATGTCTTATCACTATTGTTCAAATGAAAGATATTACCTTTAGTCTGATTACCAGTTGCAATCTCCAATCTAGTTCTGTTCATGATTTTGCATTTACCATTCTTGAATTGTAATTGAAATCCCTTTTCAACTAATTGACCAACACTCAAAAGGTTATGCTTCAAACCTTCAACATAATAAACATTGTTAGAATTGTGATTACCATCCAAAGATATAGTGCCTTTTCCTTTGACTAAAAAAGCTTTATCATTGCCAAATCTTACTAGACCTCCATTATATTCCTAAAAAGATAAGAATTGACTTTTATCACTAGTCATATGATGTGAACATCCACTATCAATGATCCATTCATCTTTTTCTTCAAGTTTAGCTACCAGGGCCTGCTCTACCGATGGAATAGTAGGTGCCAATTGATCTTCTTTTATTGCTACAAAAGCCCATCCATTGTCTGCCGGTTCTTTATCAAAATCATATGTAACTCCTTCATCAGCATAGTATTAAGATTTATCTTTGTTCTTCTTAAATCTGTATCTCTGATATTCAGGGTTAGGCTTATATGTTCTTTTAGCTTCCTCTCTCAATATTGCATGTCTGTTAGGACATGTAGATGTTATATGACCAACTTTATTGCAGTTAAAACATTTAAACAATGCTTTACCTTCATACTTACTTCCAATTGGACCTTTAGGCATTTTCCTTGCAAATAGTGCTTCAAGTTCTTCATTTTCCCTTCTGATATCTTCAAGTTCTTTTGCATAAAGTGCTTTCCGATCAGATTTACCAAATGATGATGATGATGCTATAGATAATTATTCTTTGAAGGCTAAATTTGTCTTAAATGTAGCAACATGACCAAATTCCTCAAGCTCAAATGCTGAAAGTTTTCCAGCCAAGGTATCTCTAGATATTGATGTATTAGGAATTGTTCTCAACTCATTAATAGAAGTTATTTTCATTTTGTATGCCAGTGGAAAAGCTCTTAGAACTTTAGAAATAATTTCATCTTCAATTAAGGATCCCCAACAACATCGTATTCCTAAAATAATTTCATTGAAGTCTATTGGTGTAAATAAATATTCATTATGGATATTATTACACTTTACTTAAGTTAAATTAGGATAATGCATTTCTTCATAGTTTGGATTTGAGACACTTAGGGAAGTGTGCACATAGGGATAGAGCTTGCAGGAGAAATTCCACCTTTTGTGGTCTTGTTTTGTTGTTACACTTCACATTCGGTGGGTCATCCACCTCTCGTGGAATATTATATTATTTTTCCTACCTACCCCTAGTATTTCTTACCTACCCTTGTTTCTCATTGAACCACATGTCATGATTGTGTGCTCATATATCCATATGGCCTTGCCTATATAATCAGGCCTATATTCATTGTATTGGTGAGTCCAGTTGATCATTTTCATATTGATGAGAATACAGTTTGTTCTTGTCATTCTTTTGTCTCTATTTTTATACTTTTCATTGTGCCCTTGATCTTGGCAAAATCTCACATGGTATCAGAGCCATTGGGGCTTCATTGATTGGTTTTTGGAGACATTGTGGAAGGCTTCTATTTTTGGATTTGAGGAACTGCATTTTTCGGAGGCATCTTAGAGCGTTTTCAACCTCACCATTACGTCCAGGAGGCCGTTTCCATAAAAATCGAGTATAAATTCAACCTAAGTTGGCGAAAATCAATTTTTGGGTGTGGAGGAAATTTTTTGCCCAATTCAGCAATATGGTACGGAATTTTCGGATTTTTTCCAAAATTTTTTTTTTTTTTTTTCTGAAAATTATTTTCCAGTTTGAAAAATGTTTTTTGAAAAAAAGAAAAAAAATTTGAAAATTATTTTTGGGATCCATACCTTCTGCCCAGTTAGCAGTGCACAGTTAGTAGCACATAGTCAGCGCCTAGTCAACATTTTCTTTGGAAATTTCTAGACCCCTCTCCGTTGAGCAATTTGGATTTTTGGGTCAACTTTGAAGGCCCATAACTTGCTCAATTTTGCTCCTTTTTGGGTGCATTTTTTATTTATTTGGGCTAATTTTTCTTGCTCTTCGCAGTAGTGTGGTTATTTTCTAGTTTTTGTGCACAGGTTTTTAAAAAATTTTAGATTCTCTCAGCTGTACCTGTCCAATCCTCAATTCTACAACTTCAAAGGCCTTGTTTGAGCTCATACAACCTCCTTTTCAGGTGCCATTTTTTTTGAAAGTGCATGTTTTTTCATCTTCTTTCATAATCTATGATCAGATTTCATAGATTTTAAGTATAAATTATACTTTTAGATATTGGTCTTATTTGGCCTATTGGTACTTGTAAATTGCTTGGATCTTATTTTAGATTTCCTGCATTATTAGTTTGAGTCTCTTTTGGCCTTATTGAGAGAGTTGTAAAATTGAAATCAGAAGTCCACTTTGCCATTTTTTGCAAGTGGCCCATTGTACATGCACTAAGTATAAAGTGTCAAATCATCACTTTTGGGGGGGTGTCTTGTGTGATTGTGCCTCTCTTTCCTTGTGCTCTTTCATTTTTGTTGTAATGAGTCCTCATAAATTTCCACCTTTAACTCCACATAATTATGCATCATGGAAAATTAAAGTATGGAGCAAATTAATAGAAAAAGGTCTCATGCATTACATAGATGGAACAATAGCAGCACCACCTGATCCTAATGCTTAGTTAGAATGGCTCACTAAGAATTGTATGGCTCTTGGAACTTTGCACAAGTATGTATCAGATGACCTCATCCCTCATATTGAGAAGTGTACTAGAATCAAAGATGCTTGGGATATGTTTCAGAAATTGTATGGTCAAGTTGATGAGATCAGAGGTTATAAGATTGACAATGAGCTCACCAACTTGGATCCCAAGAGTTTTGATACAATCCAAGATTATGTCACCAAAGAAAATGAGCTAAGAGAAAAGCTTAAGGATTGTGGAATTGACAAAAAGGATGCTCAGTTGATATTCAACTTGTTGGACAGGCTTGCACCAGAATATGCAGCATTTGTGTCTAGCTTCCAAACTCATCATTTGACAGTGGGGAGTTCCTATGTTATGCCTTCATTTGATGCTCTCATAGAAATGTTGCTATTGGAACAATCTAAGTTGTTGAACATGGGGCTTCTCAAGTCTTCAAAGTCGCAGGCTTTGGTGGCTAATCAAGGGAATCAAGGAAGTCAAGGCAAAGATTCCAACAAGAAGAAGAAGCACTCCAAGTCTAAGCCACCACAGGAAAAAGGACAATCATCCTCTCCATCATAAGGCTATTTTTCATCCTCTTCTAAGAAGGGGACACCACCTAAGAAGGATAAACCAACTTGTGCATATTGCAAGAAGTATGGTCATGATGAGCATCGATGCCACATAAAACAAGTTGATGAGTTAACTAATCTTCTTAAGAAAAACAACATCAACTTGCCATCTGCCTACACAAAGAAGGATTCATCTCCTTCCTCTTCCACACATTCTAAGGGAAAAGGGTAGGAATTTGTGGCTACAATAGGTTCTTCACAGCAGTGGATACTTGACTTAGGTGCCTCATATCACATGGGTTCTATAAAGGAGCAATTTTCTTCATTGGAGCCATCTAAGGTACCTCACATTTACATAGGTGATGATACACAAGTAGAGGTTGAAGGGAAAGGTTCAGTTGACATGGATGATGGAACATTTGAGAATGTTCTCTATGTTCCTAACTTGTTCACAATGATGTAGTAGGTCCATTTCCAACACCTTCATTTAGCAAGGCTCGTTATGTCCTCACCTTCATTGATGACTACTCTCTCTTTACTTGGGTCTACTTTCTCATTCATAAGAGTGAAGTATTTGATAGATTTCAGGACTTCAAGACTCGTGTGGAGAAGCAATCCTGGAAAGTGGTCAAGATTCTTCGTACAGATAATGGAAGGGAATATGTGAACAAGAGACTTGAGGATTTTTGTACATTTGAGGGGATTGATCTTCAACATTCTATAGCATACACTCCATAATAGAACAGAGTTGCAGAATGCAAGAATAGAACTCTCAAAGAAATGGCTAGCTGTATGATTCATGCACGTTCTCTTGACTCCGCCTTTTGGGCCGAGGCTATCAGTTGTGCCACACACATCCAGAATCGGGTTCCTCACAAAGCTTTGCAAGGTATTACTCCTTTTGAAGCTTGGGCTGGTAGGAAACCAATTGTGAGACATTTCAAAGTCTTTGGCTATCCAGCATGGGCTCGCATACCTCCACAGAAACACAAGGCATTGGAACCTCAGAGTCGGCCTTGCATATTTGTTGGATATCCTGAGGGTGTTAAGGCATATAGATTGATGGATCCTGAGACACATGAGGTGTTCATTGAGAGGAGTGTTTACTTTGAGGAAAGCTCTCCTAGCTTAGCCTCTCTACCTCCTCCACCTTCCTCCATTATGGATAGTGATGCTAGTGATTCAAATGATGAGACTCCTTCAACTCCGACTTGCAGGGTTACACCTCCATTAGGTCCACTTGCAGTTGAGGAGCATCATTCTCAACCTCCACTTAGACCTCGTTGGGCTCGACATACACTTGAGTCCATGGGTTCTCTTGTTGGGGATCCTTCAGATACACGGAGAACTCGATCACAACATCAAGATCTTCCACATGCATTCATTGCTACCACTTCTGATCCACAGACATTTAGGGAAGCATCAGGGGTTCCTGAGTGGGACCAAGCTATGGAGGAAGAGTATAGTTCCTTGATGAGGAACAACACATGGGATTTAGTCCATCTCCCTAGTGGATCTATCGGACCAAGTATTCTGCAGATGGTAGTGTGGATAAGTATAAGGCTCGGTTTGTTGCGAAAGGTTTCTCTCAAGTTGCAGGTGTTGACTATACTAAGACCTTTGCGCCCATAGCCAAGACGAACTCCATTCGCTTGACACTTGCTATTGCTGCAACTCATGGCTGGGTTGTACATTAGATGGATGTGAAGAGTGCTTTTCTTCATGGTGACCTTTATGAGGAGATTTATATGGAGTAGCCGTAGGGTTTCATCCAAGATACTTCCTTGGTTTGCAGACTAAGGAAATCTCTCTATGGCCTTAAGCAGGCCCCCAGGGCTTGGTATGCCAAGATGGATTCCTTTCTTCTCTCAGCAGGGTTCACCAGGTACCACTCTGATCCGAATGTCTATATTTTGTGACAAGATGACTCTCACTTGATACTTGTGCTCTATGTTGATGATTTCATCATTAGCAGGGTCAAATTTGCTTTGCATGACAGATTTGCTATGACTGACTTGGGTCTTTTGCACTACTTTCTCAGGATAGAGATTTCACAGTCACCTTTTGGGATTACACTATCGCAGCCCAAGTATGCTCTTGATCTACTTGCACGCTTTCATATGGTTGATTGTAAGCCTTCATCAACTCCCTTTCTTTCCGGAGTCAACCTTGAGGCTCAGTGTTCTTCTTCACCAGTTTATGCCACTTTGTATCATCAGCTTGTGGGTAGTCTCATCTACTTGACCCATACATGCCCTGATATTTTATTTGTGGTTGGCATGGTTTCCTGCTTCATGTAGGAACCACATGAGCTTCATTGGAAAGCCGCCAAACGCATCCTTCATTACATCCAGGGTACACAACACTATGGGACTCACTATGTAGTAGGCACAAGACTTCACTTGGTTGGTTACACAGACTCTGATTGGGCTAACGATCTTGATGATCGTAAGTCTACTTTCGGTTACAATTTTCACCTTGGTTCAGGCCCCATTTGTTGGCAGAGCAAGAGGTAGCATGCTATTGCTCTTTCTTCGAATGAGGCTGAGTATTGAGAAGCTATTAATGCAACAACTGAGACAATTTGGCTTCAGAAGATTCTCACAGAGTTTGGGTTCACCACTCCACGACTGATAGTTCTACATTACGACAATCATAGTGTTATTACTATCTTGAAGAACCCGATCCAGCATCAGTGGACCAAATACATCGAGATCCATATGCACTATATCCAAGAGTTGATTCAAGAGCAGGTCATTGATTTGCAATATTGTCCTACAATGAAGCAGGTTGCAGACATATTCACCAGACCTTTCACTGAGAGTAAGTTCCAGTAGTTGCAAGCTCTCTTGGGGGTGCGGGATGTGTCATTAGGGGGGGTCAGCTGACTTCTCCTTCCTCTCTTATGGGGGGGACTTTTTCCTCTTTGAGAGTCTTTTTTACTTTCATCTCTCTTTTGGGGGGGAGTTTTCTCCCACTGGGTTTTCTCCTTTTCTCCATTTGTGAGAGATTACATTGCATGGTTTTGCTTGCATTTGCATATTGTACATGGGTACCTATCATGGCCTAGTAGCTAGGACCCATCTTGCATTATTGACTTGAGTCTTCATTCCCCTAAGTTGCACTTAAGGGGGGGTGTTGGTGTAAATAAATATTCATTATGGATATTATTACACTTTACTTAAGTTAACTTAGGATAATGCATTTCTTCGTAGTTTGGATTTGAGACACTTAGGGAAGTGTGCACATAGGGATAGAGCTTGTAGAAGAAATTCCACCTTTTGTGGTCTTTTTTTGTTGTTACACTCCAAATTCAGTGGGTCATCCACCTCTTGTGGAATATTATATTATTTCTCCTACCTACCCCTAGTATTTCTTACCTACCCTTGTTTCTCATTGAGCTACATGTCATGATTGTGTTCTCGTACATCCATATGGCCTTGCCTATATAAGCAGGCCTATATTCATTGTATTGGTGAATCCAGTTGATCATTTTCATATTGATGAGAATACAGTTTGTTCTTGTCATTATTTTGTCTCTATTTTTATACTTTTCATTGTGCCACTGATCTTGGCAAAATCTCACAAACTCTTTCCATAAAAGCTGAAATTCTTTCATCTTCTTCCATTTTCAAATTTATATACCTAACCCGATAACATTCCAGTTTTGCAATTTTGACAATGGTATCTCTTTCATTCAATGTCTCCAATTTATCCCAAATAGCTTTAGCAGTAGATTACTCTGATAATCCCATGATTTTTTGAACTGATAATGCGCTCAAAAGTGCTTCTCTTGCTTTAAAATCATTTTCTTGATCTTTACCCAATGTTGGTGGATTAGGTTGATTTGGAGTAGGACCAACATAACCATTCTTTTTAACTTCCCATATGTCTCTTTCAATGTAATTTAGATGTGTCTCCATTCTCATCTTCCATATACCATAGTTAGCTCCATCAATCTTAGGAATGTCCTTCTTGAAAATGTTTGTTGCCATAGGATCTCCTCAAGCTGTTAGGCTTCTGCAAAAAGAGGACTTAGCTCTAATACCAATTTGTTACAAGTGTGGTTGTCCTTGCACCAAACTATTGACCTATTAATGCCCGATACAACCACTAGACTTATAGAATCCACAAGAGGTGGTTAAGCCATGTCACAAACCCAAGCACTACGCTGCACAACACAAGGAGACCAAGGGTGCACACCTTGCAACAACTTTTCCCTATGATGAGGGAACCATTTCCTTTTATATTCACTCTCTAATCTATGCCACTCTTGCTTTATGGTACCCAAATCAAGCTTTAACTCAACACTTGTGTCTAAAGAAAAGACTTGAAAAATGAAATCCCTACTTATTACTATTAAATATACACCAATTGCATTGTGGATGGCCCTCTTTTCTTGTACAAGTTATTTAGCCAAGACCCTCTGTCATTCAATATTAACTAACACATTAGGAATAACAAACCTCCCTAGATTAAGTATTTGAGGATTATAGGCCAGACTATGTTTAAACATTCTTCCATAGTGATATCTAAACTACTCGTACCAATAGTCTAGGATATAAGCATCTCTAACGCCCTTCTAAATACCCTCAAATATTTATAGGTTCATATTGTAGCCCTATTCTTGACTTGATCATGAGCTTGAACCAATGAATTATTCAATTAGGTCTTGGTTGGCTTCCCTTTCTTTCTTTTGCCTCTTAGGTTTAGGTTGAAATGAACTTGCCATTTTACTAGGATTTCAAGTGACATTATGGAATACAACTAATTGTGTATAACACAGAGAATTATAATTCCTCTTCTCAACCCTTAGTTTTAAGAAACTTATGACAGCTAAGTTTTCAAATTTTCACTCAAACCCTTCAAGAAAACCTAACTTATAACACCAATATTCTTTTCAAGAGACAGTGTGAAACCAATGGAGCAAAAAAATAGGCTTGGAGTGTCTTATTGCTTTAATAGATTAACAAAGGGCTTTAGATTCTTCATAAATTCACTTCATATAATGAAAAACATCATCTATCATTGAACTACTCGCGTTCAAGGATTTACAAAATTCTTGATTACTTTACTACTAAAATCGACTTCAAAATCTCACTTTAAAAATCAACTATATGCACACATAAATACATGAGCATGCAAAATTCATTACAACCAACAAGGTTTTTTTTTTCAGTTTAAATCTCCACCATTGATCAAAGGTAATTAATGGTCATTGGCCAAGTTTAAATCCCCTCATTGAGATAACCTCATGTACAATCAACTCAATGGGTTTTTGGAGCTTAAAAGGGGCTCTAACGATAGGTAGAGGTCCATCTAGTTGACTATTCATCTTCCAACTCATCATCCACATATGCTCCCACACAAGAACTAAATGAAACCTTAACCATCTTAGCTTATTCTATTGTTAGAGCATAAAAATGGCTCCAAAAATAGTTTTAGTTCCACAAAGCATAAGGCCCATTGACATAAAATTACAACATAACCAATCCAAATAGGCCCTCAAACAATGTTAACACTTAGGTCACTGAATAATTGGAGCCTAAAATTTGGCTCAAATAATAGTATTAGCTTCACTAATGACTAGGCCCACCATTCACCCAAGCCACTCACCTTAGGTTAGCAGGTCATTGAGGCTTAAAAGAGCACCCAATGAGGTAAGAAGTTCCAATGAGATAGCTATTGTTGGTATTTTGGTATGGTTTTGTCATTGATGTCAACACTGTAGACACCTAAAATTGTCATGTCTAATTAAATAAATATTTTTATTTATTTAATTATTTTAGCCTAACTCTTCTATTAATTGAATAAATCTTTATTTATTTAATTAATTCATTTATCCTCTTCTACCCTTATTTCTCATTTAAATAAATACATTTATTTATTTAAATTATCCTTTTCCTAAATTAAATAAATATTTTATTTATTTAATTATCCCAGTTCCTCTATTAATTAAATAAATCTTTATTTATTTAATTAATTCATTAGCCTTTTCTACCCATGACACATGTCATTCATCTCTTAATTAATACACTACCTACCCTCTTATTATTTTATTATTTCTTTTACCTACCCTTTAATCATAGCCGACCATTTATCTTTTACACCTCTCAATCTTATCCCTCCATTTCTTATGGTGTCTTCTATATAAGGAGATGCTTCCTTCATTATCAAACCCTAACTCAACTATGCATCCTGATCAGTGGACTACCCAACTACACTTTCGAACTTGCATATGCAATCAAGCCTACTTGCAACCACATTTCCGTTCTTTGTTGAGCTCTTGTGCACATATAAAATCTGAGAGCAAATATATCAAGGAAGATGAATGGTGATAGGAAGAATGGAGATCCAAACCCTATTGGACATGTGATGGTATAATCTTTGTGATTTCA